>NC_081415.1:190446605-190760689 GCF_030272615.1 Cryptomeria japonica | reverse complement strand
GAGGTACGCACATGCATGGGGGTCTCACATGGTGCATCAGGGCTATGGAGAGACATAGGAGAGTATATGCCTGGGGTCGGAGTATGCTTGCACATTTCTATCACGACCTCGAGGAGTATGTTTTCGGACAGGGTTGCAGTTTGATGACATGCACACTTCTGCAGGTGTGGATATTTGAGCACTTTACATGCACCAGGCCTGTCGGCTATCCGATGAGTGCGGCTAGCGAGCGACCTAGGGTATTTGCTTATCCACTTACCAGTGAGTGGAGATTTGGAGATCTATTGTATTGGAGAGTGACATTTGACAGATTGACGGCTAAGGTGACTGTGTGGAGACCATATCTGCGGATGCACAGATGGGATGGGATGGAGAGACAGTTAGCATGCTTATAGAGGAATAGCCTACTGAGAGGGCGATATCCACACATCATATTCCCATTCTACTTTGACCGAGTACGGAGGCAGTTTGGGCTAGAGCAGTGTGTTCCAGCCGATGTGCCCATCTACACTCGACATTCACGAGTCCTTCCCAGACCTAGAGCAGTAGCGAGACCTATGATAGATGATATCGAGATCACAGATATAGAGGGGTCTGACTAGGATGTGGTCACTGATTATGCTGCAGATCCCAGGGCACAGTGCAAGTATCTCTCATGGTTTATGAGATCATACCAAGGGCCTATCTTTCCACCAGATCATCCGACAGGCCATCCAGGCCCATGGAGACATGGAGACCGAGATGAGGATCAAGGATCCAGGTCGGAGGAGGGAGAGGGTCATGAGGAGGCAGAAGATCCTGATCCACCCACAGAGGATCAGCCTAGTGCCGAGGAGGAGGAGGATGATGACACAGATATAGATGAGGAGAACGAGGATGCAGGTGAGGAAGCGGACGAGGATGAGGATGAGGATGAGGATAGAGATGATGAGGAGGGGTCAGATGCCGCTCCCCACCATTCAGGAGATGATACTATAGCCCTGGATCCTCCTCTTATTCCCCAAAAGAGGGAACATGAGGCGATACGGAGACCTATTTCTAGTACGGGCCAGCCTACACCCATTGTGCACAGATTGTTCGAGCATGGGGAGCCTAGTAGTTCCCAGTCACAGATGCTACCATATCACGATCCCTACTGGCATGAGGGAGATCCAGGTATAGTAGGTTTAAATTGATTGATTGATGTTTTGATGATATAAAATGGTACTAATACATGATCTATTCTACTACTACAGCTAATGTGCAAGAGTGGCGTTCTCTGATCCAACAAGCAGTGACAGATATCTCCATGACGGCGCAGATCCCTAGTTCCTCATAGGTTGCTTATAGACCTCAAGGGAATGCGGGTCAGCATGATGATTTGTTTTCTCCATTCCGAGTACAGGTAGAGATATGGAGGGAGAGAGAGCGAGCTCTATCAGAGGACCTTCAGCGGGAACATCGTGATCTAGTAGCAGCTCAGGCCGAGGCTACCTTGTATCGCATGATCCTTATGGATAGGGATCGTAGGAGTTCCTCTTGGAGCCATTCATGATCTATATCACGGTATACCCCTATGGGTCCACCTGCACGGCCGGATCAGGAGGGAGCTTCTAGTCGTCACTCTCCAGCCACCAGCCCTAGGGATAGGAGATGATCTTATGATGTAGGGTAGGTCACATTTTGGATGTGTAGTGACCTACCTTTGTATATTGATCCACACATATATATATATACATGCTTCTTTGTCTCAAACGTGTTATCTTTAATGTCTAAAAACAATGTGTATTTTGATTAAAGTTAATACATTTGGTAAATGTACATGTATGTTCTGAATTTAATTTCCATGTGATTGATTTCTCAATGCTCCATGATTAAATTGATACATGTGTGACTTAATTAAAATATTTAATCAAGTACTACATTGATGATAGGGAAGAAAAATGTGTTAAGCCTAAGAATCATATAACTAATGTGATTTAATTTGAATTAAACACAACATGACACGATTCAACTTAACACATAAAGATATTGTACAATATGTCAACATAATGAAAAATGTAAATCTTTTGCAATTTACATAAAATGAATTCAAGACAAACCATAAAGTAAAGAAACACGCTTGTCAGGAACGAAGCAATATAGATTAAACAAAACATGATTTAATTCCATTTGCTCTAACAAAGATATGCTAACATATTATCCAATTTTGAAGAAGTGAGAAAGGAAATAGATGAATGATAAGGAATGAGGAATTAAGCGTAGTATCTACGCAAGTGCATAGTGTTTATAGGGTCTTTAAGAGACGTACCGTCTACACCCGCTATTTTGTAAGCACCTGATCCATAATCTTCAATAACAATGTACGGTCCAAGCCAATTAGGACTAAATTTTCCCTTTTCTTCAGGTAAGGCATTCACATTGCGCTGATTCTCATAGAGCACTAAGTCACCTACTGAGAAGGAACGTTGAATAACCTTATCATTATAGCTTCGTTGTAGAGTTTTGTGATACGCTTGAATATGCTCAAGAGCGTTTATACACTGTTCATCAAGCATCTCAAGCTATTGAAGTCTTTGTTCTCTATAAGTGTCATCATCTACTATACCTCTGAGAGAAACTCTAAGTGACGGAATTTCTAATTCTAAAGGCATAATAGCATCAGCACCATAAACAAGATTATAAGGTGTAGTTCCGGTAGCAATTTGTACACTCGTTCGGTAGGCCCAAAGAGCATAGATTAGCTGAGTACTTCAATCCTTACCATGCTTATTCACAGTTTTACGAAGAATTTGTTCAATTATCTTATTGGATGATTCAGCTTGACCATTTGATTGAGGATAGTATGGTGTAGAAAATCGATGTTTGATATGATACTTCTCAAGGAATTTCTTCACATCCTTGTTCTTAAATGATGTCCCATTATCAGAGATTATAGTGGAAGGTATCCCAAATCGAGAAATAATATTTTCTAGAAGAAATCGACAAATCACTTCAGCAGTAGTAGAGTGAAGGGGAATGGCTTCTACCCACTTTGTAAAGTAATCTGTTGCGGTTATAATGAAAGTATGTCCTTGAGATGAAGGAGGGGAGATTTTACCAATAAGATCCAGCCCCCATGCAGAGAAAGGCCAAAAAGCTACATGAGAACGAAGTTCTTGGGCAGGAGCATGAATCAAATTATTGTGTTGTTGACATTGATGACATTTTTTAACAAATGAAAAAGAATCCTGCTGCATAGTTTGCCAATAATATCCCATGCGAAGCAATCTTTGAACCAAGGATTTGCCTCCAAAATGCCCCCCACAGGCACCTAAATGTGCCTCTTCAAGAGCGATAGGGATTTCTGATTTATTAAGACAACGAAGGAGAAGACCGTTATAACCCCTTCGGTATAGAATATTAGAAAGAATGATATATCTAGCGGACAGCTTGCGAACTCTAGCCCTAGTGTTCCTATTAGCGGAATCAGGAAAGGTACCATCAGTCAAGTATCTTACGATATGCGAATACCATTCATCTGAATCTATAAAGTCACAACATGTCACCAAGCTAGAATCGTCTACAATAGCTAGAGAAATAAGGTTGTGAATAACAAATTTAAGATCAACCATAGGGTCCTCTAAAGATACCAAAGAAGCCACACATGCCATTGCGTCCGCATGTCAATTATCTTTTTGAGGAACAGGTTCCATGGTGTAAGAATCAAATTTTTGTAACAAAGAGATAGCAAGGTCTTTATATTGTGATAATTTGTCTTGTTTCGCTTGATATAGTCCTGTTACTTGTCTTATAATCAGTTGAGAATCTCCAAAAATATGTATGTGTTTTATATTCAGAGCTAAGGCTGCCTTTATTCCTGCTATAAGAGCCTCATACTCAGCAATGTTATTGGTACATAGGAAATTGAGACGATAAGATAAGGGAATAGACTTCTTTGTAGGAGAAATCAGAACAACACCTGCCCCCGATCCCGTATGACACTTAGAGCCATCAAAGTATAACTCCCAAGTTTCATCTTTCTTTGTACAAAGGATGAAGTCGTCAGGAAAAGACTCAGAGTTAGGGAAGGAGAAAGGTGAAGGGGCCTCAGCTAGGTGATCGGTCAACGCTTGCCCTTTAATTGCTCTTTGTGAAACAAATTTAAGGTCAAATTCAGTTAACATCATAACCCACTTAGCTAGGCGTCCTAATAAATCGGTTTTAGAGAAAAGATGCTTCAAAGGATCAAACTTTACCATGACATGGACTTCTGAATTTAAGAGATAATGTCTCAATTTCTGAGTCACAAACACCAAGGCCAAGCATTGTCTTTCTATCGCAGAATATCGGGTCTCATAATCGAGTAAGGTACGACTTATATAATAAATCAGACACTCCTTACCGTCTTTATCATGTTGTGCCAATAATGCTGCAAGAGCATGAGTGGAAGCAGCTGTATAAAGAAGGAAGGGTTGAGAAGGTTCGGCCAGTCGAAGGATAGGAGGATTAGCCAGATACATTTTTAAATCTTCAAATGCTTGCTGACAATCTTCATTCCATTGAAAAGTGATATTCTTTTTGAGAAGTTGAGTAAAAGGAAAGGTACGATCCACAAGTTGAGATACGAACCTATGAATAGCTTGAATCTTTCCTTGTAAGCTTTTGAGTTGAGACACATTTCTAGGAGGTGGCATGTTGACAATAGCATCTATTTTCTTAGTATCCACCTCAATCCCACGATGCGAAACTATGAATCCTAATAGTTTTCTACTATCCACACCAAAAACACATTTTCAGGGATTCAAGTGCATGTGATATTTACGAATTCTTTCAAAGATTTGACGAAGGATTTTAATATGATCTATGCGGAGAATGGATTTGGCCAAAATATCATCAACATAATCTTCTAAAATCTTATGCATATAATCATGAAAGATAAGGGTCATCGCTCGTTGATAAGTTGCACCGGCATTTTTAAGTCCAAAAGGCATCATTATCCAACAAAACGTACCCCAAGGAGTGGTGAAAGCAGTTTTGAATTGATCTTGAGGGTTAATGTAAATTTGATTGTATCCTGAAAAACCATCCATGAAGGATAACAAGGCATGTCCTGCCGTAGAATCAACTATCATGTCAATGTTTGGAAGAGGGAAATCATCTTTTAAAGAAGCCTTATTTAAATCTCGGAAATCGGTACACATTCTTATTTTATTATCTGGTTTAGCCACAGCGACAATATTTGAAATCCACGGGGAATAATCAATAGGGCGGATAAATCCAGCCTCCAATAATTTTTCAATCTCAGCCTTAACAAGCAGAGCCACCTTAGGATTCATTTTTTGAATATTTTGTTTCACAGGCTTAGCATCAGGAACTAAGACAATGTTATGAGTAACAATCTTAGGATCTATACCAGGCATGTCAGAGTATGTCCAAGCAAAGATCTTGGGGAATTCATGCAATAAATCTTCATATTGTTTTTGTTCCTCTTCATCCAAACATTTTCCAATTTTAATAACTCTTTATTCATTGCAAGGATCCATCTTAACATTAGTGGTGTCACTTATGAGAAGATTACTTTGTTGAGGAGTATCCTTTAACTGAGGGAATTCTTTCACAATCTCATCATTATCACTCTCTTTTCCAAAATAGGCTTCAGTGTTTAAACAATAAGGGAGTCCCCTATTGTGATGATAATGAGGAAGAGTATCATATGCTCCTAAAAACTCAGCTAAAGCATCATCGGTAGGGAAAACATCAAAAGCACAAGCACACGAAGGATCCTCATCAATGTACTCAGGGTGTTGCATTGATAGAGATGTAGAAATAGCATTAACACTAATACATGGTCTCTTAGAAGCTTTAGTACGCTTGCAAGGATTATAGCCAAGTCCAAAGGCATAATTGTGAAGATTATTCTCTAGAGGAACTTTTATCCCTTGTTCGTGAGCGCCACAACCATTTCCATGATACCCATGCTTAGCAAAAATGCGAAAACCATGACCATAACGATCAGTCATTTCAGAAAGAGAAGGCAGTTTTTCATAAGACAAAGAATCAAACTCTTCAGCATTAGAGGTGTGAGGAGAAGAAGTTTGAGAAGCGGCCACAAAATTATTACTCATAGGCTCAGGTAGTGTTGATTGATTTTTAGCTTCTTCCTTCTTTTCAACTTTAAGCTCTCTAGAAGGAACCTTATATTCACCTACAAAGGTGGGATTAAAATCAAGGGATCCCCAACCGTCGTCTGCGAGAACCTTCTCAGGATCAAAATCCTTCTTATGTGTAGTTTCAAGTCGAGAAGAGTCTTCTTCAGGAGCTCCAGACTCATCCAAAGAATTTTGATCATCAGAGAGCGAGGATTCATCGATAGGTATCTTGTTTAAAGAGTCATCACTAGACAAAGATGGCTTAGAAGAACCCCCTTTGGAAGTAGATGTTTGTAAACAAGCTTGGAAATTAGTATCACCTATCAAGGTATATGTCTTATTGTTGTAGATAAACTTAACTTGTCTGTGCAATGTAGAGGGGACAGCTTGCATACTGTGAATCCAAGGTCTCCCTAATAACAAGTTGTATGTTAAATTTCCCGACATAACATGGATAGGAGTAGGCAAAGTAACAGGCCCCACTGTGATGGGTAAGGTGATAGTACCTAATGAATTTTTAGCCACATTATCAAAGCCTCGAATAGGACGAGAGTCCGGCTCAATTAGGGATGTATCCACATTCATCTTATGCAAAAGATTAATGCTACACACATTAAGACCAGAGCCATTATCTACTAGTGTTCGTCTTATAGTAGTGTCTTTCATGATAACCACAATCATCAAGGGATCATATTGATGTTGAATTTCACTAGTAGGCAACTCATCTTGGGTAAACACAATTTGAGCTTTAGGATTCATCATAGAGTTAACCAAAGATGCTATATTACTAGATGTATTCGGTGGAGGAACATTCAAATCTTTCAAGGCATCTTGTAACATTCCATGATGAGCGGAAGAAGTTTGAATCAAATCCCAAAGGGATATCTTAGCAGGGGTAGCTTTAAGTTGTTCTATGAGATCATATTCCTTACTAAGAACTTGTGAAATACGGGGAGCTTGCGGAAGAATTGGTTGAGGATTCGAAAGAGAAACTGGAATAACAAGAGGAGGACTAGGCTGCCTATTATTTCTGGTATGATAAGTATGGGCAACCGCATGATAACTCTCTCTAGTTATTTGCTTGGCATAACTATAAGGACTTATAGGTTTTCTTCCTTGCACAGTGATGATTGGTTTATTCGGAGTACGAAAGGAATCATGATCATACCCTCCTTGGACAGTAAGGAGAGGTGATTTAGGACCTTGAAAGGTGGGAGAAAGATAAGCACCTTGGACTTCAAAGAGAGGCTTTTTATGCTCATTCAAATTTATCATGTTAACCAATTTAGAAGTCTTGTTCTTGTTTAAAGATTTTGATAAAGCCACAAAGTCATCAAGAGCATCATCCAACAAAGTATGATCATAGCTATCAAAAGGTTTATCTTTTGGTTCGAAAGGAGATATCTCTTCATAGAGGGGATTGTTGAAATCAACCATGTTACTAGATTTAGTGGAAGAGTTGATAGGAATGTACCCTTGAGAGGAATCATTCAACTTATCTTTCTCATCACAACAAAATGGCATAGTAACAAGGTTTATGAGTTTTTGGTAAAATGAAGGTTTGGCATCCTTAGGGTTCAAAAACTCATCTAAAGCTTCATCTAATTCATCTTGGCTATACTCATAATAATCATCATAAGCATGAACATTTTGCAAATAAAAGTCTGACATTTTGAAATGAAAGTTGCATGAAAATTAAACACACTCTTTTTTTTTTTCTTTTTAATGAAAATGAAATGAAAACACACTAAATCTAGATCTAGATCTAACAAATGCAATGCAAGAAGAAGCAATAATAGACTCACGTCAGGTTCACCAAAATGTGTGGGAGAAAAAGCGAGACTAGGTTATCATGCCCTAATCCTACCTTTTGACACACATTACGGAATACGAAAGAGCCTAGAGGTATCACACAATTGGCTACTTCTTTTTGTGAAAGAGAGAGCCATGGGCTACCTATTAGGATTTCTATTCCTTTGTTGTATTTGAAAGGTAAGATTATGCAAGTTCAATTCCTAACCCTAAAATGCAAGTATGAGCTAACAACAATATTGCAGAATTGAACTTAAACAATGGAAAGCCCTAAACACAAGGATAAAACAAGAATGCAGATGCGT
The DNA here is from genome assembly GCF_030272615.1 of Cryptomeria japonica. NCBI lineage: Eukaryota > Viridiplantae > Streptophyta > Pinopsida > Cupressales > Cupressaceae > Cryptomeria > Cryptomeria japonica. The sequence continues at coordinate 190,752,462 of NC_081415.1, read as the reverse complement.
ACCCAGAGTCAAAATTTGACTGAAAATGTTCGGGACGGGGACGCGGGCGCCACTGTCCTGATTCTGTCCCGGAACTGCACCCGAAACTGCTGTTTTGCACTCTGGGAAACTGTCTGAAATGCTGTCTGTCAGGAGGACCAGGGCACCCAGCGCCTCTGTCCCAGGGACCAAGGTGCCCAGCACCCCTGTCCTGGTAGGACCAAGGTGCCCCACGCCCCTTTCCTGGTATTTTGCTTTGCAATTTGGTGTGGGGTGCTGTCTCGACCTGCTTTTCCCGGATCTACAACCTGCAGCGTCATCCGAGTCTCGAAACCTACACTTGTATCTGAAAAAGGTGTTTGGGCGGCTATATAGGGTTTTGCCTTAGTCAAACCCCCGCTTCGGTGATTTCCACCTCCATGAATAGCCAAGTTGTATTGTAAAAGTAATGTGTGTGCAGACCTTGTGTGTGTGCAAGATCTAAAATGCAAGTAAGCAAACTAGAGCAACCTAGAAAGTAAACCCTAATTGCTTGTCAATGATAATGTAAATGCTCTAAATCAAGATGCAAAGTGATCTAAAGCATGAATAAATGAGATATTGAAGCTTATGCAAAGACATGAAAACAATATGAAATCATACCCAACCCCCAAGGGAGAGGTACAAGCCAATCTTCAATCGGTAATCTCCTATTGTTCTCCAATGTCTTCCAAGCCCTAAATGAATGAATGGATTTGATAAATGCTTGATAGAGGGATGTTGAAAGTTGTTGAAGTCTTCAAAGATCTGCTCTTTCGCTGCATATGAGGTTCCTGAAAACAAGATTTCGATCCCTTCAAATGAAGAAAGAGAGCTCTTATGTATGAAACCCTAGGTCGCAATTTCGTCTTTTGGCCGACCTAGAGATTGAATATCCTGCCAATTTCTTGGGGTTAAGCTTTATTTTATGATTGGATCATGCTCCTAAAAATTCGGGAAAAAAGTCCGGGACCGTGTGCACTCCGGGCGCCATGGTCCTGGTAACTTTTCACCAAATTTTCAGGGCCGTCAGATATGATGATTTTAGAGAGAATCCCAAAGTTACAGGTGATTTCGAGATGTTTTGACCCCCGAAATCAAGCCCCCAAGTTCAAAATAGGACTTAATTAGGGTTTTTGATTAGATGATGTATTGGAGAAATAACATGAAAAGGGGCACACTTTAACGAAAGGGCCTGACTTTATGATGTGAAGGATGATGAAATAGGACCTTAGACCTAATTAATTTGATTAATTAAGTGCTAAAGGGGAAATGCAAACCGCGCCAAGGCGGGTGCTAAACTAGGTGTGAAATTGTATTGCCTTAGCAAGTGCGTACAATTTACGACGCTACAATCTTCAAAATCCTCTTATTAGTCTTCTGGTCAACCTCCATCAACCTCTCTATGCGGACAATTTTTCTCTCGGACTGCAAGTAGGCACTTTGCGAATCAAATAACACGTGCGTTATCTGCTCTTGTAACAACCTTCATGTTTCTACCTCTACAGGGTGGCGGGATACCTCCTTTCATTTTGGTTTTGATCCTTGCAGATTCCTCCCTCTTTAGTTTTTCTGATCGTGGGATAGTGGGGAAACCAGATCCTCTTTGCTTATTTTATCCTGCGAGAGCACTTAAACTTGGCTTTAGATGCCATGGGATAGTAGGGGGAATTCCCTCACTATACCTCCATGTTACCTTTCCATTCCATCTTCTCATTGCTTTTTACAGTGTGGGGTGGCAGGGTCCCATTCGCTCATCATGCTTTGTCACCCCATGGGGGGTGATCTTCTTCATTTTTCTAGGTGCGGAGTAGCAGGACCACACACTGTCTTCTTTTATCTTATACCCCACAAGGCCTTCTGCCATTCACTTTTCACATTGCGGTGTGGTGGGATATAAATCCCACTAGGCCTATTCTTACCCCGCAGTGCCCTTTACGTTCTTACTCTTACCATGCGAGGTGGCAGGAGATAGTTGTTTGTATTCCTTATTTGAATGTTGGGCCCATATGCCACACAAGCTAACACATGGACTAGCCACCAGTCTTAAACTCAGCATGTCAACGTGGGTCAACTATGGTCAATCATGGTCCCCACTTCTTAGTCATGGCCTCCTGTGGGACCCCCATGCCAAGTAAGCTGGTGGGGTTGCGACATTAAGCTCTTGTTCATATTTAATTAATCACACAACCACACGACAATCCGAACCGTTGGATCTATAGGAAAAGATCACCATTTACTCCACTTAAGAGATGGGGTAGTGGGCCACCTCATCCACATGTCCATTTGGTGTTCATTTATTGGTCACCTGAGCAATGACATGTTCAAGTGGGGTCCACCTTCATCTATTGGCATCCACCTCTTTTGATGTGATGGTAAATGTGTCACACCGAAAACTCCATGTCGCTATGTCTCCATGGTTACGTATGCAAAGGAAATCATCTTACTGAAAGGGAAAGACTGGCTGAAAAGAAGAACCATGTCGCCATGACCTATCTCTTGTCACACCAAAGAGGAAATATCAGTGTAACACAAGAGGGCGGCCTAAGGTAAAATGGTCTTACTGAAAGGGCAAGCTATACTGAAAAGAAAATATACCAATACATCACCAAGGGCCCCACACAACTAGAAGAACCAAGCCGCACTTACCACATGGTGCCACTCAACCATGAATGAAAGGGCCCACACAATTGCAGCTCACTCTAAACGAACCAACACATTTTCACCACCTGGACTTTTGTAGACACTTGAACAACATGGGCCTAGCTATCGGGGAATCCAACTCATGGAAGCCACATGTATGCCTATGTGTACACGAATGGAGTGGGCCCAAGATCAAGATAGGACACCTCCAAAACACATTTAAGCCAAACACATAGATATCACACTGAAAAGGAAGGCCATCGGCACAACACACAAGAGCTGATAAGAGAAAAGGTTAGTCTTGCCAACAGACGATGTCTCATTGAAAACCGCCATCCACATGAATTTTCAACATCTTTCAACCTAAAACACATGTGTTGCCAACATGGTGTGCTATCCTACAAAATGAACTCTGGGTGTTGAAAATCAAAATTTCGAGCCTAGGGCTTCAAACTCAGGCAAAATTTTTGAAGTCCCAACACAATATATATTTAGTTCTCTCTCTCCTTTTTGAATATTTCTTCTTCTTTAGAGTTAGGTTGTGCATATCTTGATGTCTTTTCTTGAATTGAATATTCCTTCATGCGAGTACATGTGTGTTCCTTGTTAGGACCTTTATTTGTTTGAAGTGGTGCATCTTCTTATGTATAATATCTCTTTGAAGGTTGTGTAATCCTTCTCTTTTTCCCTATGATTAGGGGGCATTGATATTTCTTGTCCTTCCTAAGGATCCACTTTTCCTTTTTTGAGAGGTGTTTTCTTACGATATGATGTCATTCCTTTTGTGAAATTTTTATTTTCTCAAGGATTCTCTCTTATGCAAGAGGTGTGTATCTTTGAATAAAACCTCTTCTACACTTGGCAATGTAAATCTATTTTAAACAAATAGTTCACTTTGGGTCAAAAGTATGTCATCCTTCATCAAGAATCCCTTTCACCTAGCAATAGGGGGGAGGTATGCATTCTTGTTCTCCTTCCTCTCTTTTCATTGATGATTTATTTTTGTTCAAAATCTCCTTTTGGAGGTAAATGTCTTTTGAGCAAAGATCTCTTCCCTTCCAAGGATTCCCTTTACACTTGTTGCAAGATATCTCTTATTCAACTATCTTTTCCTTTCTTATAAGAGTAATGCCTCTTCAGCTTGGATTTATGAACATTGTTGCCTACAAGGACATCTCCTTGGTGTTGAAGGTGTGTATCCTTGTTTCTATATTCCTTAAGACATCAGTATAGAACTATGTTGACATCTTAAGGGAGGCATAGCATATATCCCTCTTAGTACCATATTATACTATATTTTGCATGTCTTATACAAGGTGTTCAGACTTGAAACCAGACAAAACAAAGTCTTATTCGATATGCTTCATGCTCAAAATTGGATGCAACATTTTAATGTCTTATATGGGGTCACACATTCTCAAAACTAGACAAAACAAAGTCTTATACAAAATGTTCTTAAAACCAAACACATTTGCATTTTCATTTCATGTCTTATATAGGTTGTTTCATTCTTGAAACTAGACAAAACAAAGTCTTATACAACATGATCAATTCATGAAACTAGACAGGGGCATGTGTAGCAAGATGAGTGGAACTAGCAAAATATAGCTAGACTATTCTGACTCTCCTCCCCAACATGGATCACCTATCATAACATAGCTTGCTAGCTCGTGACATCCATGTCCTCTCTCTTTTCTCTTCCCCATGAGCTCATAGCTTTTGTATTTGCAGCTCATGGTTCGTCATTTGATGCATGCTCTTTCTCTTTTTATGTGATTGATTGTGTTCTTGTGATAGCATTTTGGGAATGATATTAGTAGTTGAGACATTTTGATTATCAAGGTCTCTTCTAAAGGAACACAAATGGACCACTGAGATGAGGGGTGAATCAATGGTAATAAAAAAATTGAACTTTCTAAAAGGTCTAAACTTTAATACCATAAATCAGGAATCTATGAATAGAGATATCGAACATATTTGCACACTCACACACACACACAAGAAAAACACATAACACAAGATCTATGAGGAAAACCCATGGTGGGGAAAAACCTCACTAAGAAATGTTTCTAGAGTCTATTTCTCTAATCCAACCTCACAGTGGAAAGCCTAATTACTTTGTTTATGGGTACCAATCCAAAGGAGCACCAACCCCTCAAGTTTATAGGAACCAACCCAAAGGAGCACCAACCCCTGATTTTTATGAGCACCAACTCAAAGGAGCACCAACCCCTAATCTGAGCACCCACTTAGATGACATACATTAACTTAATAATTAATTTCAAATACATTGAGACACCTTGTTACAAATGAATTTTGTAACCCTTTGATTCAAATTGTTATGTTTGTCTTGTTGCTCCATTATATTGACTCTTTGATATTTCTCTTCTGCTTTTTGACCTCTGTCATTTAGCTTAGTATTTTACTTTTGGTCCTTTATTTATCTCTGCATGTCACTGTGTAATCTCTACCTGATATATTGCTCTCACACTTTCATACTTCGTGTGATTCACCTTTCTCAATTGCTAGCATCTGCACTGAATTTTCTTATCTCTAGTTCTTTTCTCGTTTACTTGTCTTAGCACTCTATCTTCTAGTCTCTATTTTTTTCTCTCTTCTTACTTGCCTCTGCACACTCTCTTACTATCATTTCACACCTACACTCAAAATCTACCTTCAAAAATTCACTCTTTAGCATATATAATTTTCTCTAATTCTGCTGCCTTTTTTATTTTGCACATGGCTCATTTTGTTTCCACACATCTGCGTGCCTGCATACTTACCTTGACTCATTTGCTTACACAACTTGTCACACTTAGCAAACTTCACTGTACAATCAAATTTATTCCCTCCAAAAAGGATATTCAAATGTGTTCTTCTCGAGCCTCTAAAATCTACTCTGTTGCTAATTGACCACAATCATTAATTGCATCTACTTCCAGTTTCTAATCCATGTCAGAGATTAGATCACTGCAAAGAGTAATCTCCACATCAAACAAAAGAATGAAGGGCCCCACATGAAAAATCACAGCCTGGGTGGACCAATCAACAACTACCAAATGGGTACCAATAGACACATGGGTAAAGTGGGCCTAACATTACAAAGATACTCGTGCACTTAATGGAGACCAATTTTCCTCAATTGGATGGCCTGGATTAACGCGTGATTGTGTGACAAGATGAACTTGCTCAAAGAAGCTAACCCCGCAGCTCCGCATGAAGACATGTCGACAAGACTCAACCAATGTCACACCGAACCAGAACCCATGTCAGGCAAACTAGACTAAAGTCACAATGAAACGGGGGATTTCAATATACCACTTGATATTTGATAAGCCCAAAGTGGAGTTTTACCGAAAAGCAGGATCATACCAAAAAACATTGTATCACCAAGACCGGCTTGATGTCATATCGAACAAGAAAACCGTGTCGCTAAGACCCAATGACTGTTTCGCCAAAAAAATAGAATATCGATATGATGTTTGGAGTCTGCAGAGCCCAAAAAAGGTCATGCTGAAGTGCAAAGTCACATCGAAAGGCATCCTACTGGCAAGACAGAATTAATGTCTCACTGAAATGCACATACTTGACACAATGTGAAGTGTTGAGTCAACATGAAGAGGCTTCCAATTGACATGAAAAGTGAGGAAGCTCTGAGCCGAATCTGAACCAACCTGAAGCCAACTCGAGCCAACATTTTTGCACTTCATCTCTCCTTGCAGACTCAACTAGATCAACACTACATTTGATCATGTTGATGTCAATGTCAACAATATGCCAATATCCTCAACTAGTTGACTCAGAGCCTTAATGTGTTGTGTGTATTTTGTCTTTGTTTTCCTTTTTTTCTTTGTCTTGTTTTTTGTTTCCTTGCATGTGATTGTGTGAGTTAACATCCTAAGATTGGGGCTTGGTTCCTTGAAATCAATGATGTCTTATCTCCTTGTGATCTCACTCCTAATTGCTCCTCTCTCTCATTTTTCTACTTTACCACAAGTATTTGCATAGTCTTATACTCTCGTTAAAGTGGGGACTAAATGTAGCATCGTAAATTGTAACCGATCCAATTTATACCTCATGTTTATGCTCCCACTTTAGCATGTCCTATCCTCATCCCCTCTCTAGATCTGATTTGACCCTATTCTCCAACTTTGATGTCATGAAGACCCTTTGGTGGGTCTTATCATGAGATACCCTCCCCCCTAGCTATTTATTTTGGTCATGTTTGTAGAAGGACTAGGGTGTGGGATGCCTTGGTTTGGACCAAGGTGCCCAAAAATGTTGTGGTCCCTCTTAAATGGGCTAGGTTCTATATCTCCTCAATAGCATTTGATTCTAGGGGCTACACATGACTGTTGGAGGTCGGCCTAATTGATAATTTGCCTAGGGAACCCTATAGAAAGACATCCTATCAATTAATTTTAGACCTAGAAGAAATCAAAGACTCCATTTGTATTATTCATGCATCCATGAAGCATTCATCATCAAGCATTTTCAGAGATTCAAGTCTGCATATTCATCATTCAAGCATTGTGGAGAAAAGTTACATCAATCTTCTTGGAAGCATGTATGTGTGATTAGAGTTTTCCATGTCCACGTGTTTGTCATGCCAAATTACATTCAACATTTGTGATTACATTCAAAAAGCATTGCAGCATCATCAATAATTATAGATCTGAGGTATATCTCCTTAACATTTATTTCAGTATTTGTATTATTTCTTTCAAGGTTAATTCCTAAACTAGGGTTTGACTTAGGTAAATCCCTATTCCCAACATCTTTCCCTTTATTTCTATGTCTAGGAACAAGTGCAAGAGCTATACTCAAGAAATCTGGCAGTGTCGATAGCGACGAATAGGTTTAGCTTTCATCGGCAGAAATTTCAAAGGACCAAGGTAGATTTGTGCTACCTGGTGTTGAAAAATTAGGCTAAACTTTTGAGAATAGGTTCTAAACATCTTCTTTTTCCTAGATCTCAATTGGTGGCTCCATGGGACATATATAGCTTACTAATTCTATCAATTTACCTCAATTATCCCTCACCTTGCCCAAATTTCACAATTACATTACAAATTCAACTTAGAAAGATGATAAACAAACCCCAATCGGTGAATCCAATCAGAATATTAGTCTCTTTCCTCGCTTGGATTGAGCCTAGATCTATTGGGTTCACTCCTCTTTCAATGTATGTGGTGTTAATTGGATTATTTAGTGGATTTACTTGGTGAAACCCTAATTCCCAATTTTCACAACATTACACTTTTGTAATTGGACATTGGAAGATTTTAGCAAATAACTCTTCACCCAACTTTATAAGCACTTTCCCGTCTGTGTACCTTACTCTTTTTCTCTCTTTCTCAAATTGAGCAGCCACTGCTAAATTTTTTTTTGGGTCATGCCCTCACACGAGAAATGAATATGCTAGATGAATACCACTATTCAAGATGGATTGCATATAAGCTAGCACTGGTTGTTGGTTTATATTCTATCCAAGAACTCTGACATGTCAACATGTCCAATCTCAATACATCTACGATATTATTGACATTAGATGACACCAAGCTCCCTGGGGACACATTTTGGTACTTATACTTCATGGATTTTTGCTTGGAGAGTGCTTAGACATTATAGAGGAAGTTGCAACAACTATTAACAAATTTTCTTAGAGTTAGACAAATTTGCACGTTAAACATGCAATTGAGGAAACATTTAACTATGTCGGCTAAAAAGTGAGTTCAAAGGACATAAACAACAACAAAAATACCCAAAACACACAAATTAACACAACATCATGATTGGACAAAAAAGGTAAGAGTAAAAAACTAATCAAACCTAACATTGTCGAATATCCCTTTTGATGCAACGATATGTCCTTCAATATTGGATTAGATGTGTGCTCACAAATTTGACAACATAATGGTATGGTAGCTCCAAGATTGCTCAAACTTGCATGAAGATGACCTAAGAATGCTCAAGTATTATGGACTCAAAGTTGCATGATGCGAGAATGAGGATTGTTTTTAATTCAGTGTTGGAATTGGCCAAATGAAGGGCTAGGATCAAAAGTAAAGATCTACGAGATTGGAAGGCTTAGGGATCTCACACTCATTGTGAGGTTGACAAGTGTGAACATGTGAGAAGGTGAGAGGACAAGGTGGTTGAGGGAATGTATGGGGAAGAGTGTAAGGAGGATTCGCCATAAAGGCATTTCTTGTCCTCACACTCCAAGGTACTTGGGGGATCTAGGAATAAAGGAATTCTTTATTCCTTGGAAGAGACAAAGTTGGACGAAGAAGTACCTAGCATTTGAGGTTGAGGTGGACATGGTTGACTTTGGAGGCTAGTCTTTAGGATTAGTAATGTGCACATGTTTAAGGGGGATGATTATGAAATGTAGGAGGATGTGATGGGTGGAGAGAGAATGAGTTGAGAGAATTAAAAATAGATTTTAATTCCAAGTGCAGGAAGAAAAGGGATTTAAATTAAATGAATTTGTTTAATTCAACATGTGGGCTATAGATAAAGGAGGAAAGGGATTCTTAATTAAATAAATAATAAAATTTATTTAATCAAATGGGACCAAGGGAGGGATGGATAGGTAAATTAATTAATTTAGCCAAGATTATGGAAGAAATGGGCTTAATTAAATAAAAAATTATTTAATTAGCGGTTAGACATTAGAAGAAATGGAAATAAATTTAATCAAATAATAATGATCAAATTTAGGTGTCTACATTTTTATTTTTTGTATTGTCATTTAAATTATATCTAATACAAAAAAAAATGATATGTCACTATATTAGTTGTTATAATTTAGCCCTCTTTTTCTTACAATGTCTAGCATTCTACAAGTGTAATTTTTTTATGATTAGAGGTGGTGAAATGGTACTAAACCTAATGCATTTATTTTCAAATTTATTTATGTATTTCCACTACCTTCTTTTTAGTGTGCCCTTTGACTTAATGATAAATGAAAAATCCTTCTCCTACTCTAAATGGATCAAACTAAGCACCTCTCTTTGGAATTTTAAATCCTAGCTTACTCACTAGAAAATTGTTCACTTCAAAATCCTTGTGTGAAACACGTCCACTCCCTTCATAATAATCCCTCTCTTTTTCCTCTTGTAAGAAGTCCCTTAAACATATTTTTTTATTTTTTTCCTTTTACTTAGTACATTTAGTCATCCATCTTTGCTACATTTTATGCTATCCTCCAAGGGTTATTTATCTATTAAAATAATGTATTTGAAACTTGCAAACAAGTGATTATTCATTATATTTGGAAATATAGATGTTATGCTATTTTTTCAAATCTAATTATCTTATAAAGGTTGGCAATCTATCACTATACACTAACCTATTCATTTAGATAGAAAATCTGACTACACATTGAATCCACATGTTATATTGACCAAACAAGTGGACAACATACATGAACAATGAAAATTATTATAGTATAATCAAGAGAGGTAACCTAAGAATCAAGATTGTCAAGATAATTAAGGGTGTTGATGAACTATTCTAAATCAAGAAGACACTTTGAAACAAAGATATGATTAATTTCAATATATCAAAAAGATCCATCAACCCATCATCCATTTAATTGAATTTATTGATATTGATATTGATATTCCTATTATAAAATAATTTGAAAGATAAGTAATTCTAACTTGTCATCTATTGTGAATTTTTACTTTTAATTACTCTTAAAATGGATTTATTCTTTGTTGAAACTATTAATAGTAAAATATTGTTATAATATTTTGAACTTCATTCAATACAAAATATCCTAAGTTAACCTATACAATGCAAAAAAAACTTCATTACAATTTTTTTGAAAAAACCAAATTATTCATATCCTTTTTAGAGTTATGATATAGTATGTCACTCATGGTGATGATATACACACTAAATAAAAGGGTGATAATTATAAGTTTCCTCAACCTCTAAGCATTATGAATTCCAAGAAAAAATATTTTCTATGGTGGGATTGTGTCCAATTGATGACTATGACCACAAGGATTTTTAACATAAAAGGCAATGTTTATGTCAATTGTCAAGGACACAACTATTAAGAATCAGAAGTTTAAATATTCATTTTATCCATTAATTATTTTAAAATTAAACTCAAGCTCCATACATTCATCTCCTTGCCACTTAATTAAGATTTATTAATACTAATCATCACTTAATTTGGTTTCCTAGTTATAACATTTTTAAATTGTCCCTCAAAAACCACAAATTATTAAATAAACACACTTGAGTGACATAATGAATCTAATAGACTTCCCTCCTTTAGGTACTTGGTGTATTTTTTAAATAAGGGGAATTGGAGCCTCACATTTGAATAATTGGGTGAGTTTTGCTAGAATTTTTCACTTATAATTAACTAAGCGATTGAATAATTTTGAGTTATTAGGAAATTGAATCTAAGTTATATGTAACTACCAAAAACATTTAGGGGAGATAATTTATTAGATGAGCATGTTCCAATAGCTACTAGGGTTATGCACAATAATGTCTTCCTCTCTTTAGTTCAACATCAATTGATTATTTTAACTCCCAAAAATATTTAGGAGAGGATCTATTAGATGAGCATAGTTTAATAGCTACTAGGGTTATGCACATCAATGCCTTCCTCTCTTTACTCCAACATCAATTGATTTATTTAACTCTCAAAAACATTTAGGAGAGAGGATCCAATAAATAAGCACACTCCAATAGCTACTATGGTTGTACACAACAATTACCCTTTTTTCTCTTATGTCAACATCAATCAACTAGTCTAACTTCCAAAAACATTTAGAACAAAAGACCCAATAGATGAATACTCTAATAGTTGATATGGTTATGCACAACAACACTCTAATAGTTGCTATGGTTATGCAAAACAATGGTTTTTAACAAATTATTTTAAATTTAGCACCAATCGATCAATTTAACTCTCAAAAATATGTAGGGGGAGAGAACACAATAAATGAACTTACTATAATTGTTGTTATTGTTATGCACAACAATTGAACCCTTCTTTTTTACTTTGACCTATTAATTGTAAAGTTTAAGCACTAGCAGTCATTAGATCTATAAATAAAAAATAGACCAAAAAAATCATTTTCACAAGTTATGTCAAAGAAACAACCAATTGTCCATGGTGGCATGATGTGATGGTTAGGTTGTGATGTTGTTCTTGTCATCAAGGTTCAAACCCCATTAGGGTGGTATTGTTGAATGTTTAAAATGGTAACGACATCTCTCATTTGTGATGTTACTGATTCATAGCTCTGGGTCAAAAGCATTTACCCCTTCTTTATAGGTGGGATTGTTGAATGTTTGAAATGAGAACGAGGTCTCCCATCTGTGATCTCATCAGTTCATAGCTCTAGATCAAAAGCGTTTATCCTTTCTTTATAAAAGAAGAAACGACGAATTATATAGTGAACACATAAGATGATTGATAATGCATATATTTGAATCTATTTTTTTTAGGTGTGTTTGGACAACTCAACAAAGACATAAATAATAGAAACCTAGAACCTCACATAATAGCTTTAAACTCCCACCTCACCTACAAAAACATTTTAAAACTTCGAGAGTGATTCAACTCAACATATAGAAACATTAAACGTACATTTTAAATAAAATACAATTTCAAAATTTGACTCCGTGATTCACATCCATCCATACACAATTTGTTTCAATGTTTTGACTAGAAACCAATTATGAAGCGTTGGAAGACCAAACCTTATTTTCTTCAATCAATTCTATATCAGGTATTAATCCACGAGAACGCGCTTTGTCTGTATATTAAATAAATAAAGAAATTGATTTTTATAGCTGTTAGAGCCTGTGAATCAAAATAAATAAAAAATAAATAAACACATGATAACCGAGATTCCTTTGATTACGATCTTCTGAGACATTTAAACTTCCAAATTTAGCTGAGGAAATGGCCATTTTTCTTGCGTAAGGATATGAGTTTCGGGATCTTTGATTGAGATCTAATGCTATTGATGGCTGGCATACGTAATTCGGACATTATTTGGCACTAAAATAAGCAGCATCTCCAGATTTGGTGACCAAACAATCTCCTGGCTAGTTTTGACTGGGTGTGATGATCTCTGCAAGATCTTAAGATTATAATCTTTTAAGCCCATTTGGCAACTCTCTAAACTTTTTAGCTTTCCTCCACATTTGGCGCAGTTTCTTTAGCCTCACGTATGTATGCATTAAATCTTCTTTGTGCAATTTTGTATTCCGCCCAGATATTGCCAAAATTTGACGCCACCTCTTATGTTAGAGGGAGATTCCTGTAAAAGATCATATACATATTCTCTCAATATTATATTCAACACGTGTTTAGCCAATCTATTTATATGTACATTAATAGCAAAAGGCCACCAAAAAGATCCTTTTAAATTAAAACCTAATTATCTCCATGTTCACTAGTACTATTTCTTTATAATCTAGAAAAGTAGGCAATATTTTAAAATAAATAAATAAAGTTAAGATATATAAAAATGAAAAGTGTAAATATTGATTGAATGTGATGGTATGTTTTTTTATTACACAAAAGATTTTCTAGATATCGAATGAGTTTAAGACCATGTTTCGAATGATTTTGATATAATGAATAGTTCACGATCTTTAATTTTGAATCAAAATGATATCATCGTTAAAAATGAAAAGTGAAAATATATATTTTTTATATTGAAGCATTGTTGTTCAATTGATTGAATGTGATGGTATGTTTTTTTATTACACAAAAGATTTTCTAGATATCGAATGAGATTAAGATCATGTTTCGAATGATTTTGATAGAATGAATAGTTCATGATCTTTAATTTTGAATCAAAATGATATCATCGTTAAAACTGAAAAGTGAAAATATTGATTTTTTGTATTGAAGAGTTGTGGTTCAATTGATTGAATGTGATGGTATGTTTTTTATTACACAAAAGATTTTCTAGATATCGAATGAGTTTAAGACCATGTTTCGAATGATTTTGATAGAATGAATAGTTCACGATCTTTAATTTTGAATCAAAATGATATCATTGTTAAAAATGATATCATTGTTAAAAATGAAAAGTGAATTTTTTTTTTTTGTATTGAAGCATTGTGGTTCAATTGATTGAATGTGATGGTATGTTTTTTTATTACACAAAAGATTTTCTAGATATTGAATGAGATTAAGATCATGTTTCAAATGATTTTGATAGAATGAATAGTTCACGATCTTTAATTTTGAATCAAAATGATATCATCATTAAAACTGAAAAGTGAAAATATTGATTTTTTGTATTGAAGAGTTGTGGTTCAATTGATTGAATGTGATGGTATGTTTTTTATTACACAAAAGATTTTCTAGATATCGAATGAGCTTAAGATCATGTTTTGAATGATTTTGATAGAATGAATAGTTCACGATCTTTAATTTTGAATCAAAATGATATCGTCATATATTTCTCATATCAAACTATGAAAATTGATCTAAACTTAACATAAAATATCTGAATAAATAAATAAATTTAATAGAAAAAGTAAATATTGTCTTCATTATGGCTGGGGAGAATTGGAAAGGTCACTTACGTCTAAATCAAATATAGGTGTTCATTCATTGGAAGAGGAATAATTAGTCTCCTTAAATATCTTTGGTCATTTTAATTTTTTCACATGTAATGTATATGCGTCCAAAGTCAAAAGAAGAATATTGGTTGTTTGACAAACTTAAAAATCCATTATAATTTTTTGAGCGTTTTTTCCCTTTCAAGAATGGTCAACCACTAAATTTGGAAAGTGATAACATACTCAAGGATTTTCTACATTTTCCTTTGAAACAAGTTGATTTTTTTGAATATGTTGCATCACAACAATACTAGTGTAACGTACTAATCTCTTCCATTTCTTTATTATGAAAGGCTAGGTAATGGCTTAGTCATGATTCTCTTTCATTAATCTTTCCAAATTTCCTACCTATTTTTTCACATAATGATTGAGTTATGTATTGGCATGATCAGTTTTTTTTCTAAACATGGTAGTGAATGTACATTTGAACACAACAGTTATAAATATATTATTTTAAATTAAAATATTAGGCTGAATGAATAAATTTTTTAATAATATTTATGTCAAAATATTTTAAATAAGATTTGATAGATAATTGTGTTTCAATAAATGTTATGGTTATGTGTAATAATAAGTTCTTTTTGTCTTTATTACTTTTAAAATTAATTATTAGTAGTTCTTATGTTTACAAGTATTCATTTTTACAAGTCACATCAATGAAACAACTAATCATATAGTACACAACATAATTGACAATACATGGCTTGATACATATGTTTCAATCTAACTTTTTGTAGGAGTGTTTCTCGACAACTCAACATACACTACACATAAGACAATCGATAATAAGTGTCTTGATTTAGACTTTTTGTGAGAGTGCTTTTAGACAACCCAACAAAAAGCAAACATAGTTATATCGTTGAATTGAGAATCTAAAACAATAACTTGATATTCTTAACTCATTTGTGGGAGTGTTTTCAGACAAATCAACATATAGTACACATAATAAAATCGATAATACATATCTTGATAGAGGCGTTTCAATCTAACTTTTTGAAGGAGTGTTTTCAGACAACCCAACAAAGATAAAGCCAATATAGCTACATCATTTAACTAAGAAGTTCAAACAATAAATTTATTTTCTTAACACATTTACGAAACTATTTTTGGACAACTCAACAAAGATAAGACTTTTTGTAGGAGTGTTTCTGGACAACCCAACAAAGATAAAGTAATATAACTACATCATTGAACTAAGAATTTCAAGCAATAACTTTATCTTCTTAACTCATTTGAAAGTGTGTTTTTGGATGATCAACAAAGATAAAGCCAATATAACTACATCGTTGATATTGAGCATCTGAAACAATGACCTTATGGAGTGTTCTTAGACAACTCAACATATACTACACATAATACAATCAATAATGCATGTCTTGATAAAGATGTTTTGATGTGACTTTTTGTGACAGTGTTTTTAGATAACCCAACAAAGATAGAGCCAATATAGCTACATCATCAAACTAAGAATCTCATACAATAACTTTATATTTTTAACTCGTTTGCAAATGTGTTTGTGGACAACCCAATGAAGATAAAGCCAATAGGGGAAGAGCACCAATTGTTGTTCATGTTCCAATAACCATTTAGTCCTTGCATGTTCCCAATCCCCCAATTACTAACTTTGAAAAAACCAAAAAACAAACAACTAAAAGTCCATTAATAAATTTCACATGTACCAATAGCCGCTTATTCTTTAGCTTTTTTGGACCATAATTGTCCCATTCGTGCACCTTTATTGGTACCCATAGCACACGACTACTGAGTCATTTGAGTGTAAGCATTGGCAATTTTAAGTGCATAGTTTATGGGGCATTTTTAAGCATGTATCAGACGACACTTTGAAATTTGTATTTTTTGACCCTTGTACGCATAATAGATCCCACAACATGCATTATTACTACCCAGAAGCTGAAACAATAGCTATAAACAGTTGAGTTGCATGTGGAGTCAACAAAAAGAAAACGTCAAAATCCAATGTACCATTTGAAACCTGTGGGCGCGCGAAGTTAGCTATAATGACTACTGGTATGCTTCCTCTACAACTACATTGATATTAAGAATCTCAAATAATATCTTTATATTCTTATCTCGTTTGGAAGAGTGTTTTTAACAACTCAACAAAGATTAAACCAATATAACTACATTAATCATAAGAATTTCAAACAATTACTTTATATTCTTAACTCACCTTAAAAAAAAAAGAAAAAACGTATCAGATACATTCTAATTTTTAAATCTTTTATCCCTATTAACCCATCATGTCAATTGTATAAATATTGCGTTTATTACACGTCCACAATGGGCGCATTACATTCCCACAAGAAGCCTATCATCAAGTACAATATGGACCCATTTCTTCCCCACATAGAGTAGAGGCATTTTCAACCAGTCTCTAAAACTAGAGAACGACCTCTAGTTGCTTAAATACGGTAACCTTTTGTTTTCACGCATCAGCTTTTACTTTTGAGTTATGATGAAGGGGGACAGAAGGTCCTATGGTGGGACTGGGCGCAGGCATTTCCGCTATTTTGACCTTTAAGAAGGGACCCATAAGACCGGGCTCTTATGTCTGGGAAGCTTTGAACATTGAAAATAACAATTCCTTGTATTCGTCTTAATTGCTTTATCCAGATGCATAAATAAAAACTCGATTCATCTGGTCGGCCTAGCTTCCAGCCAAAAGTGAAGAAGCTCAGAAGAAACTCCCCACAGGATGGGAAGTTATAGGCCCTTGCCGTACATTCCGTCCCCGCCAATTGACAGAAAACTCTTAATTTTTTAACGGACCATGTGCTATGGCTACTGAGTCAAACTAAATGAACTGGAAAAGTGGCCGGCAAAACAGACGCGTGTACTTTTACATTTCTGTTAAAACCCAGCTTGTCCTTTCATCTTTTCCTTTTGTCTTTTTACCAGTCGCCCAACTCCTACCAGAGAGTCACTGTCCATTGCAAACGTAACACAAGGCGAAAACCAAATCAAAAAATAACATTACAGTAACTTAAATAAAAAATGAGCTATAATCATGATTCAAAATGTTTCCTTAAAAACTTTTACTTTTGCCTGAGAACAATTTTGTTGGTTCTGGGTGGAACTTTTTAATAAAGAAGGAATTTTATATGTTGTATAAAATTACTGTTAAGGACTAATTTTACCATGTGCTTAGCTTTATGGAATCCAACTATGCGAGTCAACATCCATCACTAGTTCCATTAAAGAATGGGTCCATATCTATAAGGCCATTCAAACATCATTGTTCAGAAGAAATTGATATTCCATGGGCCGGAGAGTTGTGTTGTACAATTAGGCCGTTCATTGAAGTGGCTCAAATAACTGGCGTACGCACTTGTTGCCAAAAGTGTCATGCAGTACTTACACCATAAGAGATTCTTATTTGCATACATTAAAGTGGTGCAAGTATCTGATGCACGGGTCGGTGAACTATTTGAACTTACACCAGGAATTTGAGACAAATTAAGGCTTTCTTTGTTTAAATCTGGATTACAGAGTTCCAAGTCTAAAAATAAAAATGATGGGTCATGAATGAACAGTAGCTTTTTTTATTTCTGGAATTGCATAGTTATAATAATAGTTTTAAGGGCGTTGGGCGCAGTAGAAGACAAAACAAGCTTCCCATAACAAAGTGGCAAAGTATAGTAATTAAATAATAAGTCAAGACATAGGGATGTGTATGCAACAGGCTAAATAAAAGACATGCTAGTTGGATTTGAGGCCCTAGTGCTTTAAAATAGTAGATTTTCCCGAGATACGTGGGATCATCTGGTGGCATTTTTATGTGGAGGTGGTGCAGTTGCCAATAGCGTGCATTAATGTGACTGCCCTTTGCTGGGCTTATGATGAAGCACTAAGTCTATTCTTTGGAACAAAGGCTACCAATATTGTCTTTAGTGTGAGTGAGCACTTTAACTTGCAAGCTCAAGTGTACTTAATGGACACGAATATGAAAGAGAGAGAGAGAGAACAAACAATTCCTTCCATTCACCATTAGTGAGATGTACAAACATGTCATATGAGAGATTCCAACACGGAAGATGGAAATGAAATTTGTGCAAAATAGATTGAATTTTTTAAGGGGTTACGTCGAGCACAATTGTGCATTGTCAATGCCTTTTTCTCTACATCTATGGTACAAATGAGTTTCCCTCTGTGATTTCTTTGGGGGAAACTCCCATTAACGTAAAACTCTTTACTTCTCGCGGTTGCAAAAGATTTATACATTTCCCCCTTCTCTCCTTGGGTCTTCTTAATAAAATTTCTTTCCTTTTCAAGAACTCCTTTTGTCAAAGTATAAATTAATGAGCCCCGTGTCTCTACCGTGCAATGTCCGACTTGGGAGAATAACCTAACTGTTCGATCTCCCAGCTCAATTTGGAAGCCACTCGATCATGTCTTGGGACGTAATCCTAAAGAAAACAATCCAAATCTTATTAGAACCAACTTAAATGCAAGTACCTAATCACAATGTTGCCATCAAGAATGAAATTTGGAATTTGACATTCTTAACAATATAAGTACCTAATCCACCCACAAAAGCTATAATAAAAATTCTAGTGCCTTGAGCATTCTTCAGCAAAATTGGTCTTAAAACACGTTTCAAGGCGTCTTGTCACATTTTTCTTGCCTTCAATTCTTTAGCAAAAAATTGCATTACAATATCGATTTCTCACCTCTAATTTCCTCACTAGCTCTTTGGCGGTAGGAGCAGATACAATTATATGGCGGGCGGTGGGGTTGATGAACCCTTCTTCAACGGCCTTGTCAATGAAAGACAACAGAGAGTTGTAGTATCCTTCCACGTTCAACAACCCAACCTGAAAAGTAAAGCATTTCGGCAGAACAATGTTTAGAAAAAATTGACACCACATATTTCAAATGGACTTATTAACGGTCTTCAATTCGATTCAGGTGTCATAGGGAGTAGAGAAATTACTGGCTTGTCGTGTATGCCGAGCTGAGCCCACGTTATTACTTCCAGTAATTCTTCCAAAGTTCCATAGCCACCTGTCAGTAGAACATTTTTCACTCCTTCAGTTAGAAAAACTGTGATCTAGATTAGGAGAATTTGATTTACTACATTTTAATTTTTCAACTGACCTGGTAAGGCAATAAAAGCGTCTGATTGACGGGCCATCTCAGCCTTTCTTTGATGCATGTCTGCCACGGCTTTCACTTCACCTACTGGTTCCCCCGTAATCTGTTGAAAGTTCAAAAAAACACAAAATGCAAAGATAAGTGAATGAATAATTGCAACCTGCCGGTAAAATCTACCGGCAATTGAATTTTTAATATTAAAAAAGTTCCAATTTGAAGTAATGATTTGACCATTTTTGTCCAATATGCAGAGAGCTCTGTATTTACCTCTCGAGGCATTAGCGTTTTGGGAATAACCCTGAAAATGAACACAACCGGAATTAGCGCAGGGGATGGACTTTGAAAGCTCGGAAAGAACAAATTGATAATCTGTGATGGCAAAAAATTTTGTATGAAGAATTCGAAAACTTCGATTTTCGGTTGAGAAAATTTACCCTAAAACATGGCGACCCCCTTCGTGCACGGCCTGTGAAACTAGACCCATCAGTCCCACGCTGCCTCCGCCGTAAACAAGATCTATATTTCTTGAAACCTGAGAGGGAAAAAAACATCTAGTTTTAGAAATCACGAAGATTTGACCCGATTCCGCACAAATTAGAGTCGAAAAATGCCATTAAAAGGAATTTGCTTAACTAGATTTTCTCATTCTCTGTTTCTGAAGCTAAATAATGTCAATATAATCCAAAAATGGAAAAGACATCAAATCGTTGTAAGAATATGTTGTGAATGTGCTCGGCAACATAAAATTCCGGAAAGCTTTGCACCTAATGAATAAATTTATCCATTCTCTGTTTATGAAGTTCAATGATGTCAATTTCACGCGGAAACGGAAAAAAAAAACGGAATCCTGGCGGAGAAAAGGGCCTGATTATGCTTTGCGAAGTATAATTCAAGAAAAAGTACTTTCTCAATGAATGGATATGGAGTATAAACAGCTCTCAGCTAGCGAGATTTCCTCAAGCAATAAGAGCACAGAATTCGTGAGATTTATTGACATAATTACTACAGCCATTCAAGTTTCGGAATTTCATTAAAACCAGAGCAGAATTTCAATAAAGCTAAACTCTGCGACAATGGAGACTTCTTCCATGTCAAACGAAGGGCATCCTAAAGAAAAATCTTTCAAGGTCAAATGGAAAAAAACAGAGCTTCCCCCGTGAAAATCATTTAACAGGACAATTTAATCGAATTCGCAAAAGCAGGATGCTAAAGTCACAACTTCAGCTACTTGAAGATTTCTCTTCATAATGAGCATCTCAAACATCATACGATGCACCTTATACAATGTCTGTGGACTAAGTATCCTCAGAATCCAAGTGAAGCAGAGCCAAAATATTTACAACGAGAACTAGGCCGAAAAACAAAAAGCATTTCGTTGACAGAATTATTTTCAGAGCCTTTAATCAAAACCTCAAGTACACAACAAAAATGTTCACAATCTCAGGAATCCCCCGTCCATAGTACTTTATTTCACAAAAAACAACAACTCAACCTATCGAACCAGATCAGAGTACATTATTCTCTGATCCGTAGCCCAAACTTTTGAGCAATTACAGTACAAAACAGCGGCAAATTAGCCTGAAAAAAACCAGACAAAAGACACATAAATTTCCAGACCGTCAAATCCTATTCCAGGACACACAGAATCAAATTTAAAACCACAAGAAAGACTCAACCCGTGACTCGACCTCCAAACACCACATCCTACATTGAAAACCAGAAAACAAACCAATAATTAATGGCGGATTGATTTGATTTACCAGCTCTTTCCCTAGCTCAACTGCTGCATCCTGATAACTACTCTTCTTGCCAGGGCTGCTTCCACAAAACACACACACCCTCTTAAACCTGGACCTTGTATTAATCATCTCCACTGTTTCCATATCCATTCCTCTGCTAATCCTTTTCTTCTTTGCTCTTCTCTTCTCTTCTCTTCTCCTCCACGCTTCCTCTTGCAAATTCCAACTCCTCACCCTTCACCTAAATAAGTAGATACGCATTGTATATATCATCTATCTCACTTGCGCTTGGTCTTCCTCGCCCCTGCCCCGCAACTGGTCCTCCGCGGGATATATTTAATTAGAATTAAAAAATGTGGAATAAAAAAAAGATATAAATATATCCATACGCTCCACGCATAGGCAAAATACTAATATATTCTCCGACACTCCAATTTTGTACTCGTATTTCCAAATTACTATTATTATTAACACACTCGCCCCCATCAAGCATGCCGCCACGCCCATTTTTACTAATCACTAACCTTACACGCTTCTAAATAAAACCGAATTAAAATAAAATAAACCCCGCAGTAATAATGCTGCGTTTTAATAATTATTGTTATTATCATTATTGCCTCTCAGGCCTTGTCATGTCCTTAATCGGAATCGCCTCCAACTGCCAATTATTTCTTCCCGATTAAAATAATTAATAATTCCTCGTTATCTTCCCTCCATCTTTTATACTTCCCCGTCGTGCTCTTAATTTTTTAAGTTCGTTTTGCGTTGCTGTTGGGTTTACGACGGACACTGACTCTCAGACAGGCGACACATACGGAAGCAGCGATTGGTAACCACAGTTTTCTAACAGAATCCGTAAAACCTAAGTAAGTAAATACCTACATCAAATTAACACTGTTTCTGTTTTGTCCTGCACGTCTACACTCCGTTAACAGTTCATGTCAGTTGACGGGACATGGCTGTGTTTGTACGGTACTGTCCACCCCGGTCCCCGTAGGCTGTTTCTTCAGTACCCTACCCCCCCGGCTAGCTTCACATTAATCATGTTACAACAGGGCCTAGATCAATGAACAATGAACAATGAAATGGGATGTGGGGTGGGGTGTTGTGGGGTAGCAATAAGTTGTAATAATTTTTACATTTTGGGAATTATAGTTCAATGTCTTTAACTAGATCAAAGTTTCCTTTTCTGCAAAATGTAAGAATTCAATAATACAATTTTTGAGTTCAATTTATTGATTCATGTTTTGTGAATAATGGTTTGGAAGAACACATCAGTCATTAGTTTGAATGGTGGTCTAGTCAGCACTCATTGCATCTAGGTGACAAAACTTACAATCAAGGCTTTCCAAGAAGTCATCTATCTCAAAACTACTTCAAATTAAGTATATGGTTAAGTAGATATTTGCTCCTATAATCAAACTCACTTAACTTGTTACTACCCAATTCCCAAAACCTTCACTAGCGTTTGGTGTTCCTTATAAACCACTCATGATTAAGATCCTTAACTCCTTCGATGTGAATATTCTTCTAAGATTAAGCCCACTCTGATTGTTACCCAACACATTTGCGACATTATGTCTTGTGAATCATTCATAATAAACCTCTTTAACTCCTTAATTATGCAATTTCTCTTAGAGCACGCCCACTTAGCTTGCTAACCCAATTACAAAACCTCTAACAAATTTTTGTCTTGGCTTGCTAACCCATTTGCAAAGTGTCTTACAAATGTTGCGTCTAATGAATAGAGGTCCTTAGCTGCTTAACTATTTAGTTTCCCTCAAGATGAAGTCTACTTAGCTTGTTACCCAATTCACATTTTTTTTAGTAGTTATGTATCTTAATAACCTTTTTATGATAAAGCTCTTTAGCTCCTCAACCATGTTCAAACCCACTTAGCTTGCTAACCCATTCACAAAATGTCTAACAATTGGTGTGTTTTATGAGCCATTTATTATAAAGGTCCTTAGCTCCTTAACTATTTAGTTTCCCTCGAGATCAAGTCTACTTAGCTTCTTACTTGATTTACAAAACTTTTAGTAGTTTTGTATCTTATTAACCATTCCTGATAGAGGTCTTTTGCTCCTTAACCATGCTCAAGGCCACTTAGCTTACTAACCCATTTGCAAAACCTCCAACAAGTATCGTGTCTTACAAACTATTCATTATGGAGGCCCTTAGCTCCTTAACTATTTAGTTTATGTCAAGATCGAGTCAACTTAGCTTGTTACTTGATTTACAAAACTTTTAGTAGTTTTGTATCTTATTAACCATTCATGATGGGGCTCTTTAGCTCCTTAACCACGCTCAAGCTTATTCAGTTTGCTAACCCATTTGCAAAGCCTCCAACAAGTGTTATGTCTAATGAACCATTCATTATAGAGGTCCTTTGCTGCTTAACTATTTAGTTTCCCTCAAGATCAAGTCTACTTAACTTCTTACTTGATTTACAAAACTTTTAGTAGTTTTGTATCTTATTAACCATTCCTGATAGAGGTCTTTTGCTCCTTAACCATGCTCAAGGCCACTTAGCTTACTAACCCATTTGCAAAACCTCCAACAAGTATCGTGTCTTACAAACTATTCATTATGGAGGCCCTTAACTCCTTAACTATTTAGTTTCCGTCAAGATCGAGTCAACTTAGCTTGTTACTTGATTTACAAAACTTTTAGTAGTTTTGTATCTTATTAACCATTCATAATGGGGCTCTTTAGCTCCTTAACCACGCTCAAGCTTATTCAGTTTGCTAACCCATTTGCAAAGCCTCCAACAAGTGTTATGTCTAATGAACCATTCATTATAGAGGTCCTTAGCTGCTTAATTATTTAGTTTCCCTTGAGATCAAATCCACTTGACTCGTTGCTTAATTTACATAACTTTTAGTAATTTTGTATCTTATAAGCCATTCATGATACAACTCTTTATCCCCTTAACAATGTTCAATCCCGCTTGTAAAATCTAGCAAGTGTTATGTCTTATGAACTATTCATTACAGAGCCCTTAGCACTTGGGTCAAAGTACCATCGGGATGTATGGCCTCCAAGAAACCCTCAATACATCATCCATATGAACATCACTTAAACAAAACAGATGTCAAGTGGGTCAATTGTATATAGAAAAAAGTTCCAATAATCTGCTCACGAAATACAAATCAATAAATTTTACCAAAATACTACACAATTAAATTTTGATAAAACATCACATATATCTTTATGTTTTTGATAAAAATGAGAATAGAATCCCAAAGTTATAACCTCCCCCAAACTTTAATTGAAAAAAAAAAAAAAAAAATACCCTAAACCATAGTGCCCTATGTGGGACATAAGGAGTTGGGGTTATAGGACCCTTGGAAGGGTCAAAATGTTGGGAAAATGCGTGGAAACTAGGTCCTCATGTGCTCCCCTTCCACGACTAAAAGTAAAAGCTGATTGGACGAAAGTAAAAGTTTGCAAGAGTTGTGGAAGCTTCAAAGGTGATAATTTTTTTTTTTCAGTTTTACTTCCACCGAAGAGAATATGCCTAGCGTGTTCGATAATGTGTCTAATATTATATTATATTCTTTTTGTTATCGTAAATTTTAGCCAATACACATGTTGAGTAGATTCCGGGCGTAATGACTAAGATAGGCAAACATAAACATGTGAAGTTAAAATAGGTGGGATATTTCAAAGGGGTACTTAATAAAGCATGTACTAATAAATATCTTACCAGGGTAATAGTATCAATTATGTTCATTGTATTTTTATTTATATGTTTGAGTTGGTTTTATGGTAAAAAATTTGTAGTTTTAACGAGAGGTTACAAATTACAATATCATAAGGAGGGACGCGTCTATTCTGGTTCCAAAATGACAATACAGATTGACTAACACGCGTGTTAGTCAATCCGTTTACATTGTCGATTTTGCAATAAACGGTTGCGATTGACTAACATGTCGCTATCATGCTGTACAAAAGGTCTGTCTTGGAGCCAGAATAGCTTCAGCCCACAAGGAGTAGGGTATGTACTCTTATATTTCAAGTACAATTAGTTAACTAAGTATTAATCGTAAGAGGACATTTGTTTTCCTTTTTTTTCGTTTATAATTTGTCTAATGGCTACTTTTTTATTTTTTATTTGAAATTGTAGAAATAACAAGACAATATTGTTTTTTAATAGAGTTTTGAAGTTTTTATAGTACTATATTATTGTAAAGAAATTAATTTGATTTTCTTAGGAAAATAAATTTGGATTTTATGAGTGTGGAAAGTATTTATAATTTATTTAATTTAATTTAGAGTGGTGGTAGATTATGTGACACAATTTGGAATATCATAAATAATAAAAATGAAAATATTTAGTTGATATTGGTGATCAATAGATAGTTGTTTATTATTTTAATCATAACTTTTGAATCATTATTCAAGAAAAATTATTCATGTATCGATTAGAAGTATAACAATGAAATTTGAATTAAGCCTTTCTCCAAATTTGGCGAGGGTCAATTTTGTGGTGTAGAATCAATTTGGATTGTGTCATGGTGTACAATTAATGCTACTTTCCCATAATCGATCCCATTCCATGGAATTGACCTTCAATGCAAAAAATCACCTCTTGATATGTGAATTGTAGGAAAAAGTGGTGTTTATAGACATTGAATGGGAGTTTGCTAGATAGGGTGACTCCCCTTTCATCAAATAGATGAGTGTATGAATAACCTATTAATATATTCCTATCAGTAATGAGGGGTCCAAATTAAAGGGAAAATGTTATAATTAAACAATTTCAAACTAGAAACCTTCTTTGGGTAAGAAAAAACACCCAATACAATTAAATGGTGTGATAAACACAAATCTAGTATTCATTTCAATGTATAATGTCATGCATATAAGAATTTATCCATGCATTAAAAAATGGATGGTACACATGAGCTAGAGGTGGAGAAAAAGGACTTTAAAGCCAATTATCTTTGGATTGTGGCCAAGACAACTAAACCATGTGTAAAATTTTAAGACCTCTTACATTCCTATATTTGGGGGCAAGGGCAATAAATTTTTTTTAATCAATGGAAACAACACGAATATTGTCATTTATAAAGCCACTAGATCATGTGCCTAAGCTTTTTATAGAATTATATTTTAGGATGGATCTTGATTCTTTTAGTACTAGAGTTATACATACAATGCATTAGTCATAATTCTTAAGAGGTATTAACCCTTCTTGTGAGGAGCTAGTGTGTAATGTCATTTTAGTTGATTCTAGTGACACAATCCTTCAACATGCCTTGTAAAACTAGCACCAAGATGTTTACACAACTAATTACCATACCATCACCATATTAGTGGGTGGAAAGAGATATCATATTCAAGAAGTGACTCCCTAAATTAAACATCACACACAATCTCCATACCAAATTACACAAATATCATTTAACATAATTGGGATGGTTTTATTTTAAGAAGGATAAATGATCTACCAAGATAATATGTCAGCCAACAACAAAAGATTTATGCGAATAATGCATTGCTCAAATTAACACTCTACTCAAATATGCCTTGACCAAAACAGAATAACCAAGGGCGGCCTTAATTGATCTTCTACACGTTTCCTTCTTAATTACCAGAACACACACTTCAATTATCGGAGCACAACAAGGGTCTACCAGACCCATAGACATGAACCCATACGCACAAATTCCAAGCACAACGACTTCCATCTTCAAGATACGATTACCATAGATTTAGAAGCATAAGATTCATAGATCAAGTTGCAATATCAGAGTCCAAATAGCAATTCAACTATACAACTAATACCAAGTGTAGGCATATGAAAATAGTCAACACTTGCGGCGCCATACTTTAACATGTCTGTGTTACCTTCTTTTAGGGTTTTCACATCTTATTAAGACTTCTTCTATGTTGCACATTTGATCTTTATCATCTGTTAACATTATGTCATTCTTCTACTTTCTCTTCCTATTCGATCAAATTTAGTTGTTTCAATTTGTTGGAATACAATGAACCTAGGAACACTGAGAGGGGTGGGGATGAATCAATGTTATGCTGGTAACACAAGATTTTAACCTTTTATAACATACACATATAAACCGGTAAATGAAGAAACATATAAAATGAAGTAAATAAACCAGCCACATGAATGAACACCATAACACACTGAATTTATACGTGGAAAACCTTAAAGAGGAAAAACCACGGTGAGATTTGTGACCCACAATATCAATTCACTGGCCATATGAAAGATATTACATAGCATGGGGGCCTACACATGCAGGAAGGCACATTGCCTAGAGCACACTGCTCAACACAAAGGAGTCTCGCTGACTACAAGCTTTTGCTGAAATAAAATAGTACTGGTGAACTCACAAAATGCATCTGCAATGCCAAAATGAGTTCCAATTAAAGCTCTGTTCTGTATCGGTTCATAAACCTTGAACCTTCTACCGGTATCTCCT
Source organism: Cryptomeria japonica (assembly GCF_030272615.1). NCBI lineage: Eukaryota > Viridiplantae > Streptophyta > Pinopsida > Cupressales > Cupressaceae > Cryptomeria > Cryptomeria japonica. The sequence goes on along the minus strand of NC_081415.1, from coordinate 190,724,891 downwards.
TTCCTCCAAGAACGCTTTACGAACTATCTACTGATCATAGCATGATATTACATTCGCATACAAATGACCTTCATACATATCCTTCGCATCACACAGTTATGCTACCATGTCATATACATTGTCCTATATCAAAATGACCTAACAGACTGACTTATATACCCTTTTCAAACAATATACCTTATGTCGGCAATGTCAACCCAATACACTAATTACAAAATGATTTTACAATAAAACCTTTCAGATCCAGACTGATGTCAGCTTTACTGAAGTGCTAGAAGTCGGTGTCAGTGTCGATGTCAGTGATGACCCTAAATACTCCAATGTCGATATCCGTCGATGTATGCCTCCAAATGTCGGTATATGCCAGTATATGCCTTCAATAGAATCTTGTTACCATCAATGACAACATATGATTCCAATGAGTGTCAATTGCCAACAATTTCCCCCTTTGGCATTGATGACAACACTCATGTGAAAAATGGATTCTCTGTCGGTTCAATTGAAACATGAAACATGCTCCCCCTGAGCTGATTGACCCTGTCAATAATAAACTCTGCCTATCCTCTCCTTAGGATTACATACATATTTTTCACATAATATACACTCCCCCTTTGACATCAATGTCAAAGACTGGTGAAATAATTGAAAGAATAATTACAAATTACTTTACCGGAGCTTGACCAATCTCAAAATTTCTGGGTAAGCTTTCTCTAGAAATTGTACATAGGTATCCCAGTTGGTTTTGAATGTTTCAGATATGAATACAAGTCCACTCAGTAAATGTGCTAGTGTTTCTTTCTTAGTGACTTCTGCCAGTGTGGTCTTTGCAAGCATATCCATACATTCCCTCTTGTGTACACCAAGTGAATCCAATCTTGGACTCACCAAACCTCTAAGACTTCTTTCTCTCCGAATGATCTTGTCCCTTTCCTTTTCAAAAGCAAAAAATTGGCTCTCCAAGGTCAAAATTTGTCCATCAATGGAAGTTGTGAATGAAGTTAGTCCATCAAAAGAATTAGCAATATTCGCAATCTTTTCATGTAGTTCCTTTAACCTCTGATCTACATTTGTTGTAAGAATTTCTATATTACAACAGACCCTGTAGATGTTAGTACACTATTTCAAAGATTTTTCAATGTGTACAAGTTCATCTTCAACCTTCCTCTTCTCTGTTTCAATAATTTGGTCAAAAGCTGCTTTCTTGGCCAAAGTAAATCTTTCAAATGCTTTCTTGTCAGAAATCTGTTGCAATGATTGAAAGTTTTTAGATATGTGTTTTGTCAATACCTTAAGCTTGCCGAAAGGGCTTGCTTCATTTTCAATCATACAATCAGGAATCAATCTATGCAAAATTGTTATTGATTGATCTATTATTCCTTTGTCTACAGATCCCTCCTTTATTAGCTTTTGAGTAGCCATCATCATTAGCTCTGTGGGACTCATCTCTGTGATTGACTTCTTCTCAACTTGAGAAGTGTCAATTGCCAAAAGTTTTGCAGGGGAATCAATTGTCGATTCAATCTCCTTTTCCTTATCTTCCTTATCATTTGTTGGTGAATCTATTTTCTCCTCCTCTAATGCACCGGTGGCTTCGCCACTTGGTGCAGTATTTGTTACTGTTGGTGGCGTATTATCCACAATATTATCTGTAGCATGTACATTATCTATATTACCTTGCCCAGACTGTACAAATGTAGTCTCTACCGGTTTAGTCTGTACATTCTCATCAGTTTTAGGTTTAACTATCGGTTCACTCAAAATTTAAATTGAACTTTCCAAAATTCCTTTCCCTTTAGATTTGTCTGGAATGATGGGAGCAATTGCCTTAGCAAATTCTTCTTGAGAGGTGAGAAAATCAGGATTCTTTTGGAAGAATTTGGTCCAACCATCTCTGGTCTCATTTATTATCTTATTAACTCTACCCATCATTAGGCCTATTTGTCGGGTTTTGCTGCTAAAGACTGTTCTATTAGCAACATCTATACATCTTTTCATTTTCTCATTATTTATAGAGCCACACATATTCAAAAGTTCAACTTCTTTGATCTCTCGGTCTCTCCTAATTGCATCTAATTTCCTAGCATCTAACTTATTATACAATGATAAGGGAATTTCTTTCAAAATCTCTACCAAAGCCTTCTTATATATGTCTAAATATAACAAAATCGCTTCTTTTATTTCATTTTGCTCACTATCTTCTAAATCTTCATAGAATTTTGACACATTTTTCAACATTCCATCTTTAGTTACCTCATCAATTAACTTAGCACAAGTTATTTTACCAGATTCAATTGCTTCATCATTCTTTTTCTTCTTATTGGGGGTTGCAGGAGCGGATGGAGCAGGCTGCCTCTTCTGAGTAGGTTTCCTTGTCGGAGGTGTGAGTGTAGTTGTTACCTTTCTAACTAGCTTCCTCCTTGGTTCCACCTTCTTCTCCTCTATCGGAGGCTTGTCACCTTTCTTCCTATGTAACCTTCTGAATGCAAGAGGTTGATTATCCTCTGGATCAAAGTCAAAAGTGATAGAAGAAATGAAAGTCTCAGGTCTCTTCACCTCAGGAGCACTAGCTAATGCCGGTTGATCTACCAGTTTAGATCCAAAACCTAGTTTTGTATCTATCCTGTGCATTACATCTTGAACAAATTTATATATTTTTTCTATCTTCTTTTCTCTTCTTTTCCCGTTGAAACTAGTTTTAACTTCAAAAGCCTTTTCCTCTGTAGTGCCAAAGTATTCAACCTTATCATCCAAAGGAGCATCAATCAACATTTTAGCATATAACTCTAGAATGTTGTCATCTACCTCATAACCTAGTTCAGTGACCCATATAGTTCTAGGTTCCACTGATTCCATCAGTGTCTCATCTATTTTTACCATAAAGAAAATATCAGTGGAATATTTATCCATAATGTGTTTAGAGATTCTTTCCCTCAATCTCATGTTCTCTTGAAATTTTTTGAAGTAGCCCCAAAGATTCTCATCCCTATTACTACCAAGACCGATGATTGCATTTTTGATCTGCATACCTACCGATATGTCATGATCCCAACACTTCTTTCCCAAACCCAATAGCTCATTCATGAAGTACAACATCAAATAGACAATAAGATTGCCAAACCTGAATGTTCCTTTCTTAACCCTTTAATCTTGCCAAGATTAATCATTAGCTCACTCCTCAACCATTCACACAAGTCATATTTTTCATTATTCTTTATCATTTGATATGCAGCATGAATGTAGGAATTGGAAACAAAGTTCAATCGACTTGATTGAGTTACCTTGTAGCCGATGGTCATGCTGGAAAATTTCACATCGGTGTCTTTGATGGTGCTGACCCTCATAGATCTTCCATCATGGGTTGCACTGGTGAGCTTCTCAACCACAATGTTGGAGATCTTCTTTCCTAGTTCCTATCCAACTTTAGGTAAGCTGGTGATCGCTTGAATAGATTCTTTGGTGATCATGTGGGGTTGGTCCAGCTAGATAAATTCATTATGGACCCTACTTAGAACATATTTGATCACTTCATCCTTGAATCCCAGAATATACAGGATTCTGGTTAACCCTAGATCCTCAATGATTTGATATTCCGGTTTGATTATTCTGGAGCTGCCTAGTATCATAGATTGATACATCCCCTTGATTTCCTCAGTGCCTAAATCCTCCAAGGTGCAGTGAATATAGGCCCTAACATCTTCAACATAAACCATGCCATCAGGAACCCTAAAAAACGCACTAGTAGAATCTTCTTTCATAGCAATTTGGGGAACTTCCTTGAAAATAGGCCTAAGCCTATCCTTGACCTCAACAATAGCGGGATTTGCAATAAAAGTAGGAGCAAATGATGATCTGGATGCCATTGCAAAGAAATACCTGGATAATAGTCGTCGGTTGAAGGGTTTTGATTACTTCTCAGATGACTGCTAGAAATTATTCAGAATGCCTTTACTTGCTCTTGATCGCTTATGATTTGCCTTTGCTTCCCTTTGGTTTTCTCAAGTGTTGGGTGAGTGAAAATGAGTCCATTTTCCCTTTTTATTAGCGAGTAAACCCTAATTCTTCACTGTCATAAATGCTTAGCAATGTGCCCTACCGGATGTCTGTTTCACAGTTTTATGTTGGGTAAACCTCCATCAATGACCAATACCACTCTCCATATCTCTTCTAGGGAATATGCAAGATTTGCAATGAATTTCCAAACCCCTAAAGCATATGCCTCAGTTACCAGTTGAATTTCCTGTCGATGTAGGAATGCTTTGGTCTACCGGTGGAGTTACAGGTGCAGTAACTGGTGTAGTTGCATCTCCACTTGGTTCTTCAGTTTTTCTAACCCATCTCTTGGTGTGATCTTGATGAATTTCATCTACCTTCTGCTTTCCTTTTTCATTTGCTTTATCATTGCTAACCGGTGTAGTCTTGCTTATGCACTACTTAGCAATATGACCTATTTTGTTGCATGCATAACATGTAACATTGATCTTTTGAATTGCTTTGACATATCTGATGTCATTCCTTGACCTACATTGATTAGCCAAATGACCAAACTTTCCACATGCATGACATTTAACATTCATTCTGCAATCTTTTGACTTATGACCATATTTCATGCAATTTGTGCATTGACCAGGAACTGAATTGTAGCTTTGATTTTCTCTATTTCTACATTGTCTAGCCATATGCCCAAATTTATTACAAACAAAATATCTACCATTGAATTTGTAAGAATTAGATTGCCTTACCGGTTTCCTTTGGTCTGATGAGTTTTGCATACCGGTTGACTAATCTTCATTTGTAGTACCAGAGATTTCACCTTGTACAAATCCAAGTCCTCTAGAATATTCACTTTGCCTTTGTTATTTCAATAAATCATCCAACTGTGCAACACTAATCCTGATTTTTTCTTTATACTCACTTGCAGTAGTCAGATCATCTCTCAGAGTAGTTATTTGTCTTTCAAGCTCTTGTTCATTATTTTGGGAATATACCAAATCAGTTCTCAATAGATTATTCTCATGAGTCAATCTGCCACATTCATCAAATTTGTTCTTCAAAGATATAAGAAGATTTTCTTCCTTGTTCTTTCTGTCCTCAATATATTATTCTCATAGTCAGGTCTTGCATTTTATTCTTCATGAGCATGTTTGCTTGGCTCAGCTTCTGACATTTTTCCTTAAGTGCATTTTTCTCTTCATCATCCTGGTTTTACGAAAGTTCCTTTCTCTTAGCTTGAGCTGATAATAACCTTTCTTGCAGAACAATAACAAATTCATTAGAAAAATTCAATTCATCTTGCAATTTTAGGTTCTTCATCCTTTCAGCATCATAATCCTCAAGAGCCATCTCAAGTTGCTTCTTCATAGCCATGTTTAATGATTTCGGTTTTAGGATCTTCCTCAAGCTATTAAACTTCCTCTGAGGTACGAGGCTCTGATACCAATTGTTCGAATACAATGAACCCAGGAACACTAAGGGGGGGGGGGTTGAATCAATGTTTTTTCGGTAACACAACATTTTAACCTTTTATAACATACACATATAAACTGGTAAATGAAGAAACATATGACATGAAGTAAATAAACTAGCCACATGAATGAACACCATAACACACTGAATTTATATGTGGAAAACCTCAAAGAGGAAAAACCACGATGGGATTTGTGACCCACAATATGAATTCACTGGCCATAAGATATTACATAGCATGGGGGTCTATACATGCAGGAAGGCACACTGCTCAACACAAAAGAGTCTCACTGACTACAAGCTTCTACTGAAATAAAACAGTACTGGTGAACTCACAAAATGCATCTGCAATGTCAAAAAGAGTTTTGATTGAATATTTGTTCTGTATTGGTTCATAAACCCTGAACCTTCTACTAGTGTCTCCTTTCCTCCAAGAACTTTTTACAAACTATCTACTGATCATACCATGATATTACATTCCCATACAAATGACCTACATACATATCCTTCACATCACACAGTTCTGCTACCATGTCATATACATTGTCCTATATCAAAATGACCTAACAGACTGACTTATATACCCTTTTCAAACAATATGCCTTATGTCGTCTTAGAATACAAAATATATTCAATGTTGGCCCAATACACTAATTACAAAATGATTTTACAATAAAACCTTTCAGATCCAAACTGATGTCGGCTTTACTGAAGTGCTAGATGTCGGTGTCGGTGCCGGTGATGATCCTGAATACTCCAATGTCAGTATCTGTCAATGTATGCCTCCAAATGCCGGTATATGCCTTCAATAGAATATTGTTGCCATCAATGACAATATATGATTCCAATGAGTGTCAATTGCCAAAACAATTTAGGTCTTACCAATGTCATTCTCAATTGTCATTTCATGATCATGATCTACTTTTAATGTTATTCAATCATCATTTATCATTATCAATTTTTGTTAATTTCCATTAATCCTTGTTAATTTTGATTGATTTGTCATCGATCCTTTATCAAAACAATCTTGTCAATTTTGACCAATTTGTCATTAGTCTCTATCATTATCGATTTAATAAACTTTTGGTCCATGTCAATTATCTTCTTGATCATGATCATCATCATTCATTTATCGAATCAATTGTGTCATGACATTTTTTTAACCTATTTCATTTCTTTTCTCCTTTCTAGGGTTTAATAATTCTTTAATTATTAATCCTTTCCAACATCCTCCTTAGGATAAATGAATTTATTCATTTACCTTATGTCTTTGTCACAATTAAATACTTTATTTAATTGGGTAATTTCCCTTTTGTGGGCTAATTAATAAATGAAAAATTATTAATTATTCCCACATTTCTCTCCCTTAATTTTCTCCTAATTTTGTCATAATTTTTCATTCCTAATTTCATGCTTCTCATTTCCTATAATTTATCCCACCATTTCTCCACTAATTTGTCTCCACCTTTTGCTCAAATCATGAAGCTATTTTCGTGGCCAATTTGAAGTTATTTTCTCTCGAAATTTGTCATAAATCATGAAGCAAAATTTGTGGCTAATTTGTCATAACTTGGAGGCTTAAATCTCTCTCAATTTGTCATATTTTGAAAGAGAAACTTGTCATGAATTTGTCAATCAATGTGTCATAAATTTTGTCATTAAATTATACCTTTTTCAAATCAATCATTTTAATTTCATGATTTTCCTCAATTTTGGTCTATAAATTGAGCTTCTATTTTCAATCATTTAAAAAACCATAATTATAGTACCCTCATGTTGTCACTTTCACTTTGCAGCTTTTCTTTCAATCATGCTTTGAACTTGTAGGTGAAACCCACATAATTTGGAGGCGAAAGAATAACAATGGAGTCCATGGAAGGAGAATTTTGCATATGGTTGATGTTTTTGTTTTGAAATCTTGTCTTTCTTCCTCTATTGAATGTGATAGGATCAATGTCTTAGCTTGTTATGTTTTGTGGTTGCAAAACTTAGGCTTTGATGTTTTACCTATTTTCCTACCTCACACCAAGACTAGCAAAACAATAGATTGTAGAACAAAGGATCTTCAGAAAAGTACTCTCCATAGACTATACGTTCCTTATTGCTCAATATCACATACATACCTATATTCCATAGCTACTTATTATGCATACTTGACTTCCTCTATTGCTCAACATACTACATCTGATCTTAACCAAATCATAGCCTGGTTTGACATCAATGACAACATTCACACAAATCTAACATTATGTGGTCCATATTTGAAGAGGCTAAAGGTGACTGTTCCGATTAATAGTTTGTTAGATTGGACATAGTTTTATGGTTCACATTTCTTGAAATTGTAATATGATATTGGTAGATATGAATACTTGATATATCTCAGTTTTAAATTCCCATTTGATTCGCAATTGAAGTTGTGATGGTTTGAGTATTGTCTTGTACAATGACAGTGTTGTAGTTTGTAGGAATGTGTTGCATTCATACGCCTTTAGTAATTTTGGTTGTGTAGCTTAATGATTTATCTATTTTTGTGTTAAGTGATTCTATGTTGAGCAACCACAAGACTCTTGGTGGTCCACATCTTGTCTTGAGTAAGATCGGTTGGTTTGCCTTAATGGTTCTATCCTTTGGAGCCAACCTAAGCAGTTTTGGTCCATACAGTAGTGTGTAAAATTGTAAGAGTTGATCTGGGATGGATAGGAAGGTGTGCAGACATGGTGTGATCTTTCACACATTTCATTCTTCCTTTAATATTACGTTGGAGATTTTTTTTGGGTCAACTATTTGTATCCTACATGTTACATCTAATTAGGTCGACCTAATTGATGTTTCTTTGGTTGAGAATGGTATATAAACATGAAATCCATTTGGAGGAAATAGATGTAGCAGATGTGAGAAGTGAAGCTATGTATGGTGTATCTTGTGAGTGCGAAGGCTTGCAAGTGTAGTTGAGGAGTAATGAAGCTATTTTTAGATGTGTAAAAAAAGTGAATTGTAATAAACATTTCAAAGGATGTGTTCTTTTGTAGGTCAACTATATCAATTCATTGTATATAGGTCTATTATATCGTGGCCTAAATAAGTGATCTTCATTTTTTGCAAGTCCATTGTATCTTTTCCTAAGGTTGTGCACCTTAGTCTTGCAAGTCAAAAATAGGAGCAGTGAGGTTCCTTGGCCTTGAGCCTAAAGCTTTGTAATATATTTTCGCATAAGGATAGTTCTCATCGTGTTTTTTTCCTCATTAGGTTTTCCACATATAATCTTGGTGTTCATGTGTGATTGCTCTTTTGTGTTTCAGTTCTATATGGTAATTGAAATGAATGGTAACTAAATGGATGGATTGGCTAAGTATTAATACATGCTAATTCAACCCCCGCTAGCATCCAAAAGTCTTCAATAGGATTTGGAAGCATGAGATATGAAAGATAGTGTATACCTAAAATGCGATCTTCAAAAAGATTAGATCTTCTCTTATGGCAATGGAGCTTATATACAAGAAGAAATTATCTATATAAAATAATGTTGGCAAGAGACACTTTACATGTCATTTGGTGATTTCATTGATGGAAACTCTCATTAGAGATCCTATCTGTAGTGTTTGATTTGATCCTACTAGAAGTCAAAATGTAGATTTGGTTAGGTTTGGTGAGTTAGAATAGTGCATCTAGTAGAATATAGTATTTTTGATGTAGAAGCATCCTCAATCGATGAGAAATATTGCATCAACCAAAAATATTTGCTTTTAGTTTTGTTCTTGTTCTGTGTTGCAATTTCTATGTTTCTTCTGAAATTTTTTGGTAGTTGTTCCTTTTTCATTGTGGATCAAATTGTTGGCTTCTAGAATGGTTATTGTTCCTTGTTTGGGATTTTCCAGTTCAATTTGATTCTTTTTTGGTAAGTTATCACTTTCAAATTGTCTATTTCTTGGTTCCCAGAGTAGTTTTGAGCTTAATGGCTAGTTGGAGATTTCTTCTCATGTGGAGCAATTTCTTGGCTTGCGGATCTATTTGGTACCATGTTCAATATTCCTTGGCCCTTGGTTGACCTTCCTTGGTGGTATACACTTCATTTTCATTCTTAGCATAGGATATCTTCACGTTTTAGGGCCGACCTATTTTACACGTTTCATTTTCTTGTTTTGGAGAATGTCATCTTTTGTGGTCAACCTGGATGTGTTCTAGATGATATATATTGATGTAATTGATCTTTAGGAGAGAGGGAAGCATATATAGAGGTAGATAAGAAGAAATGTGATAATTTAGTTTCATGATCTGTAATTTGGAGATCCGGATCATTGTAATCTAGAATGTATGATGTAACTGGTCCTCCAAGAATATTTTTATTTCCAGATGTTGTCAATTGATTTATGATGAATATATGATGTTGTGGATGTCTCTGATTGAATTTTATATGTTTTGTGTTCATGATTACATTGTGTTACTCTTGTTACATGATTCAAACTATTCTCTTTGAGGGCCCTCCAAACCATGGCTACATCAGATGGTATTAGAGCTAGTTGTGAACCTTGAGGCATTCCTTTGGGTGAACAGATTACCGATTTGAGGTAGGCTACAAGTGTGTTCAATATATTTCCGATGGAGAGGTAATTGAAACCTTGTAATTAGATCAATGAGTTGAGTCAGTTGCACCAAAGAAAAGGGAGGAGATGTTGCCAAGGAGGATGAACCCTAGGAGGGTAGAGCAGATGATGGAGAATTTCAAGAATGAGATAAGGAATGAGATCTGAAACATGTTGGTTGGTCTGTAGAGGAATTTAAAATCAGAGGATGAATATGAAGAGGTAGGAGAAGAGATTGAGGCCGAAGAGGTTGAAGGACCAACATATGAGGAAGAAGAAATATTTCTTAGAGAAGTGGTGCAAGTGAGTAAAATTCATAAAGTTGAGGTTTCTAATTTTTTGGGTTCGTTGAATCTGGAAGACCAGATAGACTGGATCAAAGAGTTGGATGACTACTTTGAGTTTGAAGATGTTAAGGACCCATAAAGAGTTCGGTTAGCATGAACTAAGTTGAAAGGGCATGTTTCTTTATGGTAGAAAGAGTTGCTGAGAGATAGAGCGAAGAATAGTGAGATGAAAATCACTCAGTGGAGGTAGATGGTCATGAGATTGAAGGCTAAATTCATTCCGGGAGACTATGAGTTGGAGTTGTTCAAAAGGTTGCAAAACTTGAAGCAAAAGGACATGAGTGTGAAGGAGTATACCAAATAATTTTACAAGGTGATGATCAGATCTGGTCATCGAGAGACAGATAGGGAAAAGGTGGCTAGATACATAAATGGACTCTGATTTAACATCTAGGATGAGATGAGTATGCTAAAGATTCCTACAGTTGAGGAGTCTTATCAATATGCGTTGAAGGAAGAAGATAAAGTGAAGAGAAGACAATATAATAACCCTAGGGGAAGGGAGAGACAAGCAACAAATAGAGGGCAGATGCGTGGCAATATGGAGAAGTAGACTGTTGAAGAACCAAAATCTAAATGGAGTAAAGAACCAGAGCAAAAGACATAAAGGAAAGGAGTTAGCAGTAAGGATTTCTTGGGTACATGTTTCAAGTGTGGGGAAACTAGACATAGACCTTATGAATATCCTTAGGGTAACAAGGGAAAGGCATGAAATTTTGTAGCATGTGAAGATCTAGAAGCTAGAGGTGCAGGTGATAACTTGATAGAACCGAAGCAAGGAGAATCCCTTATGTTGAGAAGAGTCTTGATGGATCAGAGAAGTGAGGATACCAGACCTACTCAAAGATAAAATATTTTCCAGACTATTTGCAAATTAAGAGGTAAGTGTTGTAAGGTTATTGTGGATAGTGGAAGTACTAACAATCTGGTATCAGAAGAGATGGTGAAGAATCTTGGTTTGAAGAGGCTTAAGAATCCTTGTCCTTACAAGGTGGGTTGGTTGAAAGATGATCATGTGGTAGAGATGAAAGAGCGGTGTTGGGTGAACTTTAGTATTGGTCCTTTTAGAGATGAATTCTTGTGTGATATCTTGCATATGAGTGCATGTCATGTTTTGTTGGGTAGACCTTGGTAGTGTTGGTAATTGACACTCTATTGCTTGGTTTCACTATGTTTTCATTGATGGCAACATGATTTTGGGTTCCAGCTTCATATGGTGTACCGACAGGCACTTCACAGATTCTACATCGACACCAACGCCGACATCAGCAGAACAGAAATATTTCTTTGGTCACCGGTAATGCAGGCCAACATGGTATAGAAAAGGTGTTGGCAATTGACACTCATTGGATTCATATATTGTCATTGATGCCAACAAGATTCTATAGAAGGCATATACCAATAGATAACAAAATTTGAAGGCATATACCAACAGATACTGACATTGGAATAATCAAGGTCATCACCGACACCAGCATCCAGCACTTCAGTGAAACCAATATCAGTTTGGGATCCGAAAGGTTTTATTTGTAAAATTATTTTGTAATTATTGTATAGGGCCAATATTAAATATCTTTTGTATTTTAAGCCGACACATGGCATATTGTTTGTAAAGGGTATATAAGTCAGTCTATTAGGTTATTTTGATATATGAGAAGGTAGAAAAAAGTGATGTGAAGGATATGTATGTAGGTCATTTGTATGCGAATGTTATATCATGCATGGTCAGTAGATGGTTTGTAAAGCATTCTTGGAGGAAAGGAGATACCGGTAGAAGGGTTCAGGGTATATGAACTGGTATAGAACAAAGCTATAATGGAACTCTTTTTGGCATTACAGATGCATTTTATGAGTTCACCATTATTGGTTTGTCTTAGTAGAAGCTTGTAGTTAGTGAGACTCTTTTGTGTTGAGCAGTGTTCTCTAGGCAATGTGCAGGCCCCCATGCTATGTAATATCTTTCATATGTCCAGTGAATTGATATTATGGGTCACAAGTCCCACCATGGTTTTTCCTCTTTGAGGTTTTCCACGTATAAATTGTGTGTGTTATGGTGTTCATTCATGTGGTTGGTTTATTTACTTATGTTATATGTTTCTTCATTTACTAGTTTATATGTGTATGTTATAATAAGGTAAAATCTTGTATTACTGGCAGAATGCTGATTCACCCTATCCCTCTGAGTGTTCTTGGAGTCATTGTATTCCAACAATTGGTATCAGAGTTTGGTGCCTCAGAGGAAGTTTAACAGCTTGAGGAAGATCTTGAAACCAGAATCATTGAACATGGCTATGGAGAAGGAACTTGAGATGGCACTTAAGGATTATGATGCTAAAAGGATGAAGAACTTAAAACTACAAGACAAATTGAATTCTACTAATGAATTCATTATTGTTCTGCAAGAAAGGTTATCATCATCTCAAGCTAAGAGGAAGGAACTTTTGCAAAACCAAGATGATGAAGAGAAAAATGCACTTAAGGAACAATGTCAGAAACTGAGTCAAGCTAACATGCTCATGAAGAATGAAATGAAAGACCTGACTATGAGGATGTCAAAAGATATTGAGGACAGAAAGAAGAAGGAAGAAAATCTTTCTATATCTCTGAAGAACAAATTTGAAGAATGTGACAGATTGACTAATGAGAATAATCTATTGAGAACTGATTTGGTACAATCCCAAAATAATGAACAAGAGCTAGAGAGAAAAATAATGACTCTGAGAGATGATCTAACTATTGCAAGTGAGTATAAATAAAAATTTAGGATTAGTGTTGCACAGTTGGATGATTTATTAAAAAGACAAAGGCAGAGTGAAGATTCTAGAGGACTTGGATTTGTACAAGGTGAAAGCTCTGGTACTGCAAATGAATATCAAACAACTGGTATATAGAACTCATCAGACCAGAGGAAACCAGTAAGGCAATCTAATGCTTACAAATTCAATGGTAGATGTTTTGTTTGTAATAAATTTGGGCATATGGCTAGAAAATGTAGAAATAGAGCAAATCAAAACTACAATTCAGTTCTCGGTCAATGCACAAATTGTAAGAAATATGGTCATAAGTCAGAAGATTGTAGAATGAATGTTAAGTGTCGTGCATGTGAAAGTTTGGACATTTGGCTAATCAATGTAGGTCAAGGAATGACATTAGATATGTTAAAGTAGTTCAAAAGAACAATGTTACATGCTATGCGTGCAATAAAATAGGTCATATTGCTAAGTACTGCAGAAGCAAGACTACACTGGTTAGCAATGACAAAGCAAATGAGAAAGGAAAGAAAAAGGTAGATGAAATACAACAAGACCACACCAAGAGATGGGTTAGAAATTCTGAAGAACCAAGTGGAGATGCAACTACACCATTAACTCCACTGGTAGACCAGAGCATTCCTGCAATGGCAGGAAATTCAATTGGTAACTGAGGCATATGCCTTAGGGGTCAGTAAATTCATTGCAAATCTTCCATATTCCTTGGAAGAGATCTAGAGAGTGGTATTAATCATTGATGGAGGTTTATCCGACATAAAATTGTGAAACTGACATCTGATAGGGCACATCACTAAGCATTTATGATAGTGATTAATTAGGGTTTACTCGCTGATAAAAAAGGAAAATGGACTTATTTTCACTCACCCAGCACTCGAGCAAACCAGATTGAAGCAAAGGCGAATCATAGGTGATCAAGAGCGAGAAAAGGCATTCCAAAGTATTTTCAGCAGTTATCTGAGAAGTAATCAAGATCTTTCAACTGACGATTGTTATCTAGATATTTCTTTGAAATGGCATCCGGATCATCATTTACTCCTACTTTCATCACGAATCCCATTGTTGTTGAGGTTAAGGATAGGCTTAGACCTATTTTCAAGGAAGTTCCTCAAATTGTAATGAAGGAAGACTCTACTGGCACATTCTCGAGGGTTCCCGATGGCATGGTTTATGTGGAAGATGTCAAGGCCTATATTCACTGTAGATTGCAGAATTTAGGCACTGAGGAAATCAAGGGGATGTATCAATCTGTGATACTAGGTAGCTCTGGAATAATCAAGTTAGAATATCAAATCATTGAAGACCTAGGGTTAACCAGAATCTTGTATATTCCAGAATTCAAGGATGAAGTAATTAGATATGTTATGAGAAAGGTCCATAATGAATTCATCTGGATGGACCGACCCCACATGATCACTAAAGAAGCAATTCAAGTGGTCACCGACTTACCCAAAGTTGGACAGGAACCAGGGAAGAAGATCTCCAACACTACGGTTGAAAAGCTCATTGGTGCAACCCATGATGGAAGGTCGATGAGGGTCAACACCATTAAAGATACAAATGTGAAATTTGCCAGCATGATCATTGGCTACAAGGTAACTCAATCAAGTCGATTGAACTCTTTTGCTAGTTCCTGTATCCATGCTGCATATCAAATGATAAAGAATAATGAAAAGTATGACTTGTGTGAATGGTTAAGAAGTGAATTAATGTTAAATCTTGGCAAAATCAAAGGTGTTAAGAAATGAACATTCCGATTTGGCAATCTTATTATCTGCTTGATGTTGTATTTCATGAATGAGCTACCAGGTTTGGGAAAGAAATGTTGGGCTCATGACATATCGGTAGGTATGCAGATCAAAGATGAAATCACCGGTCTTGGCAGTAACAAGGATGAGAAGTTATGGGGCTACTTTAAAACTTTTCAAGAGAACATGAGTCTAAGGGAGAGAATCTCCAAACACATTGTGGAGAAATATTCCACTGAAATTTGCTTCATGGTAATAATAGATGATACATTGATGGAAGCAGTGGAACCTAGAACAATATGGGTTACTGAATTGGGGTATGAAGTTCATGACATCATCTTGGAATTATATGCTAAAATGTTGATTGATGCTCCTTTGGATGATAAGGCCGAACACTTTGGCACTACAGAGGAGAAGGCTCTTGAGGTTAAAATTAGTTTCAACAAGAAATGGAGGGAAAAGAAAATAGACAAAATGTTTGCATTTGTTCAAAATCTAATTCACAGGATAGATATAGAACTAGGTTCTGGATCTAAACCGGTAGATCAATCGAAAATGGCTAGTGCTCTTGAGGTAAAGAGGCCTGAGACTTTCATTTATTCTATCACTTATGACTCTGATCCAGAGGATAATCAAGCTCTTGCATTCCGAAGGGTACAAAGGAAGAAAGTTGACAAGCCTCCGGTAGAAGAGAAGAAGGTGGAACCAAGGAGGAATCTATTAAGAAAGGTAACAACAACATCCATACCTCCAGCAAGGAAACCTACTCAGAAGAGGAAGCCTGCTCCATCTTCTCCTACAACCCCAACAAGAAGAAAAAGAGTGATGAAGCAACTAAAGCTGGTAATATGACATGTGCAAAGTTAATTGATGAGGTAAATAAAGATGAAATTTTGAAGAATATGTCAAATTTATATTAAGATTTAGATGACAATGAAAAAAATAAAATAAAAGAAGCAATTTTATTACATTTAGACACATATAAGAAGGCTTTGGTAGAGATTTTGAAAGAAATTCATTTATCATTGTATAATAAGTTAGATGCAAGGAGATTAGATGCAATTAGAAGGGACAAAGAGATTAAAGAAGTTGAACTTTTGAGTATGTGCAGCTTTATAAATAAAGAGGAAATGAAAAGATGTATAGAAGTTGCAAATAGAACAATCTTTAGCAGCAAACCCCGACAAATAAGCTTAATGATGGGTAGAGTCAATGAGATAATAAATGAGACCAGAGATGCTTGGGCTAAATTCTTCCAAAAGAATCCTGATTTCCTTACTTCTTAAGTAGAATTTGCTAAGGCAACAAATCCCACCATTCCAGACAAATCTAAAGGGAAAGGAATTTTGGGAAGTTTAGATCAAATTTTGAATGAACCGATAGATAATCCTAAAACTGATGAGAGTGTACAGACTAAACCGACAGAGACTACATTTGTAGAGTCTGAGCAAGGTAAAATAGATAATGTATAGGATACTGATAACATTGTGGATAATAATCCACTGAGAATAATAGATACTACACCAAGTGGCAAAGCCACTAAAGCAAGGAGGATGAGAAAAGAGATACACCAGGAGAGGATAAGGAAAAGGAGACTGATAAGACACCCAGTACCATAATGGTAGTTGATTCCCTAGCAAATTTTTTATCAATTGACACTTCTCAAGTTGAGAAGAAATCAGTCATAGAGATGAGTCCCACAGAGCTAATGATGATGGCTACTCAAAAGCTAATGAAGGAGGGATCTGTAGACAAAGGAATAATAGATCAATCAATAATAGTTTTGCACAGATTGATTCCTGATTGTATGATTAAAAATGAAGCAAGCCCTTTCGACAAGATTAAGGCATTGACAGAGCACTTATCTATAAACTTTCAATCATTACAGCAGATTTTCGACTGGCAAGCACTTGAAAGATATACTCTGGCCAAGAAAGCCGCTTTTGACTAGATTATTGAGACAAAGAAGAGGAAGGTTGAAGAGAAACTTATACTTATGAAAATGATTTGAAATAGGGTACTAACATCTACAAGGTTTGTTGTAATATAGAGATTCTTACAACAAATGTAGATAAGAGGATAAAGGAGTTACAAGAAAAGATTGCTACTATTACTAATTCTTTTGATGGACTAACTTCACTTACAAAATCCATTGATGGACAAATTTTGACTTTGGAGAACCAAATTTTTTCTTTTGAAAAGGAAAGAGACAAGATTATTCGAAGAGCAAGGAGTCTCAGAGGTTTGGTGAGTCCAAGATTGGATTCACTTGGTGTACATAAGAGAGAATGTATGGATATGCTTGCAAATCCCACACTAGCATAAGTCACTGAGAAAGAAGCACTTGCACATTTACTGAGTGGACTTGTATCCATATCCAGAACATTCAAAACTGGTTGGGATACCTATATACAGTTGCTAGAGAAAGCTTACCTGATAATATTGAAATTGGTCAAGCTCCAGTAAAGTATTATGTAATTATTCTTTCAATTATTTCACCGGTCTTTGACATTGATGCCAAAGGGGGAGTGTATACTATGTGAAAAATATATATATAATCCTAGGGGGAGGATATCTGATAGAGTATATTGCAAACATGGTCAGTCAGCCCAGGGGGAGCATGTTTCATGTTTCATGTTTTAGTTGAACCGATAGGGAATCCATTTTTCACATGAGTGTTGCCATCAATGCCAAAGGGGGAGATAATTGACAATTGACACTCATTGGATACATATATTGTCATTGATGGAAACATGATTCTATAAAAGGCATATATTGGTAGATATCTACATTTGGAGGCATACACTGGTAAATACTGACATTGGAGTAATCGGGGTGATCATCGGCACCGACATCCAACACTTCAGTGAAGCCAACATCAGTCTGGGATCCAAAAGGTTTTATTTGTAAAATCATTTTGTAATTATTGTATAGGGCCAACATTGAATATATTTTGTATTGTAAGCCGACATAAGGGATATTGTTTGTAAAGGGTATATAAGTCAGTCTATTAGGTCATTTTGATAAATGAGAAGGTAAAAAAAAGTGATGTGAAGGATATGTATGTAGGTCATTTGTATGTGAATGTTATATCATGCAATGATCAGTAGATGGTTTGTAAATCATTCTTGGAGGAAAGGAGATACCAGTAGAAGGGTTCAGGGTTTATGAACCGGCACATAATAGAGCTATAACCAAAACTCTTTTTGGTATTACAGATGCATTTTGTGAGCTCGCCATTACTATTTTATCTCAACAAAAGCTTGTAGTCAGTGAGACTCTTTTGTGTTGAGCAGTGTGCCTTCCTACATGTGAAGGCCCCCATGCTATGTAATATCTTTCCTATGGCCACTGAATTGATATTATGGGTCACAAATCCCATTGTGGTTTTTTCGTCTTTGAGTTTTTCCACGTATAAATTCTGTTTGTTTATGTAATTCATGTGGCTGGTTTATTTACTTCATGTTATATGTTTCTTCATTTATTGGTTTATATGTCTATGTTATAATAAGGTAAAATCTTGTTTTATAGGTAGAACATTGATTCACCCCCCCTCTCAGTGTTCTTGGATTCATTGTATTCCAACAAAAGGTTATCACTATTGGAGGCCAACTTATCTTGGATTTGGCATCGACAACTTGTTTGAATGTTTATTCATTTATGTTATTTGGCCAATATGTAGTCTAATATTGTATATATCTTTGTAAGATGACATAAGGCATAATTTTGTATAGTGTATAGAGGTCAGTTAAGATTAGATCATTTTGAGATAGGCATGGTAAGGATGTGAATATAATATGATGTGAAATATATCAGAGAGATTATGTATCTGAGGAATTTATTGTAAGGGTTATTCCGGTAAAGGTGTTTAGGGTTTCAACTAGATTAGACAGAGCTTAAACTAGAACTGTATTCTGGCATAGACGATGCTATCTTAGTAGTTCACACTTCTTAAGATTGTTGTCTATAATTTGATGGTATGATGAAAGAATAAGTATCTGGTAGAATATTGAGAGGGGGGGGGGGGAGATGAATCAATATACTTAAAAACTGATACAAACTCCCAAACTCACAAGGTAAACTTTCACTTATGAAGATCAATACTCAACATTAACCAACATCAAATAGTTTGACTGTTATGACAACTTAATAGTAAACAAATTCAATCTTGTAAACATAAAAAATGCTTAATCATATGTCAACATATTCATCTCTCAATCCTTCCAATTATCATGCCTTATCAGAATAGTTAAGTAGTTAATCAAATCAACAAATAAGATCATAAAGAGGAAATATCTTGAGCATGGCGGACTTTATGGGAGGAGGGAAGTGACAAGCAGAAAATTCAAATTTCAAACATGGGGATGGTGGAACTCATGGGGATGGCGATCTTTTTACGGTTGGAGCTAGAAATCATGCAGGTCCCCAGGCTTCTTAAGGTACTGAGGGGGACAAGGCGACAGTCAAATCGGTGGAAGATAAAGATTCTAAAACCAGGGACCCACATGATAGAGGTAAAGAAAATAAACGGACTGCTCTTATTGGAGTTAGGCCTTTGGTGCAATTTGGACTTTTGGAAGTTAAAAAACTTTCTGATCTGGCGACAGGGGTTTTTGCTATATTTGTACTAGATAAGCTGGTTGATTTCACTATTTTTGGCTTAGCTATGACCTTGGTTGGACGGTTTGCTAGTTTTAGACCTAACATCGATGTTGTAAGGAACTTTATTAGGATAAAATGGGCTCTCAAAGGTCAAGTGGATGTGGCAGCTTTGCCTAGGGGTTTTTTCTCCTTTGCTTTTACTAATGAAGAAGATATGAATAAAGCGCTCTGTGAAGGGCTATGGATGTTTGGCAAGTCAACCTTGGCTTAAAAAAAATGGGCTCCTAACCTTCCTTTGGACGATTCCTTTTTTATGTTGGCGCCTGTGTGGACATGTCTTCCTGGCCTTCCATTGGAGTTCTAGAATGAGGAGGTCTTTAAAGGGATTGTAGGATCATTTGGTGAACTTCTATCGACCGACTAGATGATTGCACCCAAATCTAGGTTGGTTTTTTCTTGTATTTGTGCTAATGTTAATCAAATGACGGATATGCCTCAATCTATTGAGATTTTGTCTAAACTAGGGAAATGGACCCAAGTGATTGAATATGAATCTCTCCCGTTTGTTTGTTTTCATTGTAAAAAGTCAGGTCATTGGGCGAAATCTTGTCCATCCAAGAAGGGTAAGAATAGTAAAAATGATAGCAACTTGAAGTAGAAATGGCAAACGAAAGGGAAGAATGATGATCCACCTTCAGAGGTTGTCCTTGAGAAGGAAGTGACCGAGATGGAAAACGAGGAAAAGAAGGGTTTGAAAAATAAGAAGGAAAAATATGTTTGTGCCTGTCCTAATAGTCAAAAAGAAAGTAACAAGGAGGAAGAGTATGTGACTGAAGAAATGGTTCAAAAAACCAAATTAGAGGATTTGAAGATTGGTTCTATCATCGAGGGTAAAGTTGATGAGTTTTCCTATGATGATGCTTCAGCTTCATCTAATAATAAAGAAAATGAGGAAGACTTTAATGAAGCGTAGGACCGTAATATTTCAGAAACTGTGTCATTTTTGTTATTAACCAATGGAAGTCCTAAGCAAACTGGAAATATGATCCTAAACTCCCAATGCAAAACTCCTCCTAAAAGCATGGAGATGGTGGCTCTTGAGGGAAATCCTAGGAATTTCGGTATTAAAGAAGGCAAGTCAAATAATGGAGGACCCAATGGAGGTATTTCAACCAAAAGCAAGAATAAGAAGGTGGCAGATGTTGGAATTCACAACAAAAAATAGTGGAGACCCTATTTAAAGAATCAGAGGGAATAGGAAAGTTGGAAGAACCATGCTGATGGAGCACAAAGCTCCATTGAGTCAGCCTTATCCCTGGTTAAAGTATGAAGATAATTTCATGGAATAATAGAGGGTTGAATGCCCTCCACAAGTAGGATGTGTTGCGTAATATTGTAAGAGATCATAAACCGGATGTAGTTCTTATTCAAGAAACTAAGATGTGTAAGGATAAAGTGGAAAGGATTAGAATTTTCAAAAGTAATGGGGTAATTGGAACAAGTTCAGAGGGTGGCTCTGGAGGTACAACTATCTTTTGGAATTAGAATACTATTAAAGGTAAGGAAATTTCTTCAAGGGTTAATAGGACCTCAATTTTGCTTGAGCATATTAAGGATAACTTTGTTTGGGTTATCACTAATATCTATGCGCCTAATTCTAAAGTTGGAAGAACTAAATTTTGGAGGAGCCTGGCTGAAGAGAGACAAATTTTTTCTGATAAAAGCTGGATGATCATGGGAGATTTCAACACCCCTTTAAAAGAGGATGAAAATATGGGAGGCCTTCCTTTGCAGCTGGAGGAAAGACAAGATCTTATGGAATTTATTAATGA
Source organism: Cryptomeria japonica (assembly GCF_030272615.1). NCBI lineage: Eukaryota > Viridiplantae > Streptophyta > Pinopsida > Cupressales > Cupressaceae > Cryptomeria > Cryptomeria japonica. The sequence continues at coordinate 190,703,551 of NC_081415.1, read as the reverse complement.
TCAAGCTTTGATGGATTTGGATCTCCAAGGGATTAATTACACCCAGACCAATAGAAAAATTGGCCCTAATCTCATTCAAGTTAGGTTGGATAGATCCCTGATTTCTCCCGATTGGCTCTCTAAGCATAATTGTTCTTTGGCATCTATCATTAAGATTGGTTCTAATCATCATCCTATCTCTTTCACTGCCAATTCAACTTCTGCAAAGTGAAATTTCCCTTTTAGATTTGAAAAAGCTTGGTTGTCCCACCCTTCATTGGAAAAATTTGTTTATGAATGGTGGAATTTGGAGGTTGAGGATACTCGCTGATTTAGAGTGGCCAAAAAGATTAATATTATCAAAGCCAAAGTTAAAATCTGGAACAAAGAGACTTTTGGAGATATCTTTAAAATAAAAGCTCATATTAAGATAGATATTAAAGAAGTTCAAGATAGAATTCAAGTGGAAAGGCTTTCTAACGGTTTGAGGAATGTTGAAAATGGGTTGCTTTCCAAATACCATGAAATTCTCTAATGAAGAAACTTTTTGGAGACAAAGATCAAGAGAGTTGTATTTGAAGGAAGGTGATAAAAACACCCAGTTTTATCACATGACTGCTCTTAAGCATAGGACGGCCAATAGGATTTCCAGTTTATCCAACAATAGGGGGATTTTGTCGGATGAAAATGAAATAAGAAAGGAAGTTATGGATTTCTTTAGTAATCTTTTGGGAGGTGTGGACGCTCTGGATATCAGAAATCAAGACCTTCTAGCTCAAGCTATCCCTCCTATTTTAAATGAGGATGACAACAAAAATCTTTCTCAGATCCCTTCAAATCAAGAGATCAAAAAGGCTGTGTTTTCCTTTCTTGGAGACAAGTCTCTTGGTCCGGATAGATTCCCTATGCTCTTCCAAAATTTTTGGCATATTGTGGAGATTGATATTTGTAATGGAGTGAAAGAATTGTTTGGATCTAGGTGGCTTTTAAAAGAACTCAATGGTACCTTTATCGTTCTTATTCCTAAGATCTCCGTTGTTGATTCTCTCAATAAGTTTAGACCTATCAGTCTTTGTAATTCTGTTTACAAGATAATATCTAAGGTTCTTACTTCTAGAATGCTGGATATCCTTCCCCACATTATTTTGGCTCAACAAAATGGTTTTCTCCCTGGTAGATAGATTCTGGATTCCATCATTTCTGTGCATGAGAATATTCATTCTTTAACTATTGCTAAAAAACAAGGCTTTTTTCTTAATGTGGACATGTCCAAGGCCCATGACAGAGTGAATTGGCAATTCCTTTTCAGAATTATGAAAGCTTTTAGGTTTGGGGAAAAGGTGATTCGGCTTTATTCTTAGTTGACTGGCACTTCCACTTCTACAATTATTATGAATGGATCTCCTTCTATTTTCTTCAAAATTTCTAGAGGTCTAAGACAAGAGGATCCTATCTCTCCTATTTTGTTTACTATTCTGGTTGAAAGTTGGGTAGATTTATTATGAGAAGTGTGGAATAAGGGAAACTCAAAGGCCTTAAATCTTCTTCGTCTAACTTAACATGTACTCATGAACAATTTGTTGATGATTCTATTACCATGGGAGAAGCTACCATAAGAGAACTGAGAAACATGAAGAGTGTTATGGATTCCTATGAAGCTTCTTCTGGTCAAAAAATAAATTGGGATAAGAGTTCTTTGTTCTTTATCAATACCGCTGTGGATAGACAAAGAAGGATCGAAAGGATCCTTGGATGCAAAATTGTTGAGTTCCCTTCTACTTATTTGGGTCTCCCTCTGTGCTTAAAGCCTTCAGAGAATTTCTGGATGAAGCTGGTTGATAGATTCAATTTCAAACTAGCTAGATGGAAAGAAGCCTTCCTTAGCCAAGTAGGTAGGTGACGTTGCTTAAGGCTACCCTTCAAAATTTGCCTATATATGCCCATAGTCTGTTTAAAATCCCCAAGAAGTTTGCTGAGGCCATTGAAAGAATTCAAAAAAAATTCTTATGGTCAGGAGTGGAAGATAAAAATAGAATCCCCCTTATTGCCTGGAATAATATTTGCACTCCTAAGGCTTTTGGGGGTTTGGGAATTAGGAACATTATGACTATGAATAATGCCTTGTTAGCTAAACAAATCTAGAGGATGAAAGGGGAGGAAAGGGAATGGAATTCAATTTGGAAAAAGAAATAACTTCACACGCAACTATCTGAGGAAGAATTTATGGATAATTCTTTTCTTGTGGAAGGTTCTGCAATTTGGAACGCAGTTCAAATGGCTAAAGCTTGGGCTGATGCTGGAAGAAAGTGGAAACTGGGGAATGGGAGAATTATTAGATTCTGGGAGGACAGATGGCTTATGGATAAAACGCTGGAGGAAATCCCCATTCTTAAGGAATGGAAAGACTGGTTTAAAAGCAGGTATGGAGACTTTTTTAGGGGCTACTAGAGAAATGGGAAGTGGATTGAGTTCAGCCAACTTTGTCCAGGATTAAATTTTTTGGAGACCTTGCTTTCTTCCAAAATCTTTATGGAGCATTCTGAGGATTGTTTGATTTGGAAGGAAACTTTTGATGGGTATTATTTTGTGTCTTCAGTGGTTTCTATCCATTACAACATTCCGGAAGAGATCCCTTTGTGGGAGAAAGTGTAGATAAAGAAGTTGACGCCCAAAATTAATATCTTCTTTTGAATTTTTATCCAAAATAAGGTGCCAACTCTTGATAATCTCCATAAGCGTGGATTTTTTTTTCTTAACAGGTGCTCTCTTTGCTTCAGGGAGGAGGAGTCTACTTGCCATATCCTCTACCAGTGCAATTTCAGTCAGGAAATTTGGAATATTATTCTTAGTAAGTGGAAGTTGAGCTAGGTTTTCACAAACTCTTTGGAAGAGTTTTGGCAGCAATGGTATTGCCCTAGTTCTAATTCTAAGAATGTTGAGCTTTGGAAACTTACTCTCCCTATTTTCACCTAGAACATCTGGAAGGATCGTAACAACGGGATTTTTAGGGAAAAAAGTGCGAACCCTAAATTAGTGGTGGAGAAAATCTATAGAGGGATCCATGAATGCTTATATGGAATTGATAATGGTTTAGCTACTAAAGAAGACTTTAATGAAAGATGGAACCTTCCAATAGTAGAAACAACAAGGATAAAGGTAGGGATAGTCTTTTCTGGTGCTTTCCTTCCCAGGGATGGATCAAGGCCAACTTTCATGGGGCTTTTAAGGGAAATCCTGGGAATTCTGGTTATGGGGGAATTGTCAGGAATTTTGCTAGAAGTTGCCTTGTGGCTGTTGCTGGCCCTTTGGGTAACCAAACTAGTCATTATGTTGAAGCCTCGGTTGCCCTAAATACATTGATTATAGCTAAAAATATCAATCATGATAATCTATGGTTGGAGGGAGACTCTCTTAACATTATTAAATTCCTTAAGGGAGAAGTTGAGCCTTCGTGGACTATAGAAAATATTATTTTTGAAGCCAGAGAAATTATTTCTAGCTTTAAATCAGTTATTATTGAGCATGCTTTCAGGGAAAAAATATCGTAGCGGATGGTCTTGCTAACTTTGGCGTTATTTCTAAAGATCAAAGCATATGGAATGGGATAGATAATATCGATTTTAATATTAAAGACCTCATTAGAAAGGATAGATTTATGGGGAAAGAAGGATCACACATTAATCATGGAAGTATTAATGATTAATCATCAAATATTTAGAAAGGTAATGATAGCTCGTCAGAAGGGCATAGTCCTAAATAAGAATATAAAAATTTTGCACGCTTTGTGGGTGTGTATTTTCAAAAAGCCAAGTGTCATTTGGAAGAAAGCTCTGAAGTTGCAGAAGCAGAGAAATTGTAAAATGAATCCTAAAATGGGGGGTGATCTTAGAAGAGAGGAACGTGATAATATTTCCAGACGGCAGGAGATGCCTAAGGTATGGACAAAGTTGGAGAAGGGTTTCATGACGCATTTCATGGAAAAACTGGTGGATTATGATAAAAGAAGAGTTAACCTGGTGGTTACAAGAGTGACTGAAAACTGGAAAAATGGTTGCTTCAAAATTCATGGTGTTAGATTCAAGCTGGACTCAAACCTCATCATTATGGTCACAGGTATGCCCCATTTTGGTCTCAATTTCTTTAGGGACCTGAAAGTGTCTAATAATTCTATGAAGCTCATTCCGCATAAATAGAAGGAGAGAGAGAAATAGGGCAAAGCTTCTGGGGGGTATTATGATGCATCTAATATTAAAAAAATCTAGGACTGTGTACTAAATGCCATTATAAAGTATATTACTGTGGAGGGTTGTTTCACTAGGGTCCACACCTACAACTTTGTGCTTCTGAATCACTTTAGACGTGAGAAGAGGATTTATCTTCCCTATTACCTTTTTAGGTTTCTTTTGTGGTCTTTGAACAAGCACAGTAAGAATCCCTCTTCTCATGTTCTTCATTATGGCCTTATTTTGCTCATTTATGAGCATTGTAATATTTTGGCAATTTAGGAAAGCAAAAGGTTGTCGGTGCCGCTGGGGAAAGGAAAGAGGAAAATTGAGGAATTTGGGCCCAGTAAGGATGAGTTGATACAAAGGAATTTTTTTTAAAAATGCCACTCTAGAGAAAATTCAAGAGGACATGGATAAACAAAAGGATACAGAGGTTGATTCTAAGGATATGGGAAAAGAAGGAAGTGAGATGGAGATCGACGAGTCTGATGGAGAGGAGAGCTAGAAAGAAGAGGAAGTGGGGGAAGAGGAAGGAGGAGCAGAGGATGTTTCTGATTAGAACAACCCTACCCACAATGCAAGTACTGGTAATTTTAATAGCCAACCTATTGAGGAGCTGGACAATCATATTAATAAGGAGGAAAGGGAAATGAAAACTAAGCAAAACAAGGATAAGGAGGAAACGAGAAGGGAAAAACATAAAGCTGGAGATGGGATTATTCTAGATAAACTCGAGAACCAGTCTGAGGTTCGTTTGGGTTTTGATAGGTGGGTATATGAAAGAATCAATAATCTAGAAAAAATAGCTAAGCAGCAGGAAGAGAAGGGAAAGAAAGATGAAAGTAACCAGGAGCAGTGGAAAAAGGTTATGGATGAAAAAGTGGAGAAGCTGGAAGCTCAGATCAGTAAGCTGGAGGAAAGAAAAACAACAATGAAGAACTTTCTGATTATGATTACGGATATCCTTCTCTGTGACCAGGAATATGGAGGAAATTGCCAAGTACCTTGATGGCTCCAGTACTTCCAAACTTGTTGTGGACCTAGATGTTGATGATGATGCTATTGAGGTTGGGAACATGGATAGTGCTCCTGGAGGTGCGACCAAAAGGACTAGGGTGAGTATGAAAAAAACTTCCTTAGTCTCTTCCAAGGAAATCCCAATGCTCAGGGATAATATCAAAGAAATACAAGGGATTAGCAAAAAATTGGCTAATGCCCTTAAATACATTAAGTAATTTGTCTTTTTTCTATTTTGGCTGGAAGTTATTAGTTTTGTTGGGTTTTTGTGCTGACTTTTGCCCAGAACTTTGCTGGTTTTTTTGCAGAATGTCTTTTCTTGTTTCTTAATAATCTTATCTTTTAAGGAACTCTTGTAAAGGGTTCAGGGTCCCTTCAAAACCTGTTTTTCTCCTAATAAAAAACAAATAAGATCATAACCACTGAAGCATTCACCACTTGACACAATATTTTTATGTGGAAAACCCAAATAGGTAAGAACCAAAAAATGCCCTCCATATACATGTTACTCTTTATGAGACTCACAAGGATACCTATTTGAACTCTTCTAAAGTTCACCCTGTTAGGAGCCAAGCTTGTTAAAGCTTTTATAATAAGTCCTGTTAAGAACTAATTCCGATTAGGAATCACCCAGTTAAGGGATTTACAAATATGCCTTGATGAAAAACACAATACCCTGTTAGGAGTAACCTCACTGGAAGATCTGAGAATCCAAACTAATGGACCACCTTGTTAGAGGATTTATAAAGTAACTAAGCTTGTTAGAGCTTACCCAATTAGGGGATTTCAATTTCTGCTGTAATTGTTAGAAAACAATAGGTTTTCTTGATCTATCTTAATAGCACTACATCTACTTGATTAGATCCTTCTTAAGCTTCAATTTGCCTTTACTCAAACTGTAGATCTATCCATCAGTTAGGCAACCACACACTCAACTGGTTTATGCCAATCTTGCCAACTTGGCCAACACTTAACAAAACAATATCATCGACCTTAAATACAAATCAACTAGGTCAGTAACACAACAAAATCCTAATTCTCATCATCAAGATTACAAACAAGTCGGGACAATCTTGACCATTAGAAATCATAACAATCTCTTCACATTCTTCAAGAAAATTCCAACCGCTCCATGATTACCACTTCATCAGACTTTGTAACTCATCACGCGTTATGCATTAGATGCAATCCACTTTGCTCCTCTCCAAGAGAGCAAACATGCCAAATCAATCTGAACTAATCCTCATACAATGATCACACGTGTCTCCATCATTACTACTCAACATTAGATCTTAAACCAACAAAATTGATCAGTTAGGGTTTAACATAAAACAAACAATAGGGTTTACCTGTTACATAACATAGAAAGGTTTAACCCTTTACATTGATTCAACTTACAAACTACCATATATTGGTTTACACCATCTTCCTTAAATTTTATCATAGTGGTTATAAGACAATAGCAATAAAACAATAACATCAACAATATCATGAATAATATGTTGGTATTTTCGTATGGTTTTGTCATTGATGTCAACACCTACTAAAACACTAGCACTTTAGAGATCCAGCAACATTCACTGGCAAGCAAGTAACTATTGCACAATTACTGGTATATGGTACACCGACAGGATACAATGATCACCGGCACTTGGAATGGCATGGAAAACACTTGGTAATGTCGAAGACATCGTCTGGACATCTTATCCTGGAGTTTTGTTCATTGGTATATTCATAGTTGCATATTTGTTGTTATCGACAAATAGGTCTAGGGTTACACCGACAGGTTTATCTTTTCCAGATCAACATGGCACGCTATGGAGATGATTAATTATTATTGTAAATGCATTAAGTCGACATGTTCAATTGGTTATTGCATCGGATATTATATTGTTTGTAAAATGTTTTTATTGTAATATCTTGTAGAGCCGACCTACTAAAATTGGTCTTAGGTTATGGTATAAATGTAAGATCTTATTTGTAAGATCAAGTGTGGAATGAGAAAAAGGATTGTATGAAGGTATATGCGAGATTAAGCAGAGCTATACACGAAGACATCATTTGAAGGTGAAGCTAGGTTTTTGTGAAAACATATCAGCATTACACTGGTACTGAATCTAGCATATGAAGATGCTATTTTGTGCAGTACATTCTTATTGGATTTAATCATCCAACTGTAGTCAGTGTGACTCCCATTTTGTGATTGAGCAGTGAGCTCAAGGCTGTTGGCCTTTCTGCATGTGCAGACCAAATTTATGTACACTTACTATCTACAGCAGTATCATTTGATTGTGGGTAAGGTTTCCCACCATGGTTTTTCCCCTTATAGGGTTTCCACGTATAAATATTGGTGTTATGTGTTGTGGATGACTTTGTGTTTATGTTTCATGCACTAATCCTTACTGGTATAGCAATTAACTATTATAACTGTCTACATGCATGCTTAACTAGTTTATCAGTATTAAGCATTAAGTTGGTTAAATTGTTTTTGGTTTAAATTTATTTGACAACTGATTCACCCCCCCCCTCTCAGTCTTCCCCAGGACCTAATAATTGGTATTAGAGCTTAGTCCTCTTTTTGTAGAAGTTTAACAGCTTGAGGAGATCCAATGTCTACTAATTATTTTAGAAGGACAATCCTAAACTTGATGGAACCAACTATGGCATATGGAAGATCATAATGGAGACACATCTAAATTGCATTGGAAAAGAAATCTAGGAAGTTACAAAGAATGGTTATACTGCTGTTGTACCAGGTTAGCCCAGTCCAGCTAACTTGACAAAAGATGAGGAAAATGATTGCAAAGCAAGAGAAGCACTTTTGAGCGCATTATCAGATCAACAAATCATGGGACTATTAGATAGGTCTACTACTAAAGCTATTTGGGATCATTTGGAAACATTGAATGAAGGAGATTCCACAGTCAAGATTGCAAAACTTGAAAGCTTTTGAGTCAGGTATGAACATCTGAAAATGGAAGAAGATGAAAGGATTTCTACTTTTATGGAAAGAGTAAATGAAATTGTTTTGGGTATTAAATGTTGTGGAGGAACCCTAAGTGAGGATGAAATTATTTCAAAAGTTTTAAGAGGATTGCCACCGACATACAAAATGAAGGTTATTGCTATAAATGAGTTAAGAACAATGCCTAATACATCAGTTACTAGGGATACATTGATTGAGAAACTTTCAGCTTTTGAAATTGAAGAATTTGGTCCTGTTGCTACTATAAAGATAGATTTGGCCTTTAAAGTATCAACATCATCTTCTCCATCATTTGACAAATCTAATTGGAAAGCCTTTTATGCAAGAGAACTTGAAGAAAGTAGGAAAGAAAATGAAGAACTTGAAGAACTTGAAGCACTATTTGCAAGGAAAATGCCTAAAGGTTCAGTTGGAAGTAAGTATGAAACCCTTTAAATGTTTTAACTGCAATAAGATTGGTCATATGGATTCAAGATGCCCTGATAGACATGCTAGACTAAGAGAAGAAGCTAGAAGAACATACAAGCCTAACCCTGAATATTAGAGGTATAGATTTAAGAAGAATAAAGACAAATCTGGTTATATTGCTGATGAAGGTGTGACTGATGATTCTGATGAGGATTCGATAGACAATGGATGGGTTTTTGTTGCTATAAGATGATTCTGATGAGGATTCAATAGACAATGGATGGGTTTTTGTTGCTATAACAAAAGATCAACTGGCACCTACTACTCAATCGGTAGTACAGGCTCTGGTAGCTAAAGTTGAAGTAAAGGATGAATGCACAATTGATTCAGGATGCTCACATCATATGATAGGAGACAAAGGTAAATTCTTGACCTTTCAAGAATACAATGGAGGTTTAGTAAGATTTGGAGATGACAAAGCTTGTTTAATCAAAGGTAAGGGTACACTATCTCTTGATGGTAAGCATAACACTGACAATGTCTACTATGTTGAAGGATTAAAATATAATCTTTTGAGTGTTGGTCAATTAGTTGAGAAAGGATTTCAATTACAATTTAAACATGGAAAATGCAAAATCATGAATAGAACTGGTTTGGAAATTGCAACTGGTAATCAGACTAGAGGTAATATCTTTCATTTGAATAACAATGAAAAGACATGCTTAATTGCACACATAGATGAAAGTTGGTTATGGCATAAGAGACTCTGTCATGTAAACTTTGATTGCATGGTAAAGATCAGTACTACTAAGGTAGTTAGAGATTTACCTAAAATTATCAAACCTCGGAATACAGTATGTAAGGAATGTCAATTTAGAAAACAAGTTAGAGCTAGTTTCAAAACTATTCCAAAAAAATCAAATAATTCTCTTGATTTGGTTCACACTGATTTATGTGGTCTAGCTAGAACTAAAGCTTACAAGGTGATAGATATTTCATGCTAATTATTGATGACTATTCTAGAATGTGTTGGGTTACTTTTCTCAGAGAAAAATCAGAAGCACTTGGAAAGTTCAAACTATTCAAAGCAATGGTTGAAAATGAAACCGATAAGAAAATCAAATTTTTAAGATCAGATCAAGGAGGTGAATTTACATCTAAGGACTTTAATACATTCTGTGAAGTAAATGGAATCAGAAGACAACTATCAGCACGTCGGACACCATAGCAGAATAGAGTTGTTGAAAGGAAAAACAGAACTATCTTGGATGCAGCAAGAAGTATGTTATCAGAAGCAAACCTACCACATGTGTATTGGAGAGAAGCAGTCAGCACAACAGTCTATACATTTAACAAAGTTCACATCAAAGGTGAAACCGGTAAGACCCCTCATGAACTATGGTTTGGTAATACTCCTACTCTTAAGTATTTCAGAATATTTGGAAGTAAATGTTATATCAGAAGAGATGAGTATATTGGCAAATTTGATCCTAGAAGTGATGAAGGAATATTTTTTGGTTATTCATCTAAGAACAAAGCATATAGATGTTTTAACAAGAGATTGCAGAAAATTGTTGAGAGTACAAATGTAAAGATTGATGAACAATTTAGAGGAACTTCAAGGTATATAGACTCTGAACTGGCAACAAAATTTTTGACAAATGAACCTACTCTAAATCCACCGGTACAGAATGAAGATCCAGTTACCCCAGTACCATCTGAGGATTCCATAGTAATTGAACAACAACAACAAACTAAGACACCCCGGTATGTAAGACTGAATCATTCTGAAGATCAGATAATTGGAAATAAGTTTAAAGGAGTTATGACAAGAGGAAGATTGGTGAATGAAGAGGTATGTATTATTTCTCAAATTGAACCATCATCTGTTAATGAGGCATGTGAAGATAAATTTTGGATTAAAGCTATGGAAGAAGAATTAGAACAAATTGAGAAAAACAACACTTGGACATTAGTTCCCCGGCCTAAAGATAAAAATGTAATTGGAACCAAATGGGTATTTAGAAACAAACTTAATGAAGATGGTAAGGTTGTCAGAAATAAAGCAAGACTAGTGTGTAAGGGATATTCTCAGAAAGAAGGAGTTGATTACAATGAAACCTTTGCATCGGTAGCTAGAATTGAGGCAGTCAGATTATTTTTAGCTTTTGCAACACACAAGAACTACAAAGTTTATCAAATGGATATTAAATGTGCATTTTTGAATGGAGATCTTGAAGAGGAAGTATACATTGAACAACCTGATGGATTTTCTTTGACAGATGACAATGATATGGTATGCAGGTTAAGGAAAGCTCTGTATGGATTAAAACAAGCTCCAAGAGCTTGGTATGCAAGATTGGATAAGTATCTTTTAAAGATTGGTTTTACTAAAGGAAATGCAGACAACAATTTATATTATAAAATTACTAATGATGACATCTTGATTATAGAAGTATTTGTTGATGATATAATCTTTGGAGGAGAAGATGGATTATGTAAGGATTTTTCTATTAAAATGCAGCAAGAATTTGAAATGTCTATGATTGGTGAAATAAAATTCTTTTTAGGACTGCAGATTTCATAGATTGATAAAGGTATATTCTTGAGTCAATCTAAATACTTGAAAGAGTTACTAAAGAAATTTGGGATGGAGAACTCTAAACTGATAAGCACACCTATGACAACAAACGACAAATTATCACAAAGGGATGAATCTACACCTGTTAATACAACTAGATACAAATCTATGATAGGAGGCTTATTGTATTTGACACAAACCAGACCTGATATTATGAATGTAGTATGTATTGTTTCTAGATTTCAAAGTAATCCTAGAGAAAATCATGAATCAACAGTAAAAAGGATTTTTCGGTACTTACAAGGCACTATAAATCTTGGATTATGGTATCCTAGAGATGAAAACTTTGAATTATGTGCATACACAGATGCAAATTGGGCAGGAGATGTGGATGATAGAAAAAGCACCACCGACAGAGCATTCTTTCTTGGAAACATACTAGTTTCTTGGTTGAGTAAGAAACAGAGTTGTACATCTTTATCAATAGTAGAATCAGAATATGTTGCACCAGCAACTAACTATACATAGGTACTATGGCTTAAGCAAATGTTGAAAGATATAAAGGTAAAATGCAAGGAACCTATTACTATTTATTGTGATAACACTACATTAATTGATATATCTAAGAATCCAGTATTACATTCTAAAACCAAACATGTTTCTATCAAACTAAATTTTCTAAGGGAAAATGTTGAAGCTAAGGAGATAAAACTGGTTTATGTGAATACTAAAGAGTAGATTGCAGATATTTTCACTAAACATTTGCCTAAATAGACTTTTGAATATCTCAGAGATCAGCTTGGAGTCATACCACCACTGATAGAGACTTAGATAGTTGATGATTGTCATCAATCGACAGAATTAACAGAGAAATATTTTACTCCGGTCTTTGATGAGGAAGCTACTTCTCAGGGGGAGTAGCTGGTATACTGAATTGATTGGTACTTTGTATATGAACTTGGTTTTATTGTAACTTTGGCATTTGATGTCAAAGGGGGAGAGATATATATGGAAAAACACATTATCTTTTGGAGAGATTGGTATTGAAAAACTTTGGAAAACACATGTTGGTCCAAGAGGGAGAGATTGTTGTTTAGGAGAGACTATTACTCTCTAATTTCTGGTAATGATCTTTTTGGAGATTGTTGGTTTTTGATACTTGGCATTTATGTTTTGAAACTTTGATTGTTTTTCCATCTTGTGTTGCCATCAATGTCAAAGGGGGAGATTGTTGTTATTTTGGTATGGTTTTGTCATTGATGTCAACACCTACTAAAACACTAGCACTTTGGAGATCCAGCAACACTCACCGACAAGCAAGTAACTATTGCATAGTTACTGGTATATGGTACACCGACAAGATACAATGATCACTGACACTTGGAATGGTATGGAAAACACTTGGTAATGTCAAAGACATTGTCTGGACATCTTGTCCTGGAGTTTTGTTCATTGGTATATTCACAGTTTCATATTTGCTGTTACCGCCAAATAGGTCTAGGGTTACACCGGCAGGTTTATCTTTTCCAGATCAACATGGCACGCTATGGAGATGATTAATTATTGTTGTAAATGCATTAAGCCAACATGTTCAATCGGTTATTGCATCGGATATTATATTATTTGTAAAATATTTTTATTGTAATATCTTGTAGAGCCGACCTACTAAAATTGGTCTTAGGTTATGGTATAAATGTAAGATCTTATTTGTAAGATCAAGTGTGGAATGCGAAAAAGGATTGTGTGAAGGTATATTTGAGATTAAGCAGAGCTATACACGAAGACATCATTTGAAGGTGAAGCTAGTTTTTTGTGAAAACATATCAACATTACACCGGTACTGAATCCAACATATGAAGATGCTATTTTGTACAGTACATTCTTATTGGATTTAATCATCCAACTGTAGTCAGTGTGACTTTGATTTTGTGATTGAGCAGTGAGCTCTAGGCTGTTGGCCTTTCTGCATGTGCAGACCCCATTTATGTACACTTACTATCTGTAGTAGTATCATCTGATTGTGGGTAAGGTTTCCCACTATGGTTTTGCCCCTTACAGGGTTTCCACGTACAAATATTGGTGTTATGTGTTGTGGATGAATTTGTGTTTATGTTTCATGCACTAATCCTTACCGGTATAGCAATTAACTATTATAACTGTCTACTGGCATGCTTAATTGGTTTACCGGTATTAAGCATTAAGTTGGTTAAATTGTTTTTGGTTTAAATTTATTTGACAATTGATTCATCCCCCCCTCTCAGTTGTCCCTAGGACTTAACACAACATATCATTAATGAAATCTATATGCAAAATGCCAATAAACTAAAAATACCAACAACCTCCCCCTTTGGCATTGATGGCAATACAAATATCAATGCCTCTGATTTGCTATTGTGATTAGTGAATAGGAATCCTAGTTTACATTACCAAGTATTCACCATGCTCTGTCCGTCTTTAGTCTATCACTGGTTCACCTAATCAGACACATAATTCTTCTCTTCAATCACATAATTCTTCTCCCCCTTTGACAACAATGCAAAATTGAAAGTAAAACATGTAATTCCAAATTCTCACTATGCATCAACATACTGCAACTTGATGCTCCCCCTGTGGAATACATCCACTTCCAAAAATAATCAATCCATGTAAGATTTTGCAAGAAATTCAGGGACTGATGCAATCAGCATCATGCTCAACTAACTTCATGAAGAGGGACAACCCCCAACTGAATTTGAAGATACTCAAAAGTTGTCTTAGGCAGAGGTTTGGTAAAGATATCTACAAGCCGCTCCTGAGTAGAAACATGCTCTAAGATAACATCTTTACTTTGAACTTTTTCCCTCAAAAAGTGATACTTCAATTCAATGTGCTTAGTCCTTGCGTGCAAAACAAGATTCTAAGAAATATTTATTGTGTAATGCCCCACGAGGAACTCTAAAGGAAAACAACACAACTAGGCAACTAAAGGGTGAAATAATTTTTTTTTTGTTAAAGACTAAGTGCACTAACTAAAACCATTGCATGTTTAACAACACAACGAAAGTCTACCATATGTTTTCCTAAGGGTAACCAACGAAGACTAATTTCATAGATTATATTAACACCACAGTTAATCCATTTAATTAGATAAATTGAACACTTAAGTTTAAAACTACACATACATCCAAATTTCATAATAAAGAAATAAAAGTATTCCAATGTATCCAATTTCCATAAACCATTTAAACATAAGATCAAAACAATAACATTCATTTCACTGACATAATAATATTACAATATCCATAAATACATGGCTTCCAATAATACCATTGGTTACAAAGATACAATATCAAGGTTACATAAAAGTCTGATACAATGACCACAAGGTCTCAACTGAACAATGATTTGGAACAAGAGCTGGTACATGAACCACAAACCAAAACACCAGCGAAGCCTTTCCTCGCCTGAAGATACAATCTAGAACATCCGATGGGAAGTGGCACTACCACCCAACCATGTGATCTTGAAATGGAACCACCCTACCGTGCTAGGAGATAGTAGAAAACCCTCAAGCAAGCAAAGTAAGACAAGTAAAAAAAGACTACAAGACTCTGCAAACATCCATGTGACTCAACTCACAAAACGCTAGTGACTCTAAGAAGAGAGTGTCATTGCATAGCTTGATGGTTACCATGGTATAGCCTCCATAGGTCCCGACCCCCATCCTTGGGTTTCTCCCAGTAACCTCTCCCGAGCCTCCGGTTCCAGCTAAGTCTCGTGCGGACCTACCAATCCTTTCGTGAAGACAAGGTGGTAAGTTTGCCATTCCAGGCCTTCTCGTAACATTATGAGCCCTGTACAAGCACTCACCTATGTATGAGGTACATTTATCTTAATTAATATTTAATTTACCCACCCCCTAATCAATTATTAGGTTATCACTTTTTAACAGACTTTCGACGGGTTATCGTGTCATCCACTTTGGGCACAGCCCCCGCTCGAAAGCCACTCTCTCTCATAAGACACTAACAGGAAATGTCTCTCTCTACGAGAACTCTATGGCGAAACAAACAACCATAAACAATCCTGACAAAGCACAGGTGAAGGATACATAATCACTAACCCAAGATTGACCATCTGGACAAAACACACAATGGCTCACATCAACGGGGTTATACAACAACACTTGACCAAGGAGATATATCAACATATGACATAATGACAACTCAACCAGAATAGCAATGAAATTAAGCTTGACTGCAAACACCATTTACACAAGATCCTACTATAGACAATCTTTTCTTTAAATAGCCAAAAACATAAATAACTTGCAATTAAAGATTTTCTAGAAAATAAGAAAATAAAACTATATTAATACAAAGAAATCAATTTTGTCATTTGTCCAATAAAGTTAAATAAAATCACATTAAAATTAACCCCCTAATTATATCTTCATGATTAATTTACAAATAAACCCGATTAGATTATATCAATAATCTAAATTAAATTCCAAATTCCAAATTATATATAATAATATAATATAATTACATAAATATATATATTCTATGAATATAATATTATATAATTATATCACATTAGAACATATAATAAAAAGATGATTTAATTTGAAATATCTTTCATTTCCAAAATAACATAATTAAAACCACATAAAATACTATATATATAATATTTTATTTATTTATTTTTATTTTATTTTTTAATTAATTTTTTTGTTTAATTTTTAATTTTTTTTTTTTCGTTAATTTTTCTTTTTTTAATTATTTTTTAATTAATTTTTTATTTTTTTTAATTTTATTTATTTATTTACTTTTTCTTTTTTTAAATACAATAAAAATAAATTTCCAATTCCAATAAAATTCACTTCCATAGAATTTTATTTAATACAATTTTTTTTTAAATAATTAAATAAACTATTTTTTTCCAAAATTAAATAACCCAATAAATTTAATTAATGATTAAATTTCTTTCTATAATAACTAATTATATCACAAAGATACACAGATATTAAAAAGGATTGCCATAGCCAAATATCGAAACAAAAATCAAACAAGAGGGAATGGTTTCTCTGGTAAATCCCATTCCTCCCAAATCTTGGTGAAATTTGCCATAATAACTTTTTCCAATTTTCTTAAAATTTAATCTACAAACACCCATGTAATAACTTCTTTCCACAAACTAGAAATTAACTTCAGGAATAGACTTTAGCCAAGAACAAGAAATAATTAGACAAAATTTTAGATTTGAAAAACATCTTAACACACACATCATTCAGAAAGAAGAAAGAAATAAAATATTTTCTTAAAACAACAATCAAAAGAAGCCACCCAACCTGGTATAGCTTTCTTGGAAGAAATCTGTAGAAGAGCCCTAATCTTTCCAATAAGCTTCCAATAAATTTCTTCACCTAAATTCCTGACCTGTTTCCTATGTCCCTAAAATAAAGACCTATTCCCCTATTTAAAGTAAAATTCTAGGTTCAATAGCTTTTTCTCAAAAAACCTAAATTTAGAATAAAGTAATTTTATTTTATTTTCTAATTTTAGAACAAAAGATAAGCTAACATGCAATAATTAAAAATCATTATTCTTTCTTTTCTTTTCTCATGCAAATTAATTAATTTTCTAAATAAAGAATTAAAACAATACTTTAGTTCTAATTAATTCTTTTATTCATTTGTTTATTTATTCTTTTATTCTTCTATTTATTTATAATTCTAGGAAATAATAAATACAATTAATTTAATTTATTTTTCCACAAAAACTTTAATAAAATATATTTCTAATATCATGCAACTTGCAACTTAATTTAATAATTTCTTTTAATTAACTAAATTTATAATCTCAATGCATAAACAATTCAACTATGAGGTAATACCATAAATTTAATTAATTAATTAAAACCACTAAACAAACAACAGAGCAAATCAAAGAAAAGACTCATAAGAAGATCAAATGACAAAAATACGAAGGTTGAACAAACTGATAGGACAACCAACTGACGACACTCATACGAGTGTAACTAAATAAAATAGGGTCAACTACTATCTCCTCCACTTCCATCGAACAATATAAGGCATGCTTAGACCTGTGAAGCCAGGTGGAGACGATACCCCGTACCTACCCGATACTTGTACTTGCAATATCTTGCATCACCGAACCACACATGCATATATACTATATAGAAGACATGACATACACACTGATGAAGGAGAATCGCGACATTCAGCGAAGGAAAACTATCCCCTTGCATCCAATACACTCGCAGACACACAACATATAATTACACATTGCATAGATAAAGTAAAGTGTCAGTACATAGCAATAATCCATAAAATGCCATAAATTACAAGTATTGAAATACTGCAAATAAATTATGCATCTCATATCTAGATAAAGCATGAAATAATGTCATATAAGTCTGAAAACCACATCATGGTAATGTATCCACTGAAAGTAAACAATAATAAATATGAGTCTAACGAGTTCAAACGAGTAGGGGTACTACATATTGCACTTGTATTATCACACAAAATTTATATAGGTTCTGAGATCTTCATCTTAAAGCCTTCCAAAATGTGTCTCATCCAAATACATTGTGTGCAATTCATGTAAGCTACAACATACTCAACTTCCACAGTAGATTGTGAAGTACAACCCTTCTTTTTACTACTCCATGAAACTAGCCTTCCTCCTAGAAAGAATACTCCACTGGTAGTACTCTTTCGGTCATCAATATTTCTTGCCCAATCAGCATCAGTGTATGCCTTTAAACCAAAATTGCCTCCATATGGATATCATCACCCATAGTCAAATGTACCTTTTAGATATCTAAAAATTCTCTTGGTTGCTATCAGATGTGCTTCCTTTGGATTTTTCTGAAATCTAGAAACTATACCAACTACATCGGCAATATTCGGTCGACTATGAACAACATAGTGTAATTTTCCAATCATTGACCTGTATTCCTTTTCATGTATAGACTTAGATGCATCTTCCTTGGAAAATTTACAACCTGTAATCATTGGAGTTCCGACTATTTTACAGTCACTCATGCCAAAAGTCTTCAAAACCTCTTTCACATACTTAGATTGAGTAATGAAAATACCATCTTCATCTGTTGTATCTGCAAGCCAATGAATTTTTTTATTTCCCCTACTAATGACATCTCAAACTCATTCTTCATTTCATCTACAAAAATATTTCTCATGACATCATTACCTCCAGATATAATGTCATCAACAAATGCTTCACTGACCAGTATTTCATCTCCTTCAGACTTGAGATAAATGTTGTTGTCATCACTAGTTCTTGCAAATCCTATCTTCATCAGATGTGTATGAAGCCTTTCATACCATGTTGTGGGTGCCTGCTTTAATCCATACAAAGCTTTATGCAATTTGCATACCATGTCTTCCTTATCTGTCAATGTATAACCATCAGGCTACTCTATATAAACCTCTTCTTCCAATATCCCATTCAAAAATGTAGACAACATCCATCTGGTATACCTTGAACTTCTTATGGGATGAAAATGCAAGTAATTTTCCAACTCCTTCCAGTCTTGCTACTGGTGCAAAAGATTCACCATAGTCTTCTCCTTCTTCTTGTGCATAACCTTTGCAAACTGATATTTCCCTATTGTGAACTACAACACCATCTTCATTTAACTTGTTTTTGAACACCCGTATAGTAGGTCTATAACATTCTTGTTTACTGGTTGAGGTACTAGGGTCCAAGTGTTGTTCTTCTCAATTTGATCCAATTCATCCTCCATTGCTTTCACCCAATGATCATCACCAAATGCCTCCTTAGCACTTCTAGGTTCAATGTTGGAGATCATGCAAGAGTTCTCTCTAATTTTCCTTCTAGTTATTATTCCAACATCCTTATCCCCAATAATCTTCTTAGGACTGTGATTCAGTCCCACATATCTAGGAATAACATGATCATTCTCATTAGATTCAGCTTCTTCATTGTCTTCTTCCTCTGATTTTTTTTTTTTGTTTCGGTTGAACAAGTACATCAGGATTTGCTTTACCGATTTTTGATTTAACAGTTTCAGGTTCCAAAAGAAAAATGCAAGGATCTTCATCCTTTCTCTTTGAATTGTCTCCTTCTAAAATTCCAATACATTCATCTACATGAACATCAACACTCTCAACAATTCTCTATGTCCGGTTATTGAAGCATTTGTAGGCCTTACTCTTGGTGGAATAGCCTGGAAATATGCCTTCATCTCTCTTAGCTTCAAACTTGCTTATGTAATCACCTCTTTTGATAAAACATTTACTACCAAAGATCTTAAAATAGATAACATCAGGTGATCTTCCATACCCATACTCATAAGGTGTCTTATCCTTACCTCTTTTCACCAAAACTTGATTCATTGTGTAGACCGTTGTACTTACAGCTTCTCTCCAAAATGTTTTTGCTACATTTCCTTGTATCACCATAGTTCTATCTGCTTCAACTACTGACTAGTTGTTCCTTTCTACTATACCATTCTGCTGTGGTGTCCTTGGTGTAGAAAGATGCCGCTTGATACCATTCTTATCACAATACTTAGTGAATTCCTCAAAAGTAAATTCACTGCCTTGATCTATTCTCAGACATTTTATCTTTTTGCCACTCTCTTTCTCAGCTAAGGCTCTGAATTCCTTGAATTTACCAAAAGCTTCATTCTTATCCTTCAAGAATGTGACCCACATCATCCTTGAACAATCATTAGTGAAGATCATGAAATATCTATCACCTGAAATGCTTCTAGTTCTTATTGGTCCACATAGATCTGTATGAACCAAATCTAACAAGTGCTCTATTGAGAAGGACTTGCTCTTGAAAGTTGAAGAAGTCATCTTTCCTAACTGACATTCTTTACAAAGAGCATTAAGCAGTTTGTCTAACTAAGGTAGACCTCTTACAGTCTTAGACTTTCTCACTTTAACAATGTTATCAAAGTTTATATGACAAAATATCCTATGCCAAAGCCAACTATCATCTATTTTTGCAATCAAACAGTTGCTAACTTTAGGATTAAGATGAAATAGATTACCTCTAGTTTGTTTCCCAGTTGCAATCAATTCACCTTTATTGTCAAAGATTTTGCACAGACCATTTCTAAACTCCAGTGGGTATCCTTTGTCATTAAGTTGTGCCACACTCATAAGATTGTGCTTTAGGCCTTCAACCCAATAGACATTATCAACATTTCTCTTCCCATTAAGAGAAATTAATCCCTTACCTTTAACCATACAGGGTGAGTCATTGCCAAATCTGACAAAACTGCCATCAAATTCCTTCAAGGAAATAAATTTTCTCTGATCACCAGTCATGTGATATGAACAACCACTATCAATGATCCAATAATCAGAGTTATCCATCCTAGACACTAGTGCTTTCTGATCTGATATCTCTTCCTTAATAGCTACAAACACAATATCTTCACTAGCATCATCATCAGATTCTTCATCAGTAATACCACTGTCAATAGCTACAAGACAATCTCTCTTGCCTTTACCCTTATATTTCTTAAATTTGTCTCTCTTGTATTCATTTTCACCGTTAGGGCAATTAGCTGCTGTATGACCAATCTTATTGCAAGCAAAACATTTCAATGGTAGCTTACCTCTGTATTTCCTAGTGCCTCTAGGTAGTCATTTTTCCAATAATGCTTCAAGCTCCACTAAACTGTCTTCATCATAAGCATCTTTGCTGGATCTAGATTAATAGCTATGGCTGGTATCTCTAGTTCTTCTCACAGATGAGTTAGAAATAGATACTTTGAATGCAGATTCTAATTTTTGTACACTACCATCATAGCCATTTAGTTCAAAAGCAGCAAGTTTGCCAATGATAGAGGCAAGAGTTACCTTTGTTTTGTCAATGGATTTTAGCTCTTGAATAGCTGCAACTTGGATAGCATAGACTGGTAGTAGGGTTCTCAGTATCTTACTGATCACTATGGCATCTTCCACTTTCCCTCCTACACTCTTTATTTCACCAACTATCTCTTTTATCCTTTGACCATACTGCTGGATATTCTCACCTTCAGACATTCTCATGTCATCAAAATTTCATCTTAAACTCTCCTCTTTGGAAATCTTAACATGTTCATCATCACTATAAATCTCTTCAAGTTTTTTCCATACATCATATGTAGTTTCAAGACCATGAATGTCTACATATTCAACATTAGACAGGGAACTGAAAATAGCCTCTAATGCTTGATGATTCTCTCGCTGTTCTTTCTTCTGATCATCAGTCAAAGTTCCAGTAGGTGCAGTATACTTAGTTTCTATATGATCCCAATACTAACTACCAAGAATCTTAATGTAAATCTTCATTCTGTCACTCCATATCCTATAGTTATCTTTGTTGAACTTCGGACCTTCTTTCTTCATCATGATCTACAAGATCTTTTCCTCAAGCTGTTAAGCTTTAGGTTAAAGAGGACCTGAGACAATTTGATACCAATTGATGATATGATGAAAGAATAAGTATCTAGTAGAATACTAAGAGGTGGGGGGGGTGAATCTGTATACTTAAAAAATTGATACAACTCCCAAGTTCAAATTCAAACTCACAAAGTAAACTTTCACTTATGAAGATCAATACTCAACATTAACAAACATCAACTGATTTGACTATTATGACAACTTAATAGTAAACAAATTCAATCTTTTAAACATAAAAAATGCTTAATCATATGTCAACATATTCATCTCTCAATTCTTCCAATTATCATGCCTTATCAGAATAGTTAAGTAGTTAATCAAATCAACAAATAAGATCATAACCACAAAAGCATTCACCACTTGACACAAATATTTATACGTGGAAAACCCAAATAGGTAAAAACCGCAGTGAGATAAAACTCACAAGGATAGCTATTTGAACTCTTCTGAAGTTGGCCCTATTAGGAGCCAAGCCTGTTAAAGCTCTTACAATAAGTCTTGTTAAGAACTAATTTCGGTTAGGAATCACCCAGTTAAGGGATTTACAAATATGCCTTGATGAAAAACACAATACCCTATTAGGAGTAACTTCATTGGAGGATTTGAGAATCCAAACTAATGAACCACCTTGTTAGAGGATTTAGAAAGTAACCAAGCTTGTTAGAGCTTACCCAGTTAGGGGATTTCAATTTCTGTTGTTATTGTTAGAAAATAATAGGTTTTCTTGATCTGTTTGA
The DNA here is from genome assembly GCF_030272615.1 of Cryptomeria japonica. Taxonomy (NCBI): domain Eukaryota; kingdom Viridiplantae; phylum Streptophyta; class Pinopsida; order Cupressales; family Cupressaceae; genus Cryptomeria; species Cryptomeria japonica. The sequence continues at coordinate 190,681,164 of NC_081415.1, read as the reverse complement.
ATAACACTACATCTGTTTGATCAGATCCTTCTTAAGCTTCAATCTGCCTTTACTCAAACTGCAGATCCATCCACCCATTAGGCATGTTGAACATAGAGTACCACTAAGAGGGGGGTGAATCAGTGGTTCCTAAATTTTTCTTCTTGTGATCTAACTTGAGAATATCAGTTATTTACTTAATCACTTAAATGGTCAAACCGGTAATACAAGAAAGAAAGCCAAAGAGACCATACATACACAAGTAACTCACAACACCAGATTTATGAGGAAAACCCAAAATGGAAAAAACCTCGATGAGAAAAGCCATTGAAGACTACTGCTTCAATCCAGCCTCACAAGTAAAACATAGATTTACAAAGATTTTGGGCACCAACCCAAGGAGAACCAACCCCTGCACCAAGCTTCAACTTGGTGATATATATATTAAAATACTATTTGAATACAATTAAGGCTTCTTGTTGCAAATGAATTCTGCAACTCTTGAATCAAATAACTCTCTATTATCTTTCTCTCCCTTTCACACACAATATCTCAACACATAGTGTCACACTAGGATGCTGCCTGCTCTGCCATACCTTACCGGTTAGGCTCAACTGCCAGACTATAATATTGTCGATAGAATCCTCTCACCGATCTTCTTTCCCACCACACTACAACTTGCTCAAAACACCATATCAATTTTTCTCCTTTCTTGCTCTCTCTTCTCTTCTTTGCTCAATCTTCATAGCATCAATGAACAACTTCTGTCCAGAGCTCTCATTTCTTATTCTTTGTTTTCCCACCAGAATGCAATTCAAAAACATGAGCGGTTAGGGTTTTCTCTTTCTGACACAATCTTCATGAGATCCAATCTCCCCTTTCTTGGATCAATCACCTATCCTTGAAGACTTCATCTGCATGTGGTTTTCATTATCCAATACATGTTTTTCTCAGAGTGGCAATCACGAATCATATTTTCTGTCATTAAGTTAGATGACACATAAAGTGTTCCAGAAGTTTCCTTTATGAGAACATCTTGAATTGGATTTCCTTCGCCTTGATTTAGGCACCAAATGCACCCTGATCTTCCTCTGTCATTCCTTCTTCCTCGAGCCACAATCAATCAGGTGCAATCCCATGATATGTGGCTCCTTCATTAATGGTGATTATCTATTTCATCAACCCCGTTGATGAGGCTTCACCAACCACAACACACTTGCCACATCTTCACCTCCGGTAGTGTGAGACAACTTTTAACATTCTCCCTCTTCATCATAAACAAGCAACCATCCTTCAGATCGATAGACCTTCATTCTTTATGCTCACCCTTATGTGGATCTCCATCATGCCGGTTGACATCAATGACAACTTAGTGCCAAAATGCCAACAATCTCCCCCTTTGGCATTGATGTCAACTTCTCATGATCCACTCCATAGCGGTAGATTTCTCCCCCTTTGACACAATGACAAAGGGTGCTTGCGCACTCCCCCTTTGACCCATATCAAGCTCCCCCTGAGTCACATAAAATCTTTCTAGGTAGATGAGACAACTCCCATCTTGTGTCGAAGGTATTCAAACATGCTTATCAATAGTGGTTTGGTGAAAATGTTTGCTACTTGTTCACTAGTAGGAACATAGTCTATCATTACCTCCTGCTCTTCAACCTTTTTTCAGAGAAAGTGATATTTGATAGCAATATGTTTTATTCTGGAATGCATGACCAGCTTCTTTGCTATGTTGATTTCACTCGAATTGTCACACCAGATGAGAATAGGTTCAGTGATGTCCACCTATATATCTTTGAGAGTCTGCTTCATCCGAAGCACTTGAGAGCATCATGTAGTAGCAACAATGTACTCAGCTTCAACAATAGATAAGGAGACTGAGTCTTGCTTCTTGCTATGCCAAGAGACCAGTTGGTCACCTAGAAAGAGTGCACTGATGCTTGTGCTCTTTCTATCATCAATGCATCATGCCCAATCACCATCAGTGTATGCTTCCAAGATAAAATCTCCTTGTTTAGGATACCACAAACCATAGCTGAGAATTCCTTGTAAATACCTAAAAATTCTGCTAACAACATTCATGTGTGACTGCTTTGGTGCAGCTTGGAATCTGGCTACCATGCATACTGCCTGAACTATATCTGGTCTTGAAGTAGTTAGATACAATAGACTTCCTATCATGGATCTGTATAGAGTTTGATCCACTACTGGTGATTCATCATTCTTACTCAATTTGCTGCCAATCACCATGGGGGTACTTACCAATTTGCAATCTTCCAGTTGTAATTTCTTCAACATCTCCTTTGCATACTTGACTTGTGAGATAAAGATTCCTTTATCTTTCTGTAATATCTACAGGCCAAGGAAGTAAGTCAATTCACCAAGCATTGACATGTCAAATTCTGACTGCATCTGATCAACAAACTCTTTGCAGAGAGTATCCTTGTTGCCTCCAAAGATGATGTTTTTTACATACACAACCACAATAATCATGTGATTCCCATCTTTCCTTATATACAGATTGATGTCAGCACTCCCCTTTTTGAATCCCTACTCTTTCAGATACTGATCTAATATTGAGTACCATGCTCTGGGAGCTTTCTTTAAACCATACAAAGCCTTCTTTAATCAACACACAAATGTTTCATCATCATGCAGTAGAAATACTTCTGGTTGCTTCATGTATACTTCTTCTAAATTTCCATTTAGAAAAGCAGGTTTTACATCCATTTGATATACTTTATACCCCTTGTAGGTAGAGTAAGCTAGAAAAATCCCAATTGCTTCTAATATAGCCACCGTTACAAATGTTTCTTCAAACTCAATCCCTTCTACTGGAGAGTATCCTTTGCACACTAGTCTATCTTTATGCCTCACAATATTACCTTCTTCATCCATCTTGTTCCGGTAGACCCACTTTGTGCCAATGATGTTCTTGTCTTCTGGTCTAGGGACTAATTCCCGGGTCTTGTTCTTCTCAATCTGGTGCAGTTCTTCTTCCATGGCATCCATCCATTCTTGTCTCTTGCTATCCTCATTGAAAGTTTTGGGTTCAACTTCAGCCATGAGGCATAGGTTGACTTGTTCATCATTTCGGGCAAGTGTTCTTCTAGTCTGCATACCATCACTCTTATTTCCCAAAATTTGTTCTTCTGGGTGATTCATTTGTACATACCGGTTGGGAACCTTCTATGATGCAACGTCTAGTCCAGTATCTGTTTGAACTTCATAATATTCATCACCAAAGTCATCATAACGGTTAGCCTATGTTTGACATCCTCTGTGCATATCTTCATCCACTTTTACATGCACACTCTCAATGACCCTTCTTAGCCTTTTATTGTAGCATTTGTAGGCTTTGTTGTTGGATGAGTAACCAAGAAAGATTCCTTCATCACTCCTAGAGTCAAAACTTCCTAAGCCATCCACATCTTTCCTGATGAAGCACTTGCTTCCAAATACTTTGAAGTATTTGACTGACAAATTCTGGTCATACCATAACTCATAAGGTGTCATTTTGTTGTTTGTTCTTAATTGAACCTAGTTCAAAGTATATGTAGCAGTGTGAACAACTTCTTTCCAATATGTATCCGACAAACTAATCTTATTTAACATGGTTCTGGCCATCTCCTTGACTATCTTGTTCTTCCTTTCTACCACACCATTTTGTTGTGGTATTCTAGCAACAAAGTGTTGCCTTCTAATTCTATGTTTTTCACAATAATATTCAAATCATTTGATGTGAACTCTCCACCCCTGTCTGATCTTAGACATTTTAATCTATACCCACTTTCCTTTTCCACCATTTTTTGAAAGATCTTGAATCTTTCAAATGCTTGTGATTTATCTTGCAGAAAGGTGACCCATGTCATCCTTGAGTAGTCATCAATGAAGAGCATAAAGTATCTTTCAGTGGCAAGTTCTCTTGTTCGAGTTGGACCACATAAATCTATATGCACAATTTCAAGTGGTTTTGAGGTGTTATGCTCCTTTGTCCTGAAACTCACTTTTGTTTGCTTACCTTTTACACATTCATCACAAAATGTGTTTATGGGTTTGATGATGGGTGGAATATTCCTCACACATCCCTTTTTTCTTACTACAACTAAGTTATCAAAGTTGATATGACCTAATCTTTTGTGCCACAACCAACTTTCATCTACTTGACCTAACATGCATTGGGACTCATAGCATTCCTTCAGATTAAAAACATTTCCATCAGTACTCTTTCCTTCTGCCACAACTTTACTAGTACTGTCTTTCTTTATTTGACAACCGATTGAGTCAAAGGTAAATTTGTAACCTTTGTCACACATCTGACTCACACTCAACAGATTATGCTTAAGGCCTTCCACATAATATACATCATGTGCCTTAAGTTTTACATCAATGCTTAGAGTTCCTTTTCCCTTTATTTTGATGGAGGAGTTGTTTCCAAACCTTACTGATCCACCATTCCAGTCTTCAAGTTTGGTTTGAACAACCATTGAACAACCACTATCTACCACCCATAGATTTTTCCTTTCAGCATGCAAGGCTGTCTGTACTAAGAGACTTGATTCTTCCTGTTCCTTTTCTTTCTCAACCCAAACTGGTTTGATTTCCTTCTTCTTATCTACCGCTATATTGAGCTCAAGTTCAGTTACTGGCTCTTGATCTTCTTGGTTTTGCATAACTTTGCTATGTGTCTAAATTCTTGACAGTTATAGCATTTTACATTTTTATTAAAGGGAACATCCTTAACATTATTGTAAGGTGTAGGCTTATTCTTCCTACAATCAAAACTCTTATGACCATATCTCTTGCACTGACAGCAGAAAACATTCATATCCCAGAGTGTATTAAATGGATTTCTACTTTCATAATTCATAGAAGGCTTATTGTTTAATCTACAGTCAGTTATTCTATGTCCAAATTTATTGCACTGTTAATAGTAACCATGAAAATTTGAAACATACCGGTTAAGTTGTCTTGGTCCTGAATGGAATTGCCTCATGGAGGGTTTTCCCTTCATGTTGTTGAATCTGGCGAATCCTTCATGATCAATTCTGGTATTTCTCCTTAGATTTGCTTTTTGGTGCAAGAAGTGTGGCCTCCGGTTCATTTCTACATACCGGTTTGAGTGACGATTTCCAACAACATCTATATATGTCTTTTTGCCAGTATCCTTGCCTATAGTGCATGTCTTCTTTTCTTCACCTTCATTTGAAGAAGTGTGTAGACACCTAAAATTGTCCTATCTAATTAAATAAATATTTTTATTTATTTAATTATTTTAAGCTTAATTCTTCTATTAATTAAATAAATCTTTATTTATTTAATTGATTTATTTATCCTCTTCTAGCCTTATTTCTCATTTAAATAAATACTTTTATTTATTTAAATTATCTTTTTCCCTAAATTAAATAAAACATTTTATTTATTTAATTGATCCCACTTCCTCTATTAATTAAATAAATCTTTATTTATTTAATTAATTCATTAGCCTTTTCCACCTATGACACATGTCATTCATCTCTTAATTCCTACACTACCTACCCTCTCATTATTTCTTATTTCCTCTACCTACCCTCTAATCTTAGCTGACCATTTATCCTTTACACCTCTGAATTTTATCCCTCCATTTCTTATAGTGTCTTCTATATAAGGATATTCTTCCTTCATTATCAACCCTAATCGATCTTTGAAGCCTTCTAGCATTCAAACTTTCATATGTGATCTAGCTATCAACCACATTTCCATTCTTTGTTGAGCTCTTGTGCACACATAAAATCTGAGAGAAAATATATCAATCAAGATCAATAGAGATAGGAAGAATGGATATCCAAACCCTATTGGAAATGTGATGGTATAATCTTTGTGATTTCATTTGATTTGCATTGTCTTAGGTACTCTTCATATGTTATGGTGGATCTTTGTTGTTGTTAGGCTAGGGTTCAGTGGTTGAATTCATTTAGTCTTTCAATATTGTTGCTTCCATTTTTACCATAAACAAAGTGAACATTATTTCTTTGTGAGATTTATCTTTGTGGTTTGAACTTTGACCTTCTTCAAAACCTAAGCCACCGATGTCTTTGGATTGCTTTTGTTTGCTCAACATTCTTATCTAAGGCCTCAGTGTTACCTTCATACTCGCTCCTTATTTTTATTTCTTCCTTGCTTTCTTCAAGCTCCTTTCTGAGCATTATTATTTCAGCTTCCATGTCTTGATGCTCCTTTTCTTTCTTTGTCATATCAAAGGTTGTAGCTTCACTAATCCTCTTAGTTTCTTCTAGTTGCAACTTCAAGTCTGATATGACTTGACCAGACTCTTCTAGAGATTGTTTCAAAAGATCTCGTTCATTTACTGCAACAAGCTTAACCCTCTTAAGTTCTCTTCTTGTTTTACTCAATTCTTCAAGAGCACTTATAAGTTCGCTCTCCAAATTCACTTCAGCCTCAACATCCTCTTCTTCCTCGTCTTCATCAGCTGGTCTATCAAGTACCATGAAGAGATTGAATTTTCTATTGTTCTCACGGTCATCATCTTCTGATACATTTTCATCATCTATTGTGTCCTCCTCAAAGGTATATAGGCTATTCTAGTTTCGGTAGCCTCTTCTTCCCCGCCGGTAGTCATTCCTTTCACTATCTTTGCCGACAGATCTTCTGAACTCTCTTGACTCATCTCCATCAGTTTCTTTGTGAGGACAGTTTGCAGCGAAGTGTCCTAACTTTCCACAGTTGAAGCACTTAAGTGGTAGCTTTCCTTTGTACTGGTTGGATCCTGTTTTGAGCTTCCTGACAAATTTTTCTACTTCTTGATCAAAATCTTCACTGGATTCTTTATGAGTGACAACTTCTTTTCCCCTTTTGGTGATGTTGAACGCTGCTTCTTTCCTTGAGGAAGTATCACCAATTGTTCTCATCTCATAGGCTGTCAGGGAGCCAAATATCTCATCCATTGTAAAAGTCTTCAGATCCTTGGCTTCTTCAATGGTTGACACCTTAGTATCATATTTGGGAGTGAGAGATCTAAGTATCTTTTTGACAAGAATCTCATCTGCAATCTCTTCTTTGAGTCCTCTAATGGTATTCATAGTTTCATCAAATCTGTGAAGACAGTCTGCAATCTTTTCATCATCTTTCATTTTGATGCTTTCAAGTTGACCCCTTAGTGTTTTCATCTTGGCTTCTTTGAATTTTTCATCTCCCTCAAATAGTCTCTACAATTTGTCCCATGTCTCAAATTCATTATCGGACAGTCCACTCAAGATATCATGTTTTTCCTTTGCATTACTCTCATACTCCCTTTTTGCATCCGAATTAGAGGAAGGAGTATTAGGAATGACATACCCATTCTTGACTGACATCCATACATCAAAACCAAGAGATGAAATATAGGTCTCCATTCTTCTGCTCTAGAAGGCATAGTTGGATCCATAAAACATGGGGGCTTTTGAGGAAGCAGACTCACTTCTCGCCATTGTGCTCAAAGTCCAGAATCTACCCAAGGTTTAAAGATAATTAGGAACCACACTCTAATACCAATTGTTGAGCACAAAGTTCCACGGAGAGGGGGGTGAATTAGTGGTTCCTAAATTTTTCTTCTTGTGATCTAACTTGAGAATATCAGTTAATTACTTAATCACTTAAATGGTCAAACCGGTAATACAAGAAAGAAAGCCAAAGAGATCATACACACACTAGTAACTCACAACACCAGATTTACGAGGAAAACCCAAAATGGGAAAAACCTTGGTGAGAAAAGCTACTGAAGACTACTACTTCAATCCAGCCTCATAGGTAAAACACAAATTTACAAAGATTTTGGGCACCAAACCAGTGAGCACCAACCCTTGCACCAAGCTTCAACTTGGCGATATATATATTGAAATACTATTTGAATACAATTAAGGCTTCTTGTTGACAATGAATTCTGTAACTCTTGAATCAAATAACTCTCTATTATCTTTCTCTCCCTTTCACACACAATCTCTCAACATACAGTGTCACACTAGGATGCTGCTTACTATGCCACACCTTACCGGTTAGGCTCAATTGCCAGACTATACTACTGTTGGTAGAATCCTCTCACTGGTTTGCTTTCCCACCACATTGTAACTTGCTCATAATAACTTCTCAAGTTTTCTCCTTGCTCGCTCTCCCTTCTCTTCTCTACTCAATCTTCACAGCATCAACCAACAACTTCTATCTAGAGTTCTCATTTCTTATTCTTTGTTTTCCCACCAGAAATCATTTTAAAAACCTGAGCGGTTAGGGTTTTCTCTTTCTAACATAATATTCATGAGATCTAATCCCCCCTTTCTTGGATCAATCACCTATCCTTGAAGACTGCACCTGCACACGGTTTTCATTGTCCAATACATGTTTTTCTCAGAGTGGCAATCACGAATCAAATTTTCTATCATGAAGTCAGACGACACACAAAGTGTTTGAGAAGTTTCCTTTATGAGAACATCCATAATTGGATTTCCTTTGCCTTGATTCAGGTGCCAACTGCACCTTGATCTTCCTCTGTCATTCCTTCTTCCTCGAGTTGCAATTAGTCAGGTGCAATCCCGTGATTTCTGGCTCCTTCATTAATGGCGATCATCTTTTTCATTGACCCTATCAATGAGGCTTCACCAACCACAACACACTTTCCACCTCTACTCCACATGGAATCAAACAGATCAAGACATGGCCCACCAACACATAGTCAGTCTGGAAAACACATACTGGTATATCCCTTTTCTAGTAGAGTGTTCTTCTTCTATTACCCAGTAGAGCATCTTGTACTGGTTACACATCTTCACCTTCGGTAGTGTGAGACAACTTTTAACATTCTGCCTCTTCATCATAAACAAGAAACCATCCTTCAGACTAGTAGACCTTCATTCTTTATGCTCACCCATATGTGGATCTCCATCATGCTGGTTGACATCAATGACAACTTAGTGCCAAAATGCCAACAAGGTAACCACACACTCAACTGGTTTCTTCCAATCTTGCTAGCTTTGCCAACACTTAACAAAACAATATCATCAACCTTAAATACAAATGAACTAGGTCGGTAACACAACAAAAACCTAATTATCATCATCAAGATTACAAACAAGTTGGTACAATCTTGACCATTAGAAATCATAACAATCTCTTCATATTCTTCAAGAAAATTTCAGCCGCTCCATGATCACTGCTTCATCAGACTTCGTAACTGATCACGCGTTATGCATTAGATGCAATCCACTTTTCTGCTTTCCAAGATAGAAAACACACCAAATCAATATGAACTAATCCTCATACAATGATCACATGTGTCTCCTTCATTACCACTCAACATTAGATTTGAAACCAACAAACTTGATCGGTTAGGGGTTAACAGAAAACAAATGGTAGGGTTTATCAGTTACATAACATAGAAAGGTTTAACCCTTTACACTGGTTCAACTTACAAACTATCATATACCAGTTTACACCATCTTCCTTAAAGTTTATCATACCGGTTATAAGACAATAGCAATAACAATAATAACATTAGAAATATCATGAATATCATTCATCGGTTCAATTGACATTAATGACAACATATCATTAATGCAATCTATATGCAAAATGCCAATAAACTAAAAATACCAACAAAATTTTATGTAGTCAGTGAGGCTCCTATTGTGATTGAGCAGTGTGCTCTAGGCTGTAAGCTTTCCTGCAAGTGTAGGCACATCATATATTGTAAAATCTCTTCATATGGTCAATGGATTGATATTGTGGGTCACAAATCCCATTGTGGTTTTTCCTCATTGAGGTTTTCCATGTATAAATCTATGTGTTATGGTTCTCATTTATGTGTTTGGCTTATTAGTTACTTTACTTCTTTCAATTATGTTTATACCAGTATACCAGTTGGTGTATAAATGTTTTGTTAAGGCTAAAATCTTTTATTCCGGTATAACACTGATTCACCCCACCTCTCAGTGTTATTGGTTTCCAACAATTGGTATTAGAGCCTTGTGCCTTGGAGGAAGTTTAACAACTTGAGGAAGATCCTGAAACCAAATTCATTGAATATGGCTTTGGAGAAGTAGCTTGAGATGGCACTTAGATTATGATGTCGAAAGCTTGAAGAACTTAAAGCTACAAGAAGAGTTGAATTTGGCTAAGGAATTCATTCTTGTCCTACATGAGAGGCTATCATCTGTTCAAGCTAGGAGGAAGGAACTTTTGTAAAATTAGGATGATGAAGAGAAAAATGCACTTAAGGAACAATTTTAGAAATTGAGTCAGGAGAACATGGTTATGAAAAATGAAATGCAAGCTATAACTATGAGGATGTCTAAAGAGATTGAGGACTTAAAGAAAAAGGAAGAAAATCTTGTTGTATCCCTGAAGAACAAATTTGAAGAGTGTGGTAGGTTGGTTCATGAAAATGATATGTTTTGGTATTTTTAGAGTGTTGGCATTTTGCATATAGATTGCATTAATGGTATGTTGTCATTGGTGTCAATTGAACTGGTGAATGGTCATGATATTGCTGATGTTATTGTTGATATTGCTTTTGTACTATAACTGATATGATAAACTTTGTGGAAGATGTTGTAAATAAGTATATGGTAGTTTGTGAGTTGAAATGGTGTATAAGGTTAAACATTTCTATGTTATGTAAACCAGTAAAACCTACCAGTTGTTAAACCCTAACTGATCAGGTTTGTTGGTTTATGATCTAATGTTGAGCATAATTATTAAGACACGTGTAATCATTGTATGAGGATAAGTTTAGATTGATTTGGTGCATTTCATTGTCTTGGAAATGAGAAAAGTGGATTGCATCAAATGCATAGCACGTGATGAGTTACAAGTCCAATGAAGCGATGATCATGGAGCGATTGGAATTTTCTTGATTAATGTGAAGAGATTGTTATGATTTCTAATGATTAAGATTGTACAGTCTTGTTTGTAATCTCAATAATGAGAATTAGGTTTTTGTTGTGGTACCAACCTAGTTTATTTTTATTTAAGGTTGATGAAGTTGTTTGTAAAGGAGGGAAAAGTTGGCAGAAATTAGTTGAGTGTGTGGTTGCCAAACCGGTGGATGGATCTGTAGTTTGTGTAAAGGCAGATTGAAGCTTAAGAAGGATCTGATCAAGCAAATGTAGTGTTATTTGGACAGATCAAGAAAACCTATTGTTTTCAAACAATTACAACAGAAATCAAAATCCCCTAATCAAGTAAGCTCTAACAAGCTTGGTTACTTTCTAAATCCTCTAACAAGGTAGTCCATTAGTTTGGATTCTCAAACCCTCCAGCGAGATTACTCCTAATAGGGTATTATGCTTTTCATCAAGGCATATTTGTAAATCCCTTAACCGGGTGATTCCTAACACAATCCGTTCTTAACAAGACTTATTGTAAAGCTTTAACAGACTTGGCTCCTAACAAGGCGAACTTCAGAAGAGTTTAGATAGCTATCCTTGTGAGTCTCATCTCATTGTGGTTTTTATCTATTTGGGTTTTCCACATATAAATATTTGTGTCAAGTGGTGAATGATTTTGTGGTTATGATCTTATTTGTTGATTTGATTAACTACTTAACTATTTTGATAAGGCATGATAACTGGAAGCACTGAGAGATGAATAAGTTGATATTTGATTAAGCATTGTTGATGTTTACAAGATTGAAGTTGTTTACTGTTATGTTGGCATAACATTCAAACTGGTTGATGTTGGTAATATTTGAGACATTATCTTGACAAAACTATTTTGTTGATAAGTTTATTTTGAGTTTGGGAGTTTGAATCAGTTTTTGAGTATATTGATTCACCCCCCCTTTCAATATTTTACTGAATCCTTATTCTTTCATCATATCATGAATTGGTATCAGAGCATCTCAGGTACTCTTAGATCTCTAAGCCTAACAACTTAAGGAAAAGATCATGTAGATCATGATGAAGAAAGAAGGTCCTATGTTCAACAAAGATAACTATAGAATTTGGAGCGATAAAATAAAGATTTACATTAAAAGTCTTGGTAGTCAGTATTGGGAGCATGTAGAAACTCAATATGTTGCACCTACTGGTACTCTGACTGATGATCAGAAGAAAGAACAACAAGAGAATCATCAAGCATTAGAGGCTATTATCAGTTCCATGTGTGATGCTAAAACTGCATATGAAGTGTGGAAAAAACTTGAAGAGATTTATAGCGGTGATGAACATGTTAAGATTTCTAAAGATGAGAGTTTAATGACATGAGAATGTTTGAAGGCAAAAATATCCAGCAATATGGTCAAAAGATTAAAGAAATAGTTGGTGAAATAAAAAGTGTAGGAGGGAAAGTGGAAGATGCCATAGTGACCAGTAAGGTATTGAGAACCCTGCTATTCGTCTATGCTATTCGAGTTGCAGCTATTCAGGAGCTGAAATCCATTGACAAGACAAAGGTAACTCTTGACTCTATTATTGGCAAACTTACTGCTTTTGAACTAAATGGTTATGATGGTAGTGTACAAAAATCAGAATCTGCATTCAGAGCTTTTGTCTCTAACCCATCTATGAGAAGAAGTAGAGATACCGGCCATAGCTATGAATCCTGATCCAGCAGAGATGCTAATGATGAAGACAATTTAGTGGAGCTTGAAGCATTGTTGGTAAAATGACTGCCTAGAGGCACTGGTAAATACAAAGGTAAGCTAACATTGAAATGTTTTTCTTGCAATAAGATTGGTCATATAGTAGCTAATTACCCTAATAGTGAAAATGAATACAAAAGAGACAAATTTAAGAAGTATAAGGGTAAAGGAAAGAGAGATTGTCTTGTAGCTATTGACAGTGATATTACTGATGATGAATCTGATGATGATGCTAGTGAAGATATTGTGTTTGTGGCTATTAAGGAAGAAACATTTGATCAGAAGGCTCTAGTATCCAGGATGGATAACTCTGATGATTGGGTCATTGATAGTGGTTGTTGATATCACATGACTGGTGATCGGAGGAAATTTCATTCCTGGAAAGAATTTGATGGTAGTGTTGTCAGATTTGGCAATGACCCACCTTGTATGGTTAAAGGTAAGGGAGTTATTTCTCTTAATGGGAATAGCAGTGTTGATGATGTTTATTGGGTTGAAGGTCTTAAGCATAATCTTCTGAGTGTGGCACAACTGAATGACAAAGGATACCTACTGGAATTTAGAAATGGCATGTACAAAATCTTTGACAACAAAAGTGAATTGATTGCAATCGGTAAACGGATCAGAGGTAATCTATTTCATCTTAATCGAAAAGTTAGCAACTGTTTGATTGCAAAAATAGATGATAGTTGGCTTCGGTGTAGAAGATTCTGTCATATAAATTTTGACAATATTGTTAAAGTGAGTAAGTCTAAGATAGTAAGAGGTCTACCTTAGATAGACAAACCAGTTAATGCTCTTTGTAAACAATGTCAGTTAGGGAAGATGAATTCTTCTACTTTCAAGAGTAAGTCTTTCTCAGCAGAGCACTTGTTAGATTTGGTTCATACGGATCTATGTGGACCAATAAGAACTAGAAGCATTTCAAGTGATAGATATTTCATGATCTTTACTGATGACTGTTCAAGGATGATGTGGGTCACATTCTTGGAAGATAAGAATGAAGCTTTTGGTAAATTCAAGGCATTCAAGACCTTAACTGAGAAAGAGAGTGGCAAAAAGATTAAATGTCTGAGAACATATCAAGGTGGTGAATTCACTTCTCAGGGGTTCACTAAGTATTGTGATGAGAATGGTATCAAGCGGCAGCTTTCTGCACCAAGGATACCATAATAAAATGGTATAGCAGAGAGAAACAACCAGTCAGTGGTTGAAGTAGCTATAACTATGTTGATACAGGGAGGTGTGGTGAAAACATTTTGGAGAGAAGCTGTAAGTACAATAGTCTACACAATGAAATGGGTTCTGGTGAAAAAAAGTAAGGACAAGACACCTTATGAGTATTAGTATGGAGGGTCACCTAATGTTAGTTATTTTAAGATCTTTGGTAGTAAATGTTTTATCAAAAGAGGTGATTACATTGACAAGTTTGAAGCAAAGAGTGATGAAGGCGTATTTCTTGGCTATTCCACCAAGAGTAAGGTCTACAAATGTTTCAACAACCGGAGTCAAAGAATTGTTGAGAGTGTTTATGTTCATGTAGATGAATGTCTTGAAGTTTAAGAAGGAACCAGTTTAGAGAGAAAGGATGAAGATCCTTGCATTTTTCTTTTAGAATCTGAAATTGGTAAGGCAAATCCTGATGTACTTGTTCTACTGAAACAAATAAATTTAGAGGAAGAAGATAATGAATAAGTTGAACCTGAAGAGAATGATCATGTTATTTCTAGATATGTGAGACTGAATCACAGTCCTGAGCAGATTATTGAGGATAAGGATGCTGGAGTACTTACTAGAAGAAGAGTTAGAGAGAACTGTTGCATGATCTCCACCTTTGAACCTATAAGTGCTAAGAAGGCATTTGGTGATGATCATTGGGTTAAGGCAATGGAAGAAGAATTGGATCAGATTGAGAAAAACAACATTTGGACCCTGGTACCCCGACCGGTAAAAAAAAATGTCATAGGTACTAAATGGGTGTTCAGAAACAAGTTAAATGAGGATGGTGTTGTAGTTCGCAATAAGGAAAGATTAGTATGCAAAGGTTATGCGCAAGAAGAAGGAGAGGATTATGGAGAAAATTTTGCACCAATAGCAAGACTGGAAGGAGTAAGAACATTACTTACATTCACAACTCACAAGAAGTTCAAGGTATAGCAAATGGATGTTAAGTCTGCATTTTTGAATGGGATATTGAAGAAGAGGTATACATAGAACAACCTGATGGTTATGCATTGACAGACAAAGAAGACATGATATGCAAATTGCATAAAGATTTGTATGGATTAAAGCAAGCACCTAGAGCATAATATGAAAGGTTTCATACACATCTGATGAGATAGGCTTTCCAAGAATTAGTGATGACAACAACATTTATCTCAAGTTTGAAGGAGATTAAATACTGAAAATTTTTGCAGATGAAATGAAGAATGAGTTTGAGGTGTCATTAGTAGGGGAAATAAAAAATTTCATAGGTTTGCAGATACAACAGATGAAGAATGGTATTTTCATTACTCAATATAAGTATGTGAAAGAAGTTTTGAAGACTTTTGGCATGAGTGACTGTAAACCAGTTCGAACTCCATGTTAGGTCCCAGAGACAATTGAGAGGGTGGGGGGTGAATCAGTTGTCAATTAATTTCAAACCCAAAATTAACTTAACCAAACTTAATGCACAATACTGGTAAACCAAACTTTGTGCTGGTAAACAATTTTAACAGTTAATTACATTACTAGTAAATTTTAATGCATGAAATAGAAAGACAAATAACATCCACAACACATAACACAGATATTTGTACGTGGAAACCCTGTAAGGGGAAATACCATGGTGGGAAACCCTACTCACAATCAGATGATACTACTGCAGATAGTATGTGTGTACAATATGGAGTTTGCACAAGCAGAAAGGCCAATTGCCTAGAGCTCACCGCTCAATCAAGAAATGGGAGTCGCACTAACTACAATTGGATGGTTAAATCCAATGATAATGTACTACTCAAAATAGCATCTTCAAATGCTAGATTCAGTACCGGTTAAGCTCTGATTTGCCTTCTTCAAAACCTCCTTGAATCTTGAATGATGTCTGCATGTATAGCTCTACTTATATTCTCATATACCTTATTATATTCCTCTTCCACACTCACACTAATCTCATAAATGAGATCTTACATATATACCAAAACCTAAGACCAAATGTGTAGGTCGTCTCACTAAGATATTATAATAAAATCAATTACAAATGAATCAATATGTGATGTATCATGTCGGTTCAATGTATTTACAATAATAACAAATCATCTCCATAGCGTGTTGTGCTGATCTAGAATGGATAACACTTGTTGGTCCATAACCCAGACCTATTTACCGGTAACAACAAATATGCAAACTTGATTAGATCAATCACCAAATCACCAAAATAGAGGGTCCAAACAATGTCTTCGACATACCAAGTAATCTTCAAGTCATCCTTAGTGTCGATGACAAATATAACCTGCTGGTGAACCAGATACCGGTGACTGTGCATAAGTCACACAACATCCCCGTGACCATAACCAAGAATCTCCACAAGGATAAGTGTTGACAAGTGTTGACATCAATGACAAAACCAGTGCAACACATCCAAAATACCAACAATCTCCCCCTTTGGCATTGATGGCAACACAAGATGGAGAAACCATCTAAGTGCCAAAACAGAAATGCCAAAAACCAAAAACCAAAAACCAACAATCTCCCAAAGAGATCATTAACTAGAGATCAAAATACAAATACAGAGTAACAATCTCTCCCCCAATGAATAATGTCTCTCCAAAAGATAATGTGTTTTTCCATAGATATCTCTCCCCCTTTGACATCAAACGCCAAAGCAATACAAAAATCAGATTCAAACATTTATTACAAAATACCAACTTATCAATTTATCCAACTACTCACCCTGAGAAGTATCTCTCCTCATCAAAACCGGGAAAAACATTTCTCTGTTAATTCTGCCAGTTTGATGCCAAGCATAAACTGTCTAAGTCTCTACCGGTGGGGGTATAACCCCAAGCTGATCTCTGAGATATTACAAAGTTTTCTTAGGCAAAGGTTTAGTAAAAATATCTGCAATCTTCTCTTTAGTATTTACATAAACCAATTTCACTTCTTTTGCTTCAACATTTTCTTTCAGAAAATTGAATTTGATAGAAACATGTTTAATTTTAGAGTGAAATACCATATTCTTAGATATATCAATTGCTGCCATATTATCACAGTAAATGGTTATAGGTTCTTTGCATTTTACCTTTATGTCCTTCAACATTCACCTAATCCATAATACCTGGGTACAATTAGTTGCTGCTACAACATATTCTGATTCTGTTGTTGATAAAGATGTGCAACTTTGTTTCTTGTTCAACCAAGAAATTAATCTTCTACGAAGAAAGAATGTACCACCGGTGGTGCTCTTTTTGTCATCTACATCTCCTTCCCAATTTGCACCTGTGTATGCACATAAATTAAATTTTTTATCTTTAGGATACCATAAACCAAGATTTGTTGTGCCTTGTAGATATCAAAAAATCCTTTTCACTGCTGATTCATGATTTTCTTTAGGATTACTCTGAAATCTTGAAACAATACATACTGCATTCATAATATCAGGTCTTGTTTGTGTTAAATACAGTAAACCTCCTATCATAGACTTGTATCTTGTCGGATTAACAGGTGTTGATTCATCCTGCAATGATAGTTTATCAATTGTAGTCATAGGTGTGCTTACCGGTTTAAATTTTTCCATGCCAAACTTTTTTAGTAATTCCCTTAAGTACTTTGATTGACATATGAATATACCTTTATCAGTTTGTGAAAAATGCAACCCTAAAATGAATTTTATCTCCCCAATCATAGACATTTCAAATTCTTCCTGCATCTTATTAGAAAAGTCTTTAACATAATCCTTCTTCTCCTCCAAAAATTATATCATCCACAAAAACTTCTATAACCAAGATGTCATCACTAGTCACTTTGTAATATAAGTTGCTGTCAGCATGACCTTTGGTGTAACCAATCTTCAAAAGATATTTGTCTAATCTAGCATACCAAGTTCTAGGAGCTTGCTTTAATCCATATAAAGCTTTCCTTAACCTGCAAACCACATATTTGTCATTTGTCAATGAAAATCCATCAGGTTGTTCAATGTAAACTTCTTCTTCAAGATTGCCATTCAGAAATGCACATTTAACATTGATTTGATATACTTTATAGTTCTTGTGTGCTGCAAAAGCTAAGAATAATCTAACTGCCTCAATTCTAGCTACTGGTGCAAAGGTTTCATTATAATCAATTCCTTCTTTATGTGAATACCCTTTACACACTAATCTTGGTTTATTTCTGATTACCTTACCATCTTCATTGAGTTTATTTCTAAATACCCATTTAGTTCCAATTACATTTTTGTTTTCAGGCCAGGGAACCAATGTCCATGTGTTATTCTTTTCAATTTGTTCCAATTCATTAAATAAGTGTTAAAATTCCTATCACCATTTCCATGTAAAACAATAAATGGAATATGATGCATACCATTGAAATGTATAATAATTAATAATCTAAATCTTCTAAGAAAGATAATATTGCATAAATTCTCTATACTTAGGGTTAGGAACATTAACTTAACCATAGTTTTTGTCCAATTCATTATTGGAACTCAACCATAAGAAAGTGGGAGTAAGGAGGAACAATAAGGTGTCCAAGAGACCCTCTACCCTAGGCCCCAAAGTGGAGTGAGCCAAAGCCCCCTTGGCCTCATGGGATCATTTGTCAACTACCATGAGGTGGTCTACCTAGTGAGGTATCCTATCACCGTTTCCATAGCTTTAATCCAATGTTTATCTTCACATGCCTCATTAACTGATGCTAGTTCAATTTGAGAAATTAAACACACTTCTTCATTTTCCAGTCTTCCTCTAGTCATAACACCTTTATACTTGTTCCCAATTATCTGACTTTCAGAGTGATTCAATCTTACATATCGAGGTGTTTTTACTTGTTATTCTTCAGTCATTGTGGAATTTTTAGATGATGTCGGTGTGACTAGATCAACATTCTGTACTGGTGTACTTATTGTAGGTTCATTTGATATTATCACTATTGCTGGTTGAGAGTCCTTGTACCTTGAATTACCTCTAAACTGTTCATCAATCTTCACATTTGTACTCTCAACAATTTTCTGTAATCTCTTATTAAAACATCTATATGCCTTGCTCTTAGATGAATAACCAATGAATATTCCTTCATCACTTCTAGGATCAAATTTGCCAATAGACTCATCTCTCCTAATATAACATTTGCTTTCAAATATTCTGAAATATTTAAGAGTAGGAGTATTTCCAAACCATAGTTCATGAGGGGTCTTATCCATTTCACCTTTGATGTGAAGTTTTTTGAATGTGTAAACCGTTGTACTTACTACTTCTCTCCAATATACATGAGGTAGGTTTGCTTCTGATAACATACTTCTAGTTGCATCTAGAATAGTTATGTTCTTTCTTTCCACAACTCCATTTTGCTGGGGTGTTCGAGGTGCTGATAGCAGTCTTCTAATTCCATTCACTTCACAGAATGTATTAAATTCTTTAGATGTGAATTCACCTCCTTGATCTGATCTCAAACATTCAATTTTCTTACCGGTTTCATTCTCTACCATCACCTTGAATAGTTTGAATTTCCCAAAACCTTCTGATTTCTCCCTGAGAAAAGTAACCCAACACATTCTGGAATAGTCATCAATGATTAGCATAAAATATCTATCTCCTTGTAAGCTTCTAGTTCTTGCTGGACCATATAAATCAGTGTGAATTAAGTCAAGAACATTATTGGATTTCTCTGGAATACTCTTAAAAGATGTTCTAACTTGCTTTCCAATTTGACATTCCTTACATATCAGATTGTGAGGTTTAACAATCTTAGGTAAATCCGTTACTGCCTTAGTTGTACTGATTTTCACAATGCAATCAAATTTTACATGACAAAGTCTCTTATGCCATAACTAACTTTCATCAATATGTGCAATCAAGCATGTTTGTTCACTGTTATTCAAATGAAAAATATTACCTCTGGTCTGATTACCGGTTGCAATTTCCAAACCAATTTTGTTCATGATTTTGCATTTACCATTCTTGAATTGTAACTGAAAACCTTTTTTAAATAATTGACCAACACTCAAAAGATTGTGCTTCAAACCTTCAACATAGTAAACATTATCAGTATTGTGCTTACCATCAAGAGATATAGTGCCTTTGCCTTTGATCAAGCAAGCTTTATCATCTCCAAATCTTTCTAGACCTCCATTGTATTCCTGAAAGTTTAAGAATTTGTTTTTATCACCAATCATATGTTGTGAACATCCAGAATCAATGATCCATTCATCCTTATCTTCAATTTTAGTTGTCAGGGCGTGCTCTATTAGTTGAATAGTAGGTATCGGTTGATCTTTTGTTATAGCAACAAAAACCCATCCATTGTCTGTGGGTTCTTCATCAGAATCATCAGTAACTCCTTCATCAGCATAGTAACATGATTTGTCTCTATTATTCTTTAAATCTGTATCTCTGATATTCAAGATTAGGCTTATATGTTCTTTTAGCTTCTTCTTCTAATCCTACATGTCTATCAAGACACCTAGATGCCATATGACCAATTTTATTGCAGTTAAAACATTTAAATGGTGCTTTACCTTCATACTTACTTCCTATTGGACCTTTAGGCATTTTTCTTGCAAATAGTGCTTCAAGTTCTTCCAGTTCTTCATTCTCTTTTTTGATTTCTTCAAGTTCTCTTGCATAAAATGATTTTCAATCAGATTTTTCAGATGATGATGATGATGATGATGCAGATGATGATGATTCCTTGAAAGCTAAATCTATCTTAATTGTAGCAACATGACCAAATTCCTCAAGTTCAAAAGCTTAAAGTTTTCCAACCAAAGTATCTCTAGATACTGATGCATTAAGCATTGTTATCAATTCATTTATAACAATTACTTTCCTTTTATATGTCGGTGGTAGAGCTCTAAAAACTTTAGAAACAATTTCATCTTCACTTAAGGATCCTCCACAACATTGTATTCCTAAAACAATTTCATTTACTCTTTCCATAAAAGCAGAAATCCTTTCATCTTCTTCCATTTTTTAGATTTTCATACCTGACCTGGAAGCATTGCAATTTTATAATTTTGACTATGGTATCTCCTTCATTCAATGTTTCCAATTTGTCCCAAATAGATTTAGCAGTAGATCGGTTTGATAATCCCATGATTTGCTAATCTGACAATGCACTCAAAAGTGCTTCTCTTGCTTTGCAATCACTTTCCTCATCTTTAGCCAAGGTTGGTGGATTAGGTTGACCTTAAGTAGGACGAACATATCCATTCTTTGTAACATCCCAAATTTCTTTTCTAATGCAATTCAGATGTGTCTCCATTCTGATCTTCCATATACCATAGTTGGTTCTATCAAGTTTCAGACTGTCCTTCCTAAAATAGTTATTTCCCATAGAATCTCCTCAAGCTATTAAACTTCTGCAAAAAGAGGACTAGGCTCTGATACCAATTGTTAGGTCCCAGAAACAACTGAGAGGGGGGGGGAGGGTGAATCAGTTGTTTATTAATTTCAAACCAAATATAGCTTAACCAAACTTAATGCATAATACTGGTAAACCAAACTTGTGTTGGTAAATAGTGTTGACAGTTAATTGTAGTACCGGTAAAGGTTAATGCATGAAATAGAAAGACAAATAACATCCACAACACATATCACAGATATTTGTATGTGGAAACCCTGTAAGGGGAAAAACCACAGTGGGAAACCTTACCCACAATAAGATGATACTACTACAGATAGTATGTGTGTACAATATAGAGTTTGCACATGCAGAAAGGCCAACTACCTAGAGCTCACTACTCAATCACAAAATGGGAGTCACACTGACTACAATTGAATGGTTAAATCCAATGATAATATACTGCTCAAAATAGCATCTTCATATGCTGGATTTAGTACCGATTAAGCTCTGATTTGTCTTCTTCAAAACCTCCTTGAATCTCAAATGATGTCTGCGTGTATAGATCTACTTATATTCGCATATACCTTATTATATTCCTCTTCCACACTCACACTAATCTCATAAATGAGATCTTACATATATACCAAAACCTAAGACCAAATGTGTAGGTCATCGCACTAAGATATTACAATAAAATCAATTACAAATTAATCAATATGTGATGTATCATGTTGGCTCAATGCATTTACAAAACTAACAAATCATCTCCATAGCATGTCATGCTGATCTGGAATGGATAACGCTTGCCGGTCTATAACCTAGACCTATTTGTGAGTAACAAAAAATATGGAAACCTGATTAGATCAATGGCCAAATCACTAAAACAGAGTGTCCAAACAATATCTTCGACATAACCAAGTAATCTTCAAGTCATCCTTAGTGCCGATGAATAATATAACCTGCCGGTGAACCAAATACCGGTGACTGTGCATAAGTTACTAAATATGTCGGTGACTATAACCAAGTATCTCCACAAGGATACGTGTTGACAGGTGTTGACATCAATGAAAAAAGTAGTGCAACACATCCAAAATACCAACAATACTTGTTACAACTAAAGCATTTCCCATTAAATTTGTAAGCATTAGGTTGTCTTACCGATTTACTGTGATCATGATTGTTTGCAGTACCAAAACTTTCTCCAACTTCAAATCCAATTCCATTAGTATCTCCATTATGTTTTTGACTTTTCATTATATTATCAAGTTCTTTTAAACTTTTCTTGAATTTCTTTTTATGTTGATTTGCAGTAGCCAACTCATTTTCTAGAATTTCCTTTTGTCTTATAAGTTCAGTTTTATCATGTTGCATGTGAATCAAATATGTCTTCAACATATCATTTTCCTGTCTGAGTCTTAAATTTTTATTTCCAGCATCATTGAATCTCATAGTCAAGTCATCTTCATTCTTCTTTCTATCTTCAATTTCTTTGCAAAATCTCATAGTCATGTCTTGCATTTTATTCCTCATAGTATTGTTTTCTTGCCTCAATTTATTCACAAGATCATTAAGAGTTTCCTTTTCATCATCATCACTTTGCATCTTCTTATGAAGTTCTTTTCTTTTATTTCTAGCAATAGTAAGATTCTCCTCATGTCCTTGAATGAATTCTTGTGCAGTTCTCAGATCATCTTCAAGTTTGATATTCTTCAACTTCTTTGCATCATAGTCCATAAGAGCTCCTTCTAATTATTTTCTTAGGTTCTCTAGCTGTATCGATGTCAGAATCTTCCTCAAGCTATTAGACTTTTGAAAATAGAGGACCAGGCTTTGATACTAATTGTTAGGATTAAAGACAGTCCCAAAGATACTGAGAGGGGGGGGGGGGGGGGGGGGGCGTGAATCGGTATCTAACCGGTATACAGAATATTTGACCTTATTAAGTATTTTGCATTCCAAAACAGTGTACCAGTACATAAGAGTTAATGCAGTAAATAAGAACAATAAAGACAACATAGAAAACACACCATAACATAAGATATTTAATGAGGAAACCCGGTGTGGAAAAAACCTCGATGGGATTTGTGACCCACAATATTCACTCACTGGCCAATGAATGGATATTACACAATGTGGTGCCTATACATGGAAGAAGGCCAACTACCTAGAGCACACTTCTCAATCTACAAAATGAAAGTCTCACTGGCTTACAAAATGGATTATGAGAAACCAATACAATGTACTGCTACAATTTAGCATCTACTATGCTAGGTTGAGTACCGGTTTTAAGCTCATACTATAACCATAACCTTATACAGAATCTGCCTTAATATTTGCTCATTCCTTCTATCTATCTTCTCTTTTTTTTTCTCATATCAAAATGATTTACAAGTTCTCATACATATACGAGTCTATTACAATATGCCATGTCGGCTTTACAAAAGATATTTACAATTAAATGCAATAAATAAAAGTTTGTTCCTGTCGCCTGGGGTGTCGGTATACATTGTTGCCGTTGTCGGTGAAGTGTTTGCCGGTGCTGGTGCCTACCGGTGGTTTACCTGATGAATGCCACAAGGTTTCTTGAAGGTTTCCACAAGGTTGCCATAAATGACAACACCTTCAATTATCATTAGAGTGTGCAATGCCAACAAGATTAGGGTTTTTATCAAAGGATAAAAGGTTGAATACACTTCATTGTTAATCACCCTACATTCAAAGTGATTTCAGAGCAATTTAGAGTGACTAAGTGTGATCAGAGGCTATTAAGAGGAAATCGGAGGATTTCACCATCATCTGGAAGAACTTATTGAAGGTTTTCACCGAGAGCGATCTAAAGGTATTTTTGTTGAAACATGGTAGCGGGATCATCTTCTGTTCCTATTTTTGTTGCAAATCCAACTATAGTGGAGGTTAAGGACCACCCCAAGCCAAATTTAAAATGGTATCCACATGTGGGTACCTAGGAAGATTCAGTTGGAGCATTTTCCTATGTTTTTGAGGGAGTTATGTATGCAGAGGATGTTAGGGCATACATTCATTGTCATATAGAGGACTTAGAAACTTTAGAGATCAAGGGGATGTATATGAATGAAGTAATGGGAGAATCTGGTAAGATTAAACTGACATATAAACATATTGAAGATGTAGGGTTTACAGATATTCTGGATATTCCAAAGTTTGAGGATGAAATAACAAGATATGTATAGAGCAGAGTACATGGGGAATTCATATGGCTGGACAGACCCTATAAAATCACTAAGGAAGTCATCCAGGCAATTACTGGTTTGCCATCGGTAGGAAAACATCTGGATAAGAAAGTGTCAAATGACTTTGTGAGGTATATCACTGACACTACATCTTACAAGAGATCCATGAAAGTGAGCACTATCACCGACACCGACATCAAGTTTCACAACATGGTTATAGGATACAAGGTAACTCAGTCAAATTGACTGAATTCTATTTCCAATTCATGTATGTGGCTGCATATAAGATGATGAGAGAAAATTTAAAGTTAGATCTTTGTGGTTGGATGCTTGAAGAGTTATTGATCAACTTAGGAAATATTTAAGGTGAGAAGAAGGGCACCTTTTGGTATGAAAATTTGTTAGTCTGCTTAATTCTATAATTTTTGAATGATAGACCCGGTTCTAGTAGGAAGCAATGGGATTTTGACATTCTGATAGGAAGACAATTAAAAAAATCAATTGCTGCATTAGGAAGTCAAAGAGATGATAAGATATGGGGTTATTTTAAGGCTTTTCAAAAATCTATGAGGTCTAGGATAATAATACCTGACCATATAGTAGATAAATACTCTACCAACATATGTTTCATGGTTAAGGATGTGACTCTCATGGAGACAGTCAAGCCTCAGAATATTTGGATAGAGGAAATGGATACGAGGTAGATGCATTAATCCTTGATTCCTATGCAATTTTTTTGATTGATGCAGAAATTGATGAGGCAGAGAAGCCTTGTGGAACTACACAACAAAAGACTCTAGAGGTTGAAACAGAGTTCAACTGGAAGAAAAGGGAAAAACAAGAAGGAAAAGAAAGCAAATTTGTATAGGAGGTCTCAAAGGACATAAAGGCACTTATTGATGTTGTCCTAGAGAAAGGGAGAAAGAGGAAGGATCCAGAAGTTCATATTGAACCTATTATTGTAGAATCTGAGTTAGAGGATGATACTATGCTAGCATTAAAGAGGGTTGTTAGGAAGAAACAGGATGAACCTAAGGTAGAAGCAAAGAAGAAACTAGTTATAAAGGTCACAATCAAGTTGCTAACTCAAAAGAAAACATGGCTACACCTACAACTCCATCCAATACTGCCAAGAGGAGAAAGAAGAGTGACATTGATTTAGCAATTAAAATTGGTAATGTAACTATCATACCACCCAAAACTTGTCCACAAATTGTAGATAAAATTAGTAAAGATGGCATGTTGAAGAATGTTAATTTTTATTATGAAAATTTAGAGGATGATGAGGAGAGAGAGGCAGAGGAAGCAATTCTATTATACTTAGATATTTACAAGAAATCCCTAATAGAGATAGAAAATCAAATACCAGCTGAGTTATATAACATGTTAGATGCTAGAAGGTTATCTTCTATGCAAGAGGATAAGCACATTAAAATGCAAGAGCTATTAACTATCTGTGTTAGTATAACTCTAGATGAAATGGATAAGACAATTGAGGCTGCAGATAGAAAGGTTTTCAATAGAAAACATAGGATAACTAGTCTGATGCTAGGAAGAGTGAATAAAATAATAAAGGAAACTTAGAAGGCATGGATTAAATTTTTGGGAGAACATAGAGGATTCTTTACTTCACTAGAGACCAAGACTGACACTGTAAATACCATAGTTGAAGGGAAAGGGAAATGGATTATGGGTACTCCACCCTCAGTTTTGAAAAATATCAAGATAGTGGAAATTGAGCCATCAGTAAACACAAATATATAGACAAATACTGAAACATCAGTTAATACTGAGAATATTGTACATGATACTAACATTGAGGACAATTGTCCTCCAGATACTAATGTATAGGTTGAGGATACTGTTCCTAGAGAGGAACCAATAGTTACATAGACTACACCAAGTGGCGAAGCCACCAGTGCAAGTGAGAAGGTAATAAAGGATAAATCATCAGAGAAAAAAGGGGAATCCGGTAGGGTACTAGTTGGGAGCCCATCATTATTGACAATTGACACTTCTTAGGTAGAAAAGCAAACCATCACAGAGATGAGTCCCATTGAACTAATGATGATGGTTGCTCAAAAACTGATGAAGGAGGGATCCACTGACAAAGAGATTATAGATCAATCACTGTTCTACATAGATTGGTCCCAGAATGTAAGATTGAAAATGAAGCGAGCTCTTCCATAAATCTTAAGGTAATAAATAAGAACACATCAATAGACTTTCAATCCTTACAACAAATCTCTAACCAACAAGCACTTGAAAGATTCACTAAGGCTAAGAGAATCATTTTTTATCAGATCAATGAGATAGAGAAGAAAAAGATTGAGGAGAAGTTAATTCTAATTGAAAATTCTTTGAAACAATGTACAAACTTATATAGTGTATGTTGTAATACTGAAATACTTACAGCAAATGTAGATAAAAAGATAAAAGAGATACAGTAGAAAATTGCTAGTATTGCTAACTCTTTTGATGGATTAATTTCATTGACAACATCAATTGATGGTCAAATTTTGACTTTGGAGAACCAAATTTGTACTCTTGAAAAGGAAAGAAATAAAATCATATAGAGAGCCAGAAGTCTCAGAGGTTTGGTGAGTCCAAGATTGGATTCACACTGTGTACATAAGAGGGAATGCATGGATATGTTGGGAAATCCCACACCAGTAGAGGTTAATGAGAAAGAATCTTTTACATATTTATTAAGTGGACTTGTATCTATCTCCAACACATTCAAAACTCACTGGGATACTTATATGGAATTATTGGACAAAGCTAATGTAGACACCTAAAATTAATTAAATCAATATTTAATTAATTTAAACCTGTCAACATAATTAATTGACTTAATTGTGTTATCCTTATTCTTCTCAGTGTTAATTAAATCTAATTTAATTAATTCTATCAATATTATCCAATAATTAATTTATCAAATAAATTTATTATTCCTCTATTCATCTAAAGTCTCCTTTATTGGTATTTTGGATATGTTGGTATGGTTTTGTCATTGATGTCAACACTTGTCAACACCTATCAGCACTTGGATATTCCTATTTATATTCACTGACATGATCAATGACTTACACACAATCATTGGTATCTGGTTCACTGACAAGATACATTGTTCACCGGCACTTGGAATGACTTGGAGATTACTTGGTTATGTCGAAGACATTGTTTTAACACTTAGTTTTAGTGATTTGTTCATTGGTCTAATCAAGTTTGCATATTTGTTGTTATCGGCAAATAGGTCCAGGTTATGCACTGGCAAGCATATCTATTCCAGATCAGCACAACACGTCATGAAGATGATTTGTTATCATTGTAAATACGTTGAGTCAATATGATGCATCAGATATTGATTCATTTGTAATTGATTTTATTGTAATATCTCTTAGTGATCCAACCTACTCATTTGGTCTTAAGTTATGGTACAAATATAAGATCTCATTTGTGAGATTGATATAGGTTTTGAAAAAGGATAGTAATAAGGTATATGTGAATATTAGCAGAGCTATACACGCAGACATCATTCAAGATTGAAGGAAGGTTTGAAGAAGGCATATCAAAGCTAAACCGGTACTGAATCCAACATATGATGATGCTATTATGAGAAATACATTATCATTGGACTTACCCATCCAATTGTAGTAAGTGTATCTCCCATTTTGTGATTGAGCAGTGAGCTCTAGGCAGTTGGCCTTTCTGCATGTGCAGACTCCATATTGTACACACATACTATCTGCAGTAGTATCATCTAATTGTGGGTAAGGCTTCCCACTATGGTTTTTCCCCTTACAGGGTTTCCACATACAAATATCTATGTTATGTGTTGTGGATGTTATTGTCTTTCTGTTTCATGCGTTAATCTTTACCGGTACTATAATTAACTAATAAAACTGTCTACTGACATTAAGTTTGATTTACCGGTATTAAGAATTAAGTTAGTTTTGGTTTTAATTTATTAGACAACTAATTCACCCCCCCCCGCCCCCCCCCCCCCGCTCTCAGTTGTCTCCAGGACCTAACAATTGGTATTAGAGCCTAGTTCACTTTTTGCAGAAGTTTAACAGCTTGAGGAGATCCAATGTCTTCTAACTATTTTAGGAAGGACAATCCTAAACTTGATGGAATTAACTATGGCATATGGAAGATCAGGATGGAGACACATCTGAATTGCATTGGAAAGGACATATGGGAGGTTACAAAGAATGGTTATGTTTCTCCTACTCAAGGTCAACCTAATCCACCAACCTTGGCTAAAGATGAGGAAAATGATTGCAAAGCTAGAGAAGCACTTTTGAGCGCATTATCAGATCAGCAAATCATGGGATTATCAGATAGATCTACTGCTAAAGCTATTTGGGACAAACTGGAAACATTGAATGACGGTGATACCATAGTCGAAATTGCAAAACTTGAATGCTTCTGGGTCAGGTATGAAAATCTGAAAATGGAAGAAGATGAAAGGATTTGTTTTTTTATGGAAAGAGTAAATGAAATTGTTTTGGGTATACAATGTTGTGGAAGAACCTTAAGTGAAGATGAAATTGTTTCTAAAGTTTAAAGAGCATTGCCACTGGCATATAAGATGAAAGTAAATGCTATAAATGAATTGAGAACAATGCCTAATACATCGGTATCTAGAGACACTTTGGTTGGAAAACTTTCAGCTTTTGAACTTGAGGAATTTGGTCATGTTGCTACTATAAAGATAAATTTAGCTTTCAAGGCATCAACATCATCTACAAAATCATCATCATCATTTGATAAATTTGATTGGAAATCATTTTATGCAAGAGAACTTGAAGAAAGCAGGAAGGAGAATGAAGAACTAGAGGAACTTGAAGCATTATGTGCAAGGAAAATGCCTAAAGGGCCAATTGGAAGTAAGTATGGAGGTAAAGAACCTTTTAAATGTTTTAACTACAATAAAATTGGTCACATGGCATCTAGGTGTCCTGATATACATGCAAGATTGAAAGAAGAAGCTAAAAGAACATATAAGCCTAACCCTGAATATCAGAGATACAAATTTAAGAAGAATAGAGACAAATCATGTTACTATGTTGATGAAGGAGTTACTGATGATTTTGATGAAGAACCCATAGACAATGGATGGGTTTTTGTTGCTATAACAAAAGATCAACCGATACCTACTGTTCAACTAATAGAGCACGCCCTGACAACTAAAATTGAAGATAAGGATGAATGGATCATTGATTCTGGATGTTCACAACATATGATTGGTGATAAAAACAAATTCTTAAACATTCAGGAATACAATGGAGGTCTAGTAAGATTTGGAGATGATAATGCTTGCTTGATCAAAGGAAAAGGCACTATATCTCTTGATGGTAAGCACAATACTGATAATGTTTACTATGTTGAAGGTTTGAAGCACAATCTTTTGAGTGTTGGTCAATTATTTAAAAAAGGTTTTCAGTTACAATTCAAGAATGGTAAATGCAAAATCATGAACAAAATTGGTTTTGAAATTGCAACCGGTAATCAAACCAGAGGTAATATTTTTCATTTGAATAACAGTGAACAAACATGCTTGATTGCACATATTGATGAAAGTTGGTTATGGCATAAGAGACTTTGTCATGTAAAATTTGATTGCATTGTGAAAATTAGTACAACTAAGGCAGTAAGGGATTTACCTAAGATTGTTAAACCTCACAATTCGATATGTAAGGAATGTCAAATTGGAAACAAGTTAGAACATCTTTTAAGAGTATTCCAGAGAAATCCAATAATGTTCTTGACTTAATTCATACCGATTTATGTGGTCCAGCAAGAACTAGAAGCTTACAAGGAGATGGATATTTTATGCTAATCATTGATGACTATTCTAGAATGTGCTGGGTTACTTTTCTCAGAGAGAAATAAGAAGATTTTGGGAAATTGAAACTATTCAAGGTGATGGTAGAAAATGAGATTGGTAAGAAAATCAAATGTTTGAGATCAGATTAAGGAGGTGAATTCACATCTATGGAATTTAATACATTCTGTGAAGTGAATGGGATTAGAAGATAGTTATCAACACCCCAGACACCCCAACGGAATGGAGTTGTGGAAAGAAAGAACAAAACTATTTTGGATGCAGCTAGAAGCATGACATTAGAAGCCAACCTACCTCATGTATATTGGAGAGAATTAGTGAATACAAAAGTTTACACATTCAACAGAGTTCACATCAAAGGTGAAACCAGTAAGACCCCTCATGAACTATGGTTTAATAATACTCCTACTCTTAAATATTTCAGAATATTTGGAAGTCAATGCTACATTAGAAGAGATGAGTACATTGGAAAATTTGATCCTAAAAGTGATGAAGGAATATTTCTTGGCTGCTCATCTAAGAGAAAGGCATATAGATGTTTTAATAAGAGATTACATAAAATTGTTGAAAGTGCAAATGTGAAGATTGATGAACAGTTTAGAAATTCAAGGTACATAGACTCTGAACGAGCAATAGAGATAATATCAAATGAACCTACAATAAGTACATCGGTACAAAATGTTGATCCAATCACACTGACATTATCTGAGGATTCAACAGTGACTAAGGAACAACAACAAGTAAAAACACCCCGGTATGTAAGATTGAACCACTCTGAAGATTAGATAATTGGGAACAAGTATCAAGGTGTTATGACTAGAGGAAGACTGGCAAATGAATAGGTATGTCTTATTTCTCAAATTGAACCAACATCAGTTAATGAGGCATGTGAAAATAAACACTGGATTAAAGCTATGGAAAATGAATTGGAACAAATTAAAAAGAATAACACATGGAGATTAGTTCCCCGACCTAAAGACAAAAATGTAATTGGAACTAAATGGGTATTCAGAAATAAAATTAATGAAGATGGAAAGGTAATTAGAAATAAAGCAAGATTAGTGTGCAAGGGATATTCTTAGAAAGAAGGAGTTGATTATAATGAAACCTTTGCACTGGTAGCTAGAGTTGAGGCAGTGAGATTATTCTTGGCTTTTGCAACACACAAGAACTATAAAGTATATCAAATGGATGTTAAATGTGCTTTTATGCATGACGACCTTGAAGAAGAAGTTTACATTGAACAACCTGATGGATTTTCATTAACAAATGACAAGGATATGGTTTGCAGGTTAAGGAAAGATTTGTATGGACTAAAGCAAGCTCCTAGAGCTTGGTATGCTAGATTGGACAAATATCTTTTGAAGATTGGTTACACTAAAGGTAATGTTGACAACAATCTGTACTAAAAAGTGACTAATGATGATATCTTGGTTATAGAAGTTTTTGTATATGATATAAACTTTGGAGGACAAGATGGATTGTGTAAATAATTTTCTAAAAGGATGCAGGAAGAATTTGAAATGTCTATGATTGGAGAGATAAAATTCTTTTTAGGATTGCAGATTTCACAGACTGATAAAGGTATGTTATTAAATCAATCTAAGTACTTGAAGGAATTACTTAAGAAATTTGGCATGGAAAATTCTAAACTTGTAAGCACACCTATGACTACAAATGATAAACTATCATTAAAGGATGAATCAACACCTATTAATCCAACTAGGTACAAGTCTATGATTGGAGGTTTACTGTATTTGACACAAACAAGACTTGATATTATGAATGTAGTATGTATTGTTTCAAGATTTTAGAGTAATCCTAAATATAATCATGAATCAACAGTGAAAAGGATTTTCCGGTACCTATAAGGTGTTGTTCACAAACTCTGGTTAACCCAAGTTCACTTGTAATCTTTCTATGAAATGGCCAATTTCAATCTATGAAACACATCAGGACTTGGACAACATAACATAGGACCATAATTGATCCTCTTGCACTTCAGGTTTTGTTAGACCTAGGGGGGGACACCCTTTGATGCACTGAATCAGACTCATTTACCCACATATGACAACATCAATAAAGTAGATAAATCTTATAAAAGGTTCAAAAATAAGGAGGGTACTGTAGATAAGCTAAATCTACATTGACAACTCAACATGCTTGAACATGAGATAGGTGGAATATTTCCACAAAACAAAAAACAAAGAAAGATATTCTGATTTGATTTTAAAAATGGTGTTCTGACAATCCTTCAATGTTACAAAAGACTAGTGCCTTATCCAGGCCACAGAGTCATGCATAAAACTGGAAGAGAAATCTCAGATGCAAGCTACTCTCAACATTAAATTTTCATGTATGAATGCATTACATTAATACAATCCTCTGATTTGTCACAAAACCATACTTATATATCCAATATGCATTCAAAACTTATATATCCAATATGCATTCAAAATCATTAATGTTGGGTTTCAGGATTTAAATCCTTCCTAGAAGAATACCCAGAAGACAAACATTACACTCTTAGAGAAGGCTAAAAGAACAAATCAAAATTATCCTTGACAATATGAAATTGTATGAATCTGAATACATTTCTAGAGACAATTTCATGGAAAATAACACATGCCTTGCATATGTGTAAACTTATAAACTGAAACAAATCCTACAACAAAGACAAAACTAGAAACCCAAAAGAACACACTATTATTTGCGAAAATAAAAAAGATGCCATCATTGGAACCTACAATTTTGGATTTCTCCCTTGAAGAAAATCTCTAAAAAACTAGAACCCTTATAATTGAGAAGAAATGCAAATATGAAGGAAGGGAGAAAAAAATAGAATGCATCAGAAGTTGCCATGTGTCCTCTTTTCCCTAATTGCAAAAATATCTCCTCTTCTTCCTATGGAAACTCCTCTCAAAATATCTCATATTTGTTGAAACAAACTACATGAATGGATTCCTCATCCGAAGAGATTTCCAATGGTATATGATACTTTCTCTTTTGGGTAAAAAATGCCCTCTGAGTGAATTAATCTTCAATAGCAGGCCATCATTTAAATTTTTCAAATTTTCTTCTTGAGTTGAAACTATATCATTTAACTTTAATTTTTCTCAATTTTTTGGCTTGACACCCTACCACGTGGCAGCTTGCGATTCACTCATGAATCCACCTTTCACCACCTAGTATGACACCTCATCTATCAGCCACGTGTCAGTGACATCACCGCCTTGTGGACTGCCACCTGTCTGCCACATCATCGCCACCTCACCACCACTGCACTCGGACCCACTAGCCGGATTGCCACTCGGACCTACCACATCACCTTTTGCCATTTCGCGAAGGGTAACTAGCATGCATCTTCGCTTCAGGAAACAATGCCAGTCGACGATTGTCGATGAACCTGCATGATCTTTAACATTTGTCTGCTTCACGATGGGTAATGGGCGAGCACCTTCACTTCGTGAAACAACGCGCATCGTTGATCTGCTGCGAAATTGCTCACCAGTTAACTCACCATTTCTCTGCAAAATTTGCCTCGAGAATCATGCACATGGTGGGGTCCACCTAGTCGCCAGCTAGCCTCCTTGGTCATCACGGGAAGCTCGCGTGCACACATGGGGTCCACTGGGAACCCAATCAACACCATGCGTCAAAATAATTTAAGATTTGACATTATAGATGAGTGTGTTCTTATATTCAAATATCAAAATTTTTCCCCACCCAGCCAATGTGGGATAATGCTCTTTTGCCTGGGAATGCATTTTTTGAAGTTTTCCTGAGTGTTTTCATGGTTGCCAATGAAATTCGCCTAGAAGTTCTTTGCCTTTCTTGCTTGCTGCGTGGGAGGAGAGGATGGAAATTGCATTTGTTTGGAAATTTATGAAATGTTCAACATTTCCCTTTGCATTTGCTTTAAAGTTTTTTAACTCCCTCTCCAAATGCCACACGAGGGAGGGCAATATACTTGCCAATCTACATTTACTTGAAATTTTAAAACCTTTTAACTTGCCTCTATGAGCCATCACGTGGGGGAAGGGAGGGAGGCAACATTGTCAGTTTCATTTGTTGTTTCATTGCCCTCTTTCAACATGAAAATGCACAACTTCATATTTAATACCTCTTTACATCTACGACAAATGTATTTGCTTTAAAAAATTTAAAACCCCATTTAACCACCACATGGCTGTGAAGATGCTGGCAAAGTCATGGATTTGGGCTTTACACTAGCCATTGCATTTGGATTGTTTCATTTCTTCCAAATACCACATGCCACAGGGAGGATGGAAAATGGCTGCATTTTCTATTTGAAAGTTTTAATCTTTTCCACAATAGCACCATCTAAACTTCAAAGTCCATGCAGCCCATTTTATTTACTTTGAAAAAAAACTAGAGCCTTGTCAATTGAAATTGTTTAAAACCTTTTGAAGGATGCTCACACATGGGAGAAGGAAGGAGGCTCTGCACTTGCTGATTGCATCTGCCTGGAAGTTTAATAAAACATTATTCATTGGGGGCCAACTGCCAAGAAGATTGGGCACTATGCTTGAAGGTTTTGATTCCTAGAATGTCATAGTACCTTACTTCCTTCACCATTGTAATCAGACATAAAGGATCCTATGAGGACTGAGTTGATGGTGATATGCATTGCCATGAATTTAAGAGCATTTTCATCATAAAAATTAATGCACGGGCATGAGCCAGGTCGGGGCCCAAAGTGGGCCCGACTAAAAAAATTTCATTTTAATGCAACTGACCTTTGAAAATACCTCAGGAACCTTAAACATACATCTGGAATCGATTGACACCATTTTCTGATCATTAAACTGATTTTCACAACTTTCAGGTGCTTGAGCCACATTTTCGCATTTAATCTCAAAGACGTAATTTTCAAATTGGTCAAAACACCTTTATGGACTTCACAAACTAGCAGGCATGTACTCTGATATACAAACATGAACTCTCCCAAGCAGTTTTTCAAGATGAGTCCCGAGTGAATAAATAGTAATGGTCAAAGATGAGCAACTAGCTTTGTCAGCACTGCGGACCTGATAAAGTCAATGCACAAGGAACTTATGATGCCTTTCTTAAAAATACCAAATGATCTCCATAGACCCTCAAATATGAGGTACAACTTTAACTGATGTAGCATTAAAAATACAGAACACTGAATAAGGAGGCTCAAGAAACCCTTTTGAAAATTGATCAAACGGATTGGTAGGAGCTTGAAACTAGAAACATAGCTTGTCATTTATACCAGCAGTAGCCTAGAAAAAACATTCTGACATGACACTCACCAGGGAAAATTTTACACATGTGCAAAGCGAAGCTTCTGACTAGCTGTCAAAACAGGGACTTGTGCAAACCATAAACTGCAAATGGATTGAGCTTGCTAAACTGAGCAAATGGATTCATAAAGACTTGAAATTTTGTATAGAGGTACACTTTTATGCATAGAATTCAATATATTTTGAATTTCATCATGATGATCACTTGGTTAAAAGTTATAGGAGCTCAAAGTAGGCTACTTAATAAAATCTGCATTTGCACCTATGATGCACTTTCAGCTCACCCCTTGAAGTGGGTACCTGATAAATTGATCCAAACTGAATTATGAAAGTTGCAAAACACTTCATAGGCCAAATGAAAGGTATAGGACACATTTCCCAAGCCTTACCCTTTGAAAATCAACTGGCTCCATTTTACCCTCTTTCTAACTAGACCACTTGAATGAGATTAGGTGCCTTTCTGAAAATGAAATAGATTTTTTTTTGAAATGAGCCTCTCAAATTACTCAAATTTAATGAGTCCCAACAGTGGCTCTGACTGGGGATGGTTAATTGCAAGATCAACACAAGAATTTAGAATCTATGGCAGAGCAGACCAAACAAATGTTGAAAGGGCTGGTCACTAGGTGACATAAGAGTGTCATACTCTTTACCATTCTTTCCCAGCTGAAAGGAAAAGTGGCCTAACTTATTCTAAAAGTTGAGAACATCAGGCACATCTCTACTGCTAGTTTGCTCAAATGATGAACACTCTTCCACAATAATGGCTTGCAAACTAGAGAGAAATATTTCCTCATAAACTGATTGCACCTCATCTTGCTGATAACTATTTCTATCTGCACTTTGCATAAGTAAAAACACATGATCATTACTTGACAATGGTTCATTCACCACTTGCAAATCAGGGAAAATTATTTCAGATTTGTCATGCCTTTTAAAAGAAAGATCCACACAATGCATATTAAATTTTGAGTTCATATCAACATATGAATCTATATCTTCACACCTATCAACCGTATATGCATTTTCATCTCGTCCATCACTCAAAACAAATATAGGGAATGAATCAACAACATATGTATCATACTTCACACCCTCTAAAACATCATCAATATCTAGATATGTATTGGTTGGGTATGAGAGATTGGGCACATTTTTGGATGCATACCTCTAAAGATCAGCAACTAAGATCTTTAAGATTCGTTCACTACTTAGTGAACCTTCTCCTTAGTTTTTATTTTCCTTGGCTTCATCTTCTATGCTGTAAATATTGTCCCAATCTGATAAAGGTATTAGATATGCAGTGCTCATGTCTTTATACACATTTATTTCATCATTACAACAACTTGCATCTACATCATAACCTTTATCATACTGCTCATAAAGTGCTGCTATATGTTGCAGCATAGTTTCATAACTTTGGTTGCAAATATTTTGTGGATTGAACTTATCAACAAGGTGATCTATATCATTCAGATCTGAAACCTCAATGGGCTCATGAATAGTTGAACAATTACTTATGTTCTCACAAGTTTCTTCTTCCTTTGAATACACATCCGCACTCTCATGCTGAGAATAAGAGTCACCTTCAGCATCATAGGAGGCATATCCATTCACAGATTCATCTCCCTCACTATCCTCAATCTTGTGTACATTTTTAGATTTAATTCTTTCAATCTCATATATCCATTCTTTAATACATGCAACACTCTCTTCTCTCAAGGTAGTCGACCAATTAACCAAGTCAGGCTCATCAAGATCTAAGAATAACTCAATCAAAATAGACTCATGGGGTCTAGCATCAGCTGAAAGCTCATTCAATGTGCAGATATAAATCTTTCATAAAAAACATATGATGACTCTTCCTCTTTTCTTTTCCCTACTTTCTTTCTTAAAACCAAGATAAACTTCTCCCAGGTCTTTTGAAGACATATTGCAATCTCTTTGTCAATTTCTTTCAGATTTGACAAAGGATTTTTAGATCTAGGAACAACATCTAGATCCATCAATTTTACAACATTTATTGAACCATTATCATGACCATGCATCTTACTGCTTTATAAATTCTCTATAAAACATATGCAGTCTCTAATTTTCAGAATCATACACACTTCTCCCATCACTTAACTGAAATTTTTTCAAAACATGAAGTATGTAAATTGTAGATTTTCTTTCCTTTTAGTGGTGACTTTTTCACCTTATAAGGAACATGAATTGTCTCATTAATACTTTGAGGAATACCTAGAGTAAATTTGTTGTTGCTATTCACTTCACTTCTGACTAGAAATTTGAAGAACTCCTCCAAATCTCAGGTTCGTTCTTATAGAGTCGCCACCTCCCTGAAGAGGAAAAAAATTAACCACTGATCTTCACTCTAAAACACTTTCAGATTTCTGGGTCATACCACAAACATCAGAGTCACATAATATTTTCAAATTTCAAAGCAACAAGACCTTACAGGGTATACACTTTCAAATCTAAAAATAACTTTTAGATTTGTAAAATTCTAAGACTCTTCCCCAAATGACTTTGGCCAGACTCATGGGTTTCACTATAATAGAATTTTTTGACATCATCTCCCCAACAGAGTCACCATTTTTGTTGTTCACCAAATCTGGTTAACCCAAGTTCACCTGCAATCTTTCTATGAAATGGCCAATTTCAATCTATGAAACACATGAGGACTTGGACGACATAACATAGGACCCTAATTGATCCTCCCACACTTCAGGTTTTGCTAGACCTAGGGGGGGACACCCTTTGATGCACCGAACCCGACTCATTTACCCACATATGACAACATCAATAAAGCAGATAAATTTCATGAAAGGTTCAAAAACAAGGAGGGTACTATAGATAGGCTAAATCTACATTGACAACTCAACATGCTTGAACATGAGATAGGTGGAATATTTCCACAGAACAGAAAACAAAGAAATATATTCTAATTTGATTTTAAAAATGGTGTTCTGACAATCCTTCAATGTTACAAAAGGCCAGTGCCTTATCCAGGCCACAAAGTCATGCATAAAACTGGAAGAGAAATCTCAGATGCAAGCTACTCTCAACATTAAATTTTCATGTATGAATGCATTACATTAATATAATCCTCTACTTTGTCACAAAAACATACTTATATATCCAATATGCATTCAAAATCATTAATTTTGGGTTTCAGGATTTAAATCCTTCCTAGAAGAATACCCAAAAGACAAACATTACACTCTTAGAGAAGGCTAAAAGAGACAAATCAAAATTATCCTTGACAATATGAAATTGTATGAATCTAAATACATCTCTGGAGACAATTTCATGGAAAATCACGCATGGCTTGCATATGTGTAAACTTACAAACTGAAACAAATCCTATAACAAAGACAAAACTGGAAACCCAAAAGAACACACTGTCATTTGCAAAAATAAAAAAGATGCCATCACTGGAACCTGCAATTTCGGATTTCTCCCTTGGAGAAAATTTCTAAAAAGCTAGAACCCTTACAATTGAGAAGAAATGAGAATATGAAGGAAGGGGGAAAAAACCAAAATGCATCAGAAGTTGCCATGTGTCCTCTTTTCCCTAATTGCAAAAATATCTCCTCTTCTTCTCGTGGAAACTTCTCTCAAAATATCTCATGTTTCTTAAAACAAACTACATTAATGGATTCCTCATACTAAGAGCTTTCCAATGGTATATGATACTTGCTATTTTGGGTAAAAAATGCCCTTTGAGCGAATTAATCTTGAATAGGAGGCCATCATTTAAATTTTTTGAATTTTCTTCTATAGTTGAAACTATATCATTTAACTTTAATTTTTCTCAATTTTTTGGCATGACGCCCTGCCACATGACAACTTGCGATTCTCTCATGAATCCACCTTTCTCCACCTAGGATGACACCTCATCTGTAAGCTAGGTGTCTGACATGTCACCACCTCATGGACCACCACTTGTCCGCCACGTCATCACCACCTCACCACCACCTCACTCGGACCCGCCAACAGGATTGCCACTCGGACCTGCCACATCATCTTTTTCCATTTTACAAAGGGTAATTGGCGTGCATCTTCGCTTCGTGAAACAACGCCAGCTGTAGATCTTCGATGAACCTGCACGATCTTTAACATTTCGATGCTTCGTGATGGGTAGCGGGTGAGTACCTTCACTTCGTGAAACAACACACATCGTTGATCTGCTAAGAACTTGCTCACTAGTTAACTCATGATTTCTCTACAAAATTTTCCTCAAGAATAGTGCATATGTGGGGTCCACCTGGTCACTAGCTAGCCTCCTTAGTAGTCTCAGGAATCACGTGCGTACACATGGGGTCCACTGGGCACCCAATCAACACCATGCATCAAAATCCTTTAAGATTTGACATTATAGATGAGTGTGTTCTTATATTTAAATATCAAAATGTTTCCCTACCTAGTCAATGTGGGATAATGCTCTTTTGCCTGGGAATGCATTTTTTGAAATTTTCTTGAGTGTTTTCATGGCTGCCAATGAAATTCGCCTAGAAGTTCTTTGCCTTTCTTGCTTGCTGCATGGGAGGAGAGGATGGAAATTGCATTTGTTTGGAAATTTATGAAATGCTCAACATTTCCCTTTGTATTTGCTTTAAAGTTTTTTAACTCCTTCTCCAAATGCCACATGAGGGAGGGCAATATACTTGCCAATCTACATTTACTTGAAATTTTAAAACCTTTTAACTTGCCTCTACCAGCCATCAGGTGGGGGAAGGGAGGGAGGCAACACTATTAGTTGTATTTGTCATTTCATTGCCCTCTTTCAACATGAAAATGAACAACTTCATATTTAATACCTCTTAACATCTACGGCAAATGTATTTGCTTTAAAAAATTTAAAACCCCATTTAACCACCACATGCTTGTGAAGATGTTGGCAAAGTCATGGATTTGGGCTTTACACCAGCCATTGCATTTGGATTGTTTCATTTCTTCCAAACACCACGTGCCACAGGGAGGATGGAAAATGGCTACATTTTCTATTTGAAAGTTTTAATGTTTCCCATAGTAGCACCATCTAAACTTCAAAGTCCATGCAGCCCATTTCATTTACTTTTAAAAAAAAACTAGAGCCTTGTCAATTAAAATTGTTTAAAACCTTTTGAAGGATGCTCACACATGGGAGAAGGAAGGAGGCTCTGCACTTGCTGATTGCATCTGCCTAGAAGTTTAATAAAACATTATTCATTGGGCGCTAGCTGCAAGAAAGATTGGGCACTATGCCTAAAAGTTTTGATTCCTAGAATGTCATAGTACCTTACTTCCTTCACCATTGTAATCAGACATAAAGGATCCTATGAGGACCAAGCTGATGGTGATATGCATTGCCATCAATTTACGATCATTTTCGCCATAAAATTTAATGCACGTGCATGAGCCAGGTCAGGCCCCAAAGTGTTGGGAAAAATGGTGTCTCAACCTTGCATTTATGTGAGGTTACTATTTATAGTAAGTTTTCATTTGAGCACGAAATAGTGCGAAACTCTCCCTGAAGCTTCTGGTTGGCTAGATAAGCATTCCGGTAAAGTTTCGTCGCAAGGTCACAGCTAGTTTTGAAGATATTAAAGTTTTCATCTTGGAGGGGTGCAATAAAATGTTTAAACTTAATTTTGGGGACTTTAGAGGCTCCGAAACGCCCTGAAAAGTTGCCGTAACTGGCGAAGCTTTCCGGCGCTTCAAACGGTTCGTCAATCGGACACCCGGTTCTCAAGTTATGGCCTCCGGAAGTTTGTACTCCTGAAATAGGAAAAATAATTTGTATCGGATACATAAATGAGCTGTAAAAGGGAGCGACACATGTTGATGTGTGCTTTAACATGTCATAGGGCATCTAGAAGGGAGATAAGGTCGGCTACACCTTATTGGGTGGTTTTAGCCCATGGTTTTGTAATACCGTTTGATGATTTCCTGTATTGTATCTCCTATTTATGAGGTGTGTGAGATAGAGGTTGTGTGTAAGAGTCCTATGGCTATTGAGTTGCCTCTGAATCTCTGATTAGTGGTACTCCTGCGAAGAGCTTGCTCTGCAAGTATTTTGTAATCTGTTTTTGATTGCTGAATAAAATATTGAGCTGCTTTTGGAGGGTGGGGTTTTTCTCCCGAAAGGGTTTTCCCCACGTAAATCATTGTGTTGTGGTATGAATGCTATTATATCTATTTCTATTTTCTGTAACTGTTGTAATGATCTGAAAAAGTTTTGCATTACCCTCCTCTCAAGGTTAGTGTAGGAAGTTGTTTCCGCTACTTAACTTCCTTACACAAAGTGGGCCCAACAAAAAAAAAAATCATTTTCATGCAACTGACCTTTGAAAATACCTCAGGAACCTTAAACATACCTATGGAATGGATCAGCACCATTTCTGATCATTAAACTGAGTTTCGCAACTTTCAGGTGCCTATGCGACATTTTCGCATTTAATCCCAAAGACGTAATTTTCAAACTAGTCAAAACACTTTTCTAGACTTCGCAAACTGCCAGGCGTGTACTCTGATATACAAACATGAACAATGCCAAGCGATTTCTCAAGACGAATCCCAAGTGAAGAAATATTAATGGTCAAAGATGAGCAACTAGCTTTGTCAACACTGCAGACCTGATAAAGTCAATGCGTAGGGAACTTATGATATCTTTCTTAAAAATATCAAACGATCTCCGTAGACCCTCAAATCTAAGGCATAGATACCTTGAAGTATAGATCAAAACTTAGAATACTCAGTTCAACCAAAAGGCTTTCTGGGTGCAAATGGTGTGCTCATGAAAATAGCAACTTTAACTGATGTAACAATGAAAATACGAAACACTGAATAAGGATGCTAAAGAAACCCTTTTGAAAACTGATCAAATGGATTGGCAGGAGCTTGAAACTGGAAACATAGCTTGTCATTTATACCAATAGTAGCCTAGAAAAAACATTTTGACATGACACTCACCAGGGCAACTTTTACACATGCAAAGCAAAGCTTCTAACTAGCTGTTGAAATAGGGACTTGTGCAAACCATAAACTGCAAACAGATTTAGCTTGCTAAACTAAGCAAATGGATTCATAAAGACTTGAAATTTTGCACAGAGGCACACTTTTATGTATAGAATTCAATCCAATTTTAATTTAATCATGACGATCACTTGGTCAAAAGTTAAAGAAGCTCAAAGTAGGCTACTTAATAAAATCTGCATTTGCACCTATGATGCACTTTCAGCTCACCCCTTGAAGTGGGTACCTGATAAATTGATCCAAACTAAATTCTGAAAGTTGCAAAACACTTCATAGGCCAAATAAAAGGTATAGGACACATTTCCTAGGCCTTACCCTTTGAAAATCAACTAGCTCCATTTTATCCTCTTTCTAACTAGACCACCTGAATGAGATTAGGTGCCTTTCTGAAAATGAAATAGCAATTTTTTTGAAATGGGCCTCTCAAATTACTCAAATTTTATGAGCCAACACAAGGCACTACAAATCTTGGATTATGGTATCCTAGAGATGAAAACTTTGATTTATGTGCATAAACAAATGCAAATTGGGCAGGAGGTGTAGATGACAGGAAAAGTAGCACTGGTGGAGCATTTTTTCTTGGAAGAAAATTAATCTCTTGTTTGAGCAAGAAACAAAGTTGCACATCTTTATCAACAGTAGAATCAGAATATGTTGCAGCAACCACTAGTTGTAGATAGGTATTATGGATAAAACAAATGTTGAAGGATATAAAGGTAAAATGCAAGGAACCTATAACTATATACTGTGATAATTTGGTAGCAATTGATATATCTAAGAATCTAGTATTTCACTCAAAGACTAAACATGTTTCTATCAAATTCAATTTTCTTAAAGAGAATGTTGAAGCAAAGGAAATGAAGTTGGTTTATGTGAATACTAAGAACAGATTGCAGACATTTTTACTAAGCATTTGCCTAAGGAGACGTTTGAATATCTCAGAGAGAAGCTTGGGGTTATACCCCCACCAATAGAGACTTAGACAGTTGATTATTGTCATCAACTAATAGAATTAACAGAGAAATCTTTTATTCCAACTTTGATGAGGAGAGCTGCTTCTCAGGGGGAGTAGTTGAATAAATTGATAAGTTGGTATTTTGTAATAAGATCTATGAATCTGGTTTTTGTATTGCTTTGGTATTTGATGTCAAAGGGGGAGAGATTGTTATGGAAAAACACATTATCCTTGGAGGGAGAGATTGTTATTTTGGGGAGATTGTTGGTTTTTGGTTTTTGGCATTTCTATTTTGGCACTTTGATGGTTTTTCCATCTTGTGTTGCCATCAATGCCAAAGGGGGAGATTGTTGATATTTTGGATATGTTGGTATAATTTTTTCATTGATGTCAACACTTGTCAACACCTATCAGCACTTGGAGATTCTTGTTTATATTCACTGACATGATTAGTGACTTATGCACAGTCACCAGTATCTAGTTCAACGACATGATATATTGTTCACTGACACTTGGAATGACTTGGAGATTACTTGGTTATGTCGAAGACCTTGTTTGAACACTTGGTTTTAGTGATTTGTTCATTGGTCTAATCGGGTTTGCATATTTGTTGTTACTGGCAAATAGGTCCAGGTTATGCACCGGCAAACATATATATTCCAGATTAGCATGACACGTCATGAAGATGATTTGTTATCATTGTAAATACATTGAGCCAACATGATGCATTGAATATTGATTTATTTGTAATTGATTTTATTGTAATATCTCTTAGTGAGCCGACCTACTCATTTGGTCTTAGGTTATGGTATAAATGTAAGATCTCATTTGCGAGATTGATATAAGTTTTGAGAAAGGATAGTAATAAGGTATATGTGAATATTAGCAGAGCTATACATGCAGACATCATTCAAGATTGAAGGAAGGTTTGAAGAATACATATCAGAGCTAAACCGGTACTGAATCCAGCATATGAAGATGCTATTCTGAGCACTACATTATCATTGGACTTAACCATCCAATTGTAGTCAGTATGAATCCCATTTTGTGATTGAGCAGTGAGCTCTAGGCAGTTGGCCTTTTTGCATGTGCACACTCCATATTGTACACACATACTATCTGCAGTAGTATCATCTGATTGTGGGTAAGGTTTTCCACTATAGTTTTTCCCCTTACAGGGTTTCCACGTACAAATATCTGTGTTATGCATTGTGGATGTGATTGTCTTTCTATTTCATGCATTAATCTTTATCAGTACTGCAATTAATTGATAAAGCTATCTACTGACATTAAGTTTGGTTTACCGGTATTAAGCATTAAGTTAGTTTTTGTTTGAATTTATTAGACAAATGATTCACCCCCCCTCTCAGTTGTCTCCGGGACCTAACACCCTCCAATAATTATTTCCTCTAAACCCACTCAATTAATTAATTTTAATTAATTAACCTATTCATGCGATTCCTACAAATCACTTTTTCTTAGTCCCACTCAACCTAATTAATCCTTCTAG
The DNA here is from genome assembly GCF_030272615.1 of Cryptomeria japonica. Classification (NCBI taxonomy): domain Eukaryota; kingdom Viridiplantae; phylum Streptophyta; class Pinopsida; order Cupressales; family Cupressaceae; genus Cryptomeria; species Cryptomeria japonica. Next base: position 190,636,195 of record NC_081415.1, on the reverse strand, counting down.
AATCTCTCATAATCATGCTTATCATTATCCCTCAATTTTTAATTCCCACTCATGTTAACATCCTGATTAACAAATTTGAATAGATTAAAGGCGAGGAGGATGATAAGGATCAGATGGAGAAGAAGAGTCACGAAAAAAGAACAAGGGCCAACATTCAGAAATAGGTTGATATCAAGGAAAAAGAGCTGGAAGAAATGAAAAATTCTACGATCAATATGAAGTAGATGGTGGTTCATGCTGAAGAACTTATGAGAAAAATTTAGTTGTCCTTTTGTTGTCTTTGTGCTTTCCTTTGGTTGTCTAGTGTTGCATCCTTTGTCTTGTGTTCCCTTTTTGTTTTGACTGGGAACTGTTCTATGTGTGGGTGATCAGGCACTGTTGTTTTATGCCTCTTTAATGCTTTATCTTTCTCCTACTTTGTAACAAGGTTCCGGGTTCCTTTCAAAAACCTATTTTTAATTAATCAAAAAATTGAGCCTCTCAAAGAAATTCAAATTTCTTTGAATCTCTTAAAGCATCCTTATTTTGGAATTTTTAATTCCTCATGTTTGAAATTTAAATTTCTCCGCCCTTTTTCCGAAGGAATTTAATATTTCTTTCTTTTTCCAAGGTACCCTTGATCAATGCCTTCTATCTCAAATCAATCTCAACCCTCCATAAGGAAATCAATCTTGGCCCTCCATTGGCCTCCTCCAATCTATAAATTGGAGCCTATTCTCCTCACAAATCATTGACTTCTCATGCATTGTCATGCTACCTATTTCGTCTCTCATCCTCTTCATAATCTTCTATCAAATCCATCCATCCTTAATATTTCAATCCAAATCCAATCCATCAATCGATCTTGTTGAGCACAAAGGAGATCAATCCACATCCAAATCAAGCAAGCAACACATCAAGTCGAGCATCAAGGGCGCATCCTTATCATCCACTTCATCAAGCTCAATCTAAAGGATAAGGTAAAATAGCAAGGTAAAAATGATCTCTTGATGTTTTAGTGTATTTATGCTTATTTTATTGTCATTTTGATCATTTGACCTATTTCATTCCATTTTCCCCTCTTCATTCTGGCATGCACACCCATGTTCTTCGAACCTGCATGTCCTCTTGAGGCGGCATACTATTACTTCCTCGTCATCCTTCCTCCTTATCATTCTTCCTCATCTCATGAGTGGGGCATCATGCTACTAGTCCTTATCCTTTTCTTCCACTACATTTTATTCTTCTTTGATATAACATCATTTCACGATGCTAGATCAAAGAGAGAAAAAACGTAAACACCTAAAATTAATTAAATCAATATTTAATTAATTTAAGCTTGTCAACATAATTAATTGACTTAATTGTTTTATCCTTATTCTTCTCAGTGTTAATTAAATCTAATTTAATTAATTCTATGAATATTGTCCAATAAATAATTTATCAAATAAATTAATTATTCCCCTATTCTTCTAAAGTCCCCTCCAATAATTATTTCCTCTAAACCCATTCAATTAATTAACCTATTCATGTGAATCCTACAAATAACTTTTTCCTAATCCCACTAAACCTAATTAATCCTTCTAGAATCTCTCATAATCATGCTTATCATTATCCCTCAATTTTTAATTCCCACTCATGTCACATAAAAATTGAGCCTCTCAAATAAATTCAAATTTATTTGAATCCCTCAATGCATCCTTATTTTGGAATTTTTAATTCCTCATGTTTGCAATTCAAAGTTCTCCCCCCTTTTTCCCAAGGAATTTTATATTCCTATTTATTTTCCCAAGGCACCCTTGATCCATGCCTTCTATCTCAAATCAATCTCAACCCTCCATAAGGAAATCAATCTTGGCCCTCCATTGGCCTCCTCCAATGTATAAATTGGATGTTATTCTCCTCACAAATCATCCACTTCTGATGCATTGTCATGCTACCTATTTCTTCTCTCATCCTCTTCATAATCCTCTATCAAATCCATCCATCCTTAATCTTTGAATCCAAATCCAATCCATCAATCTATCTTGTTGAGGACAAAGGAGATCAATCCACATCTGAATCTAGCAAGCAATGCATTAAGTGGAGCATCAAGGGTGCATCCTCATCATCCACTTCATCAAGCTCAATCCATAGGAGAAGGTAAAATAGCAAGGTAAAAATGATCTCTTGATGTTTTAGTGTTTTTATGCTTATTTCATTGTCATTTTGATCATTTGACCTATTTCATTCCATTTTCCCCTCTTCATATGTGTTGTTATGTTTTATTTTCAGTTAATGCATGGTTAATGAATACTTAATGTGTAGACTTGATAAATCAGATTAGCAGATGATTATCAACAGATATCGATATTGGTAAATGGTTTTGTTGTTGGATATTGTTTGATTTGGTGAAAGTTTTATAAGGTTGAGTTTCAGATTTGAATTTATTGTTAATACTGATTCACCCCCCCTCCTAGTATTAACCATATCCTCTAAGATTAACAATTTGTAGCCTTCTAGGCAGTGTACCTGAATGCATGTGCATTACCCATTGTAATATTTACACATACTACTACAAAGTATTATCTCATTGTGGGTAGGTTCCCACCGTGGTGTTTCTCTTAACTGGGTTTTCCACATCAAAAATCTTGGTGTTATGTGTGTTGTTGTTATCTTTATTCTTTTTGTAGTTGATTAGATCTAAAATTATGCTTAAATTGTTTAATCCAATGAAAACCGATCCACCCCCCCTCTCAGTTTTCCTTCATTGTTGTTGCCAACAATTGGTATCATAGCTAGATCCTCCAGAAAAAGCTTGACCACTTGAGGAGATCCAAGATGAAAACCTATGTTTTCAAGAAAGAGAGTCCGAGATTTGATTGAAGCAATTATAATGTATGGAATGACTAGATGGAAGTTCACTTGAAATGTCTTGGAGATGATTGTTGGAAGATTACAAAGAATGTCTACAATGTTCCTTAGAATGGACTGGTTACTGTTGTTGAGATCAAGGATGCCGAACATAACATAAGAGCTAAGGAAGCATTATTGAGTGACTTTACCAATTCGGAGATGACTAATGTGATCGGTCTAAAGACGCTAGATGATATCTAGAAAAAGTTAGAGACCTTGTATGAAGGAGATGCACAAGCCAAAGTTGCTAAGTTGTAGAGTTTGAAAGGAAAGTATGAGACATTGAAGATGAAAGAAGATGAGAGCATAATATCCTTTATGAGTAAAGTAAATGGACTTGTCATGGATATTAGATGTGCCAGTGGAACTCTTGAAGAATATGAGATTGTTGCTAAAGTGATGAGATCCTTGCCTCCTGCTTACAAACCTAAAGTAGTTACTATTGATGAGATCTAAAGTGTGACTACTATGATGAGAGACATGTTGGTTGGAAAGCTAGCTACATTTGAGTGGAGTGAATTTGGAGAATTAGATGGTAAATCTGAGACTATATTTAAAGCCTTTGTATCCAGGAAGCAGAAGTATGATTTTGGAGAGAGTTCATGTAGGGTTTCTAGATATGAAAGAGAAATGAGAGAGATGTAAGAATAAGAAAGGGAGTTGGATGAGCTTGAAGCACTTACTGCTTGAAGATTTCCTAAGGGAGATGGTAAGTAAGATGGAAAGTTACCTTTGAAATGTTTCTCTTGTAATAAGATAGGACATTTTGCTTCTAGGTGTCCTGAAAGAATGTCTAGGTATGATAAGCATGATAAATATGATAGATCTGACAAGCATGATAGATATGAGAAGTGTGATAAGCCCTATAAGCCTAACCAAATGTACATAAATCAAAAGAAATGTTATTATACTTCTATTGAAGGTGTGACTAATGAAGAATCAAAGAATGGGAATTCAAAAGACAAATTTGTATTTATTGCTATTAAGGAAGGTTATCTAGTACTAGTGAATTTTACAAGCTGTATTGTTAAGGATAAATATTTGGCTACTAAGATTGAAGAGAAAGATGAATAGATGATTGAAAATGGTTGTTCACATCATATGATAGGTGATAAAAGAAAATTTGTGAATATGGAGAGGTATGATGGTTGTATAGTCAGATTTGGAGATGACAAAGCTTGTGTGATTCTTAGTAGAGGTTCTATTTCTTTTGATGGTAAGCATAATAATGATGTTGTCTTATATGTTGAAGGTTTAAAGCATAATATTTTGAGTGTGGGACAAATGGTTGATAAGGGATATGATTTGCAATTCAAGAATGGTAAATGCAAGATCCTAAATACCTCTGGTATAGAGATTGCATCAAGACCTAAGACTAAATGTAATATCTTTCACTTGAATGTTGGGGAGAAAAGTTGTTTGATTTCTTAGATAGATGAAAGTCGATTGTGGCATAGAAGGATGTGTCATTTAACTTTGACTGCATGATAAGGATAAGTTCTAGTCAAGCTATTAGAGATTTGCCTAAAATTGTGAAGCCATCTAATCTGGTATGTAAAGAATGTTAGTTGGGAAAGCTAAAAAAGAACTCCATTCAAGAGTAAGTTGTATTCATCTAATGGATTGTTAGATCTTGTGTATATTGACTTGTTTGGTCCTACAAGAGTGATAATTGTGCAGGGTGACATAAATTCCATGTTGATTGATGATTATTCTAGAATGATGTGGGTTACCTGGTGCAGTCACGGCTAGGAGGGACCTCAATGAGATCTATCCAAACCATGCAAAAAGAGTAAACCCAACAAAATAAAGATAAGCAATGATGGAGTTAATGAAAAATTGAATGAATTAGATCATGAAAATTGATTACAAATAACCAATAACACCTAGTCTACAAGATTCAACTCATTGGCCTGTTACATACATGCTCAATTATAGAATCGGTCAACTCTGGACCTCTAAATCCTAAGATATATCTCCTATATTCTCTCTGATGAATTATGATGCTAAATTATATTGATTTATATGGTCTAGAGGGATGTGATTTGCCCAAGAAGAATCAAACAACGAAGAGCATGTTGAAACGTGTAAAAACCACCAGGTCGGCCTTCGTCAAAGAGAATCCTTCAAAAAAATCCAAAGGATGAAGTGCAGATCAAAGGGAAGGTTTAACACATGCCAAGGAACATTGCGATCAATGAATTAGGGCCCCACACACTATGAAAAGGGTCCACAAGATTCACCAATAGCTAATAGGTCCAAGTGGTTCCAGTTTTCTAAGCTAGAAAACTGTCTCAGAATTCGGAAGTGATAACTTGCCAAAAAAGATCCAAATGTCTTGCGGCACATGAATAAGGAAGATAATCATGTTTACAAGAAAAATCCAACTACGCAAGATTCGGTGAGAAAATGCAAGAAAATGCAGAAAGAAATGTTGAAACTACAAAATAGAAAACAAACTGAAAAAGAAATATTTTTGGTTGATGTAGGATTTCCAAGAACCGAGGATTCTAGGAGGGACCTCAATGAGATCTATCCAGACCGTGCAACAAGAGAAAAAACAATGAAATCAAGACAAGATGATGGAGGCAATGCAAAACTAAATGAATTAGATCATGAAAACTGATTACAAATAACTGGTAACACCTGAATTACAGGATTTGGCTCACTAGCATGTTACATACATGCTCAATTACATAATCGGTCAACTCCAGACCTCTAAATCCTAAGATATATCTCCTATATTCTCTTTGATGAATTATGATGCTAAATTACATTGATTTATATGGTCTAGAGGGACCTGGTCGGCCCAAAAAGAATCAAACAATTTCTCTTTTCTCAACAACTTTAGGTTTATCAACTCTTCCTTCATGAAACTACACCTCTTTAGGTTTATCAACAACTTCTCTTCTCTCAACTTCTGCAAAAATGGTCTTAAATGCAACAAATGCTCTTGTTTTGTCTTAGTGAAAAATCATAATGTCATCTAAATAAACAATAAAAAACTTGCCCATGAATTTCTTCAATACCTCATTCATCAATCTCATGAAAGTACTTGGTGCATTGGTCAACCCAAAAGACATCACCAACCATTCATACAATCCCTTATTTGTTTTGAATGTTGTCTTCCACTCATCTCCTTCTCTGATTTTGATACGATGATATCCACTCTTCAAGTCTATCTTTGTGTAGTATTTGGCTCCACTCAAATAATCCATCATGTCATCCATCCTAGGTAAAGGAAATCGTTACTTCACTTTGATCTTATTTATTGCTCTGGAATCAGTAAACATCCTCCATTCTCCATTCTTCTAGGGTGCTAACACTACTGGTACTGCACATGGGCTCGAAATTTCTCTAATCAAACCTTTCTTCAACAATTCCTATACTTGTCTATTCTACTCTTCATTCTTTGTCGGTGTCATCCAGTGTGCAGCTTTGTTAGGCAAACTAGCTCTGGGAATCAGGTCCATGCAATGACTGATACTCCTTACAGATGGTAATCCATCAGGCACATTATGTGAAATGGTATCTTCATATTCTGTCACCAACTCTTTTATCTCCTTTGGTTGTTCTTCACTCTCTAGGTTTTCAATCTTCTTAAGAACTAAGGAAAAACACACATTCTCATGTCTCATTCCATCCACCAAAAATATTCTAGCATTCACATAGACTTCACTCTTTAGGGGCTCCTCCAAGAGTAATAAGGTTTGTTTCATCCCATTTGCTACAATAATGTAGATGTTATTTCTTCGATCATGCATTGCATGCCTATCAAATTGCCAAGGTCTACCCAACAAAAGGTGATAGATATCCATAGGCATAATATCACACAAAACTTCATCATGATAATTTCAAATTTTAAATTTCACCAAGCATTTCTCACTTATTAACAACTTCTGATCATCCTGAATCCATGCTATCTAGTAAGGCTTAGAGTGTCTCAACCTTTCTAACTTCAATTTATTCACCATCTCTTCTGAAACAAGATTATTTGAACTACCACTATCAATAACTACTTTACAACACTTACTAGATACCTTACATATGGTCTTGAACAAATTTCTCCTCTGCAAGGGCTCTTCATCCTCTCCGGTATGACACAAATCTTTACTCATCATCAACAATTCTCCATCCTCTAGTTTGTTAGATGATTCAATGGGGCTTTCTTCCACCAATGTTGTTCTCCCAGTGTTCTCTATCTTCTTACCATTGACTCTTAATTTTACCTTAAATGTGAACAAGCTTATGGGAAATTTAGTGATGGGGGACCTATTGCGTGAAACTCACTAAATGACCTCCGGGTTTGAGAAGCTAGCTCTTCATATAATTTGGGGAGAAAAGGGCAAAGAGAAAAATAAAAAGAAAATGATCTACACTACTTAGGCGATACGCTAGAGCATTTAAGAACAATATTAATAGCATATAAAACCCTAAGATATGTAGTTTTAAAGCTCAGACAACAATCTACATGCCCAAAACAGTTTGAGAGAATAATTCAACAAGAACTCATTTAACATAAAATGACATTTAACCATTCATCAAATAGATAACAAGTCTCATGACAAAGTTTAATCCATAGAGTCTCACGCTAAATATCAAAGAAGTTAACGAACTTGGAAACAACACAGAAGTTAATATATTAAGTTTCAAATAAAATCATCACAAAGGCCACAGGCACAATGTGATACGATTATCATTCACAAAATTTCATTAACTTAAAGGCCTCTTAATGAGCCAAAGTTTTGGAAAAATTCTCTAAAATTTTGAACCCTCTAAACAAGGAAAACATAAGCATAAATAGAGCCCCTGGCTCATAACTAACTGGTCACAACATGAATAACCTTCCTGCAGCTACTTTTGACAATAAAACCTATCGTGGCACACCGCGAGATCATACTCTACAAAATCACCCCCAAAGTTGTTATTTCCACCATATCGTGGCAATCCCTGCACCTACCGAACAAGAAAATCGTGATGAAAATCATAGCCTGATTCATGAACTATCATGGAGGATACGCGACAACTCAGGGGGAAACCAAAATATGAGCATAGAGAGAGCATCCGATAATGTAACGTGGAGACACCAAGTGTCTTTACCTGGCTCACGATCATAGGCAACACATAGACGACACCTGGCTCGCGCGTTTTGCATGGAAAGCATAGATAGAAAATCAAAAGGAATGGGTGCCACTCGATCAAAATGCCACCTACGGACAACTCTGAAATAATGTTAACATTTCTTGGCAACTAAATGGGGAATTATGTGTGTGGAATGCTAGAACCCAAAATTGCTAGTTCAAGGACCAGACTTGAAGCTAGAATAGGGTGGAGTAGATCGAAGACCTGCAGCGATGGAAACCATTCATCCTCGGAGGGTAACACTTGCACTTCCAAATTCTGGTAGTGCTAATCCAAACAAATTATCTCATCGAATGACAAGCTTCCTAGTTCATCATGAACCAGTTTCAAGAGCGCGTAGAGCTAGGCCAGGGGATGCAAGAGATGCTAGACCTCTTCCACCAAAATAGGATTGCTCAAGCTTTATAGGAAGGTCCTATCTTGTTGTAACTACTCTACCTGGTTTAACACTTGCTCAATTCCCAACATAGAACCATCCATACTAAACAAAGAAGACAAACCCAATGAAACAAACATTTCTATGTGTTGCTTGATGTTTGGAACTAAAATCTATAATGGCTCAAGCCCTGCTTGATGTTTGGAACTAAAATCTGTAATGCCTCAAGCACTAATTGATGTTTGGAACTGAAATCTGTAAGGAATCAAGTCCATCTGATACATACATAATCACCCTGTGCTGGTTGATGAAGACATTGGTCTTCCTAATTAATTCCATGCAGTCTGCAATCCCTTTCTCCCTCAACTCTTCATCCCGAGCCGCATACAACATCTAAATTAAGTCCTAAACTATGAGGTGCTTGGGACCAATAACAAGCATAGGGATTTCAATGAGGGTATCCACCTTAGCATAGAGGGATTGTGCTTCTTTGAGAAATCTCATCATAGGTTGTAGTGAAGGGCTATACTACTTAATTATTTCCCAATGGGAAACATATAACTCCACCAAAATTAGAGAAAAATCTTGACCAATAATAAGCATAGAGCTGTTAATGAGGGCATCCACCTCAGCATAGAGGGATTGCGCTTCTCTGAGAAATCTCATCACGGGTTGCAGTGAAGGGCTATACTGCTTAATTTTTTCCCAATGGGAAACATATAACTCCACCAAAATTAGAGAAAAATCTTGACAGACCTCCACGGGGAGAGGAATACTTAACAACTATGAGAATTCCTCATCCTTTGTTGTTATCTCATGTTGCGTCTCCCTAAACTTGTCTTGTTCAAGGACAAATTGACTCTCCAGAGCGAGGATTCTAGCACTTCCATCTTGCACATTTTGTTGGAGTCATGACATGTGATCTCGCTCTTGATGCAACAAACTTTCCATATCCCAAAATTTCCTCTTGGCTTTCTCTAGGCTACTCACTTTTCCACGCAACTCTGTTTCAAATTTTTCTTTCTCTTATGAAAGCATGACTTGTGCATCACTTAGTTATCAAGCATGATCTTCTTTTAGGTGGATCTCCTCACATAGTTGTGCATGCATTTGGGTGGCATCTCTGGAAGCTGCCTTTAGCTACTGAACTTCTTTGTCCTTCTTCAAGGCCACATTTCTTGTTGCCTCTTGGCCTTTCAACTGAGAACTCACATTGTTCAATGCAGACTGCAACTTTCCTTTTTCAGAGTTAGACTGTGTTAACAATCACTACAAGCGGTTGATTTAAGCATTTCTAGCTTTGTCTTATTTTCTCTGTTGGTCCAGAGATTCTCAGAGGTTTGCATTTTCCACTTGCATTTTCTCCAGATGACAACTCTTTTTGATGAAATCTGAAGACATGACCTTCAAATTTTCTTCCATCAGTTAAACCTTGTCAGATGTCATAGCATTTAGGAGGTTGACCCCGATAGCATGCAGTGTAATCGTTGGGTATCATTTGGGCCTCTAGCTTGTTGACCTTGGGGAATATGGTCACAAATAAAAGACTATCCTTCTCCTCGCTAAAGTGTGTCTGCAAGTGCAGATAGGCTGGAATTGCACCATATTTTTCCTTTCTCTTGTCGATCTTGCTAATACATGCAGTCTTGGAATAGGTAACCTATTGTTGATAAGCATCTGGGTTGGCACTAACTTGGCCTGCAAACACTGCACTAGGAGGGATTTCAAAGGGGAATTGGAAAATAGGGCCACCAAAAGAGGTCTGAATAGGGTGTGCAAGCATGGTTGGAGAAAACAATGAGACGAAAGGAGAGGCTCTTGAAGAAAATGGATTAATGGATGGTGCTCCAAAATTTGGGGGAGGAGTGCACTCTCCAAAACCAAGCCTATGTGAGATAGTGGCTGCTTCAGGCATCTGTGAGGAAAAATCTATAGGAATGGGGATGGGGAATGAAATGGAGACTTGTGGAAATGCTTCTTGAGGGTCAATTGGTGCCCTGTCGGGCGCTAATGTGAGGGCAGTGGGAATCTGGGTATGCATAGATACGAAATGGGGAGTAGCAATAGAAACAACTTGAGCAGAGAGAAAAGGAAAAGAAAGGCATACCTGAACTGTGGAATTCATCGACCACTAAGGAACTGAGGGAACCTCTGGGGCTTGAGAAGACGAAACTTTCTTTGTAGAACCCAGATATTGCTTCTTACTGGAAGGGGAGTCAGGTGCCTACTTCTCATCTTGTCTATTACCAGCTTGGGATTGGGGTCTTCAAACAGAACCGATGAGAGGAAGAAGAATATGAGGCTTAAAGTCTTACTCTTCTATACTTATAACCTCTGTGTCCTACCACTGGGCCACCTCAGGAGATGAGTATCCACATGGGGAGTCATTGCCTGTCTCTTTATCTGACTTTTTGTACTAGTGCCATTCAAACTCAAAATGCTCATCCAAAGGAGCATTCTCGATGTTAGCCCTGGGCTGACTCACTTCTTGCCGGTAGATCCATAAATCCTCTCTCTTTTTCCTAGGCCACAAATCTAACATGATGGCTTCCAACATACTCTGGGGGATGAGTTTCGTGGCATTGTACTTTTTCATGATAGAGTAAAAACTTAACCATAAGGGTCACTTTAAAATAGAAAAATCATTGAGACCCACATAGAGATTTGGGTCATCTACTTGTGGGTTAGTGCACCCTTCCCATGAGCTTTGTGGTTCATGTTTCACTGCATTCTTTCTCTTAGAAAGACACCCATCTGGGTCATAACTCCACGTATCATCAATCACTATTAAGCTGAGTTGCACCAGCTTAGATGTCAGGACATTTTCTACAATACTTCTTCGAATAAGAGTGATGGGGCCAATAGCTTTGTGGTCCTATGTAGTGGAAGTATCATGCTTCCCTACCCCTATGATTCTTTCAATTTTCACCAACTACTGTGAAATTTTGAGGGCGAGGGTCCTTTCTGTGACATAGGTAGGTAGGCAGAAGGTCTCTTATGAGAATCCATGCACTCAGATAAAGGAAAAATCACTACCTAAGAACCAGTCAGAAGGAGGGCGCTCATTGTACATCCAATTCATCTCAACTTGAGAAAAACAGGCAAGAGGCTCCTCGAGGATTGAACAAAGGTCTCTAAGGACGGGAGCTAAAAAACAATCAGAAAACCAATAGGCATCATAAGAAGCCAACAAAATGGGTGTCTAGGCTGACATCGACATCTTGTTTCCTGACTCATTATAGATAACCAATCACATGAATTGGCTAAAGAAAACCTCATTTTGATGCAGGAATGGGTCAACAAGGGCTGAGGCAAATCTAAACTACTGAAACTGCTAAAACTCAGTTATCTTCTTTACCATTTCTCTGGCTATGAAGACAGAGAAGTCAAAATGAAAAGACCCCTTTTGCTTCTAACATTTGAATAGGAAGCCCATCATGGCAACAATGATCTCTTGGTCATTGTCATGACCATATAGCCATGCAAGAGTGGATGAAATATCCTTGAGGTCATCATGTCTCAAGTCACTGTAAGACAAGGGGAGTCTTGGGAGTCCAACTGACAGACTTCGATTGAGTGCACCGTGACAAAAAGAGACAACATCTCTTCTGGTGTTCCAATATTCCTCCATGGCAGGTTCGGTGAACACCTCCATATCTTTGAAAATGGGACAACACATCATGTCTCTTATGGCCTCTGGGGTTTCACCACTTTTATGAAAGAGCCATTAATTGAACAAGAGACAAGGCTGAACCTGTTGGCACATGCAATCATGAACTATGGACAGTGCGGGGCCATGGGGACTACAAATTGAGAGGTGCCACTATTCCAGAAATTAGCTATTGTGGATGGCAACTCTACTCTATGATGAATCATCCTGTTGCATGTAGCCTCTCTAAGGTTCTTGGGTTGATTATGGAGCTCAGGCTCAATAAAACTCTCAAGAGAATCTATGACTGCAGATGTGTTGCAGGTGGCTGTCTTAGATTTAGCTTTAGTTCTATGATATTCTGGCTTGGGTGGAATGGAATGAGAAGAGTACAAGAGTTCGCCAAAAACATCCACCCATAATCTTCCCTGAATGGAACCTAAGAGAGTCACTTTCGCTTCCATTTTCTGCAAGATAACTTTTCTCTCTAACCCTTCAAAAGTTTTTGGGTGCTTTAGGTTGCAAATGAGCAATAAGATGGACATCTGGTGACCTTCATCTTTTAATGCACTACATGCCTAGATCTTTGTGAAAGAAGGCGTTCAATGACAAGTGCCCATTTGTACGTATGCTAATTCATTTTATAGTCATAATTAATCCTAAGGAGGATGAGCACTGTAATTTATGTTTCTCAAGAGAAAACCTACTCAATCCACTGTTAATTAGAGCCACTTGAGATGATTTGCTTGTCTGGACGTATCTCCCCATAATGAGGAATATCAGCAACCAACAAGGCTCACACAAGTTAAAACAAACCTACAGGGATTATGGTTTAAAAGTGATGTACCTATTGATATGTGTGACATCTGAGGACATCACCTCTTTCTTCGAGGTACAAGGCAAGACATTTTCCACCTTCAAACTAGACTTTGCCTACTTGTGCGAATTGATGAGGAATGATAGATGTATCAGAAATTGGGAGCACTAGCCTTTTTCTTCAATTATCACCTGGAGATAAGAATTCATTTTAAATGTATCTTTTTTAGACATTCCTTTACACAGTGTCAAGCTTGAACGATAGAGTTTCTTGAGGAAATGGATACCCTCATCAGGCTCATCAACAGTAAGGGTCAGGTCACTTTCTTTGAAAATATTTCAGACCGAAGGCTACAAAGGATGACAAGATGGAAGAATCCCTTGATCATTGCTGCCTTCAAATGGGTGCTCGACGAGGACTTTATCGACGACGTGGACAAATGCCATGTAAAAACAAACATCTATTCATGTTTCATGGCTTTGTTGCTAGATTCTAGGATGATTGGGCTTTTGACTTCAAAGCTTACTAAAGCGTTCTTCTCTTGGGATTATCTAGGGGATTTGGAAGATTTCATGGCATACCACATCCCTTTCAGAGGCCTACCTCTAGCCTCAGATTTGATATGTTTCATCACTTCTGGTGAGGAGGTGACTTGGTACCCACTTATCAGTGGTCTGAAAACCATGTCACTATCATCTCATCACTTTCAAGCGGAGCTTGCTATAGAGTTTCTCCTTCGGGCCCACCTAATAGTGTCTGTTCTGAATGGTACACTGATTTCAGGGACTACATATTCCCACGACGTCTGATGCCACATGTCCAACCCAATCTGGTTCTCATGTCAATAGCTTAGGAGCTTGTCGACGTTTCTGACCATGAGTGGTTGGAGGGGGAAGATGTTGTAGATGATGTTGACGACTTTGATTTCTAGATGGAGGATTATGAAGATGAAGAGGATCCTTGAGTTAGCACCATCTTGTCTTTAGAAATATCATCTCGCTTCTTTTTCCTTAAAAATTAGGTCGTAGGCCTCCTAATGAATTATAATAAATATCCACAATATAATGGTTTTCTTTTTGCTTGGTCATGGTGTATCTTGTGATTTCATTTTGCTTCGATAATGTATGAGGAAATATAAATAAATAAATAAGGCACAAAAAGAAATATTATTTACATTATGTACATATAGGAAAAAATCCACTAATGGAAAGTCTTAAGGTGGAACCTGTTAACCGAGATTCTGAGAGAAACTCCCTGCATATCTTCGAGATCAAAAGCATTGAAACCTTTGCAATTTATAATGTGGAAGGGCCCCTCCCCAAAACCATCAAATTTGGCATGCTGACCAGGCTTAGCTGCCCTCTCATTGTATTTCAAAATAAAGTCACCTTGTTTGAAACCTGGGTCAGAACTTTTCTTCTTATCACACCACCTTTTAATGGTTTGCTAGTGGTTCTGAACGGAGAAAAAATATTGCTTCCCTTGCTTCCTCTAGTTCCATAATTTCCAGCAATCTTACTTCTATGAGACCATTTTCTGCCACCTCGATAGATTTGAGCGATTGTAAGGTGGGGAATCCAAAGAGACATGGAACAATGTATCCTTATTTTAGACTAGCTTATATGGAGAATTCTTCAGGACCTGCTTGGGTGTTATCCATTCTACCCATAATGCACTCTTTAAGTGGTGATGCCACTCCCTTTTAAGGTCAAACCCCATTCTTTTAATGAGCCTTATGAGGTTCTTGTTAGTAGACTCAGCTAGGCCATTTACTTCAGGTTAATAGTTTGAGGAGGTCTTCAGGTAGATTCCTCTATCAAGAGTGAACTAGGTGACCTAGGAGCCTATGAATGCTTGCGCATTATCCAATATTATGGTCTTTGGTAGACCATATCAGCACACCAAGTCTTCCAGAAGTGTTAATATCTTGACTTCTGATGAATTCCTCAGGGGAACAACCTCGGACCATCTGGTGAAGTAGTCAGTCACGATCAAGATCCACTTGTGTCTGACTGAACTTGGGGGGTTGATCATCCCTATGAAATCAAGATCCCACTGAGCGAAGGGCTCTTCCACTATTATAGGCTTGAGTGGCATGGCCACCTTTCTAGTCCTACCACTATAGTACTAGAATTCTTTGCACTCTCTTACCAGAGAATGCATATTTTTTAACATGAAGGGCCAGAAATACCCAGCGTGAGTGATCTTAATGATGGTGGTTTGCGCTGAATAGTGGCCTCCTGATAGACCATGATGGAATTTGTGCAGGATCTTACTAGCTTGGTCTTGGTCTATGTAGTGGAGCAAAACCCCTTCGAAATTTCTTTTAAACAACACTCCTTCAACCAGACAAAAACCACTATTATGCATCCTATAAAATCTCCTCTTTTCAAGAGGGAGACCTTTCAGAAAAACCCTATTCCTCATAAAATGTTTCTGAACCTCCACCCAACATGCCTCTATCGAATTGGAGGTAACCATTACAACTTCCCCTGTATCAACCTCAACTTCTCAAGGTTCAAATCCCGATCTATGTACTCACACAAACCTTTGCCACAGATTACCTTAGTGGGCCTGACATCAATGTCATATTCTAGGATTTTAGTAATCTAATTTATCCTCTTCTCTATAATGTCACCTTCCATTATATATTCCCCGACTGAAGGGTGAGCGACATATGCTGTAGTTTTATAACAGGCAATAAAATGCCAGAACTTTTTAAGCCCTTTGATGATGGCTAAAGCTTTCTTTTCTACAAAATTATACTTAGCCTCATATTCCTTCAGAGTTTTTGAATGGAAAGCTATGGGGTGCTCACTTCTTTTATCTACATCCTTTTGGGTGAGAACCACAACAATGTTGTAATTACTAGAGAAAATATACCTTATAGAGTCCTTCGACATATCTAGGTTGGAGAGCACGGGAGCTGAAGAAAAGATATCTTTGATCTTCTTGAAAGCCTCTTTAGCTTCAAGGGTCCATTTAAAATGTGTCTCTTTCTTAAGCATTAGAGTGATGGGCCTTACCATCCCAACAAAGTCTAAGATAAAGAGGCTAACAAAGTTAACCTTGCCCAGGAAGGATTGAACACCCTTTTTTTTATGGGAAGAGGAAGCTCCTTTATTGCTTTCACTTGATTAGGATCGATGGAGACTCCTTCCTTTGATACTATGTTCCCTAGTAATTTTCCTTGGGGAAACCCAAAGATGCATTTTTTCCAGTTTAATGAGATTCCAAATTCTAAGCACTTCTGGAACACCAGTTCAAGATGGTCAAAGTGATCCTCTTTTGTTTTGAAAACACAGTCAAGTCATCCAAATATATGAGGATGATTTTGTTAATGAGCTCCCTAAAAGCCAGATCCATCGCTCTCTAAAAAGTTGTACCGACATTCGACAACCCAAAAGGCATCTTCTAGTAAGCAAATGTTCTGCATTTGGTCGTAAAGGTTATCTTATGTTGATCTTTCGGCTTTACCAACACGTTGTTATAGCCTAAGAAACCATCCAACATTGAGAACATCTTTGACCTTTCCACCGTACTCAACAACTATTTCATTAGTGGAAACTGATAATGGTCCTTTAGGGATGCTTGGTTTAGATCCCAAAAGCCTACACAAAGCCGCATATCTCCATTTTTCTTCCTGACTAGCACCAAATTAGAAACCCATGTGTTGTTCTTGATGGGATAGATGATTTTTTATTCTATCAACTTCTTCAATTCTTGTGCCATAAGGGACTCAATCTTGGGATTGATAGGTCTCTACTTCTGCCAGACCATCTTGGCCCCATCATTGAGCTCAATAGTGTACTAAATGGTGCTATAATTGTAGCCTTTCAAATCTTCATATGGCCATTCTAGCACACCCATATATTCATCACAATATTGGGCCAATATCTCTCTGTCTTATGAGGGAACTTCCTTCATGAGTTTGAGTATTCTCCCATTTCCTAATGACATTTAGGCATAATCACCCTTATCAGCCGCAAGTTTTTGTTTGTCACTCTTAACATCATCATGGTCAAACAAATTTTCTAGGGTGACCAATCCATTTGGGATCTTGTTGGATTTTAGTTGAATGATCTGATCTTTGTAAGCTTCTTTTACTTTAGGCTGAAATTGGTCAGCAAACTCTCTTGATTTTTGAATGAGCAAAGCGATTTTCTTATCACTTTGAAAAACTTTCTAGTGGGTATCATTATTAGGAATAGCTGGTCGAACAATCACACCAATCACCTGGGGATTGACGAGCAAGTCCACAGTGGGGTCGAATGTGATCCAATAGTGGCCATCTAATCAGTGGATGCATTTGTCTTTTGAGGAATCCTTTGGATGTTGAAAGCATAAAATCTTTCAATTAGATCCCATGTTCTATGGTGATAGGATCTCATACGGAAGTGTTTGGCACCAGAGATCCCTCAGACCTGATGTACTATCAGCTCGGAGTCACCCAAAACTTTCAACTGCTTTATACCCAACCTTTCCACCAATCTTAGGCCTTGAATCAACCCTTCATATTCTATTTTATTATTAGAACAAACAAAGTGCAGGCGAAAATACTTCAGAATCGATTCACCTGAAGGTGAAGTAAGGCAAATCCAAGCACCTAAACCTACTTTGCATCTTGCACCATCAAAGTGCAAGGTCCAGAGAGGAGAGAATAAATGTTTTTGGGTCAAGGGGTCTTTAACTAGTTTTGGAATAACCCGACCTTTGTAAAAAATGTAGTAGGTACCAAACCCTATGGCATGATAATTCGAGTATGGATCAAAAGTCAATGAATTAATCGAGAAAAATCTCCTGTTCTGGTGAGATATCTCCAGTTATCTGTTCATCTTCAAGAAACTCTATGATCTTTTTCTCTTTATAGGAGATGGAGGTTGAGTGGGCTCAAAATTGAGCATGGCCTGATCCGCTACATGTTTGGTATCAAGGGGTTCTAAAAGGATTTTGAGTTTCAAACCCTACTGAGTATGAAGGATAAGGTGAGACCAATCTAAGGACAAGTAACCTCCTATTTTGGCAGTGAATTCCAAGAAAGCCAGAGGCCAAAAATGGGGGGAATGTCAATAATTACCACCTCCTAAGACACAGTGACCCTACAACATGTTAACAACATTAGTAGAAGGTTCTTGATAAGACCCACAGTCTGAACCTTATTATCATCTAGTTGCATAACACCTCGATTTAAAGGTTCATATTTGATATTCAACACCTCAGCAATTTGTTTAGGCATGATAGTAGTGTTGGCACCAGAGTCTATCATAGAGTTGTTTAAAAGATTATCCCCTACTATGAGGGTCAAATAGAAAGGATTGGGATTAGGCTTACCCTCTTCTTGGGATTTCAGAGGTATGGCCTCATTTGTCAACACCATTGGTGAGCACAATTTATCTTTGGGAGGCTGAAATCTTTCTTCTCTAACCTGTAGAGAAGTAGTAGCATTTCCACTAGGGGGTTTACCCACCTCTGAAAAAGCTTCTTTCAAATGATTCTTCTACTCTAGGATACTAAGGTGATCCCATAAAGAAACATTGGTTGGGGCTTTCCTCAAGGACTCCACCATGTCTAATACTAACAACACCGACATCTTTGTCTCTCTCGGCTTATAGGGGATAAATTCCTTCCTTGGATACATAACAACGGCTGTAGGTTGTTCAAGAACTTTATCCACAAAGAACCTCCATTGTATACCTATATTCTCTCTCATGAAGCGCCTCTTCGACTGGAGGTTGTAGTCTGATTGCACTTGAGGAGCCCTTAAGCTTAATGAGGCTGGACCATTGATCATCATGACATCTTTGTCTTCCATCCAAGAGAATAGCGTATGGTCCAAAGCTATCTTCATTTCTTGCTCCGTTAACATGCCTTGCATCTATACAATGAAAGGCATTGTCCATGCCAGGGGGCATGCAAGATGAATCATTTGAAGCCATGCCTTGGCTAGATTGATCTGCAACCTTTTGTTGTAAATTGCCTCTTGGACAATTCCTTGGGGCATGGGCATTGTTACATTGAAAACACAAAGAATTGGTATAATCCACTAGATTATTTTGTCCTACTGTCAACTCTTTACCAGTGTTAGGATAGATAATCTGCAAAGGATTGAGTATCGGAACTATTTGGCCATTTGGCTGGCTTGGGGAAGTTTGACTATTTTCATATTGGTTTTGTCGATAAGAAGGCCTATTCCCTTGATAATTCTGTTGGAAAGGGGGTCTAGCTGGTGGGATTTGGGACCTTTTCAGATTGACAATTTCATCCAAGAAAGATCTCAATAAATTTTTCATATCACTAATCTCTACAGCCAAGGATGAGGGAGGAGGCAAACTTGCTTGTTGGGGGTCGGGATACCTGTACATGCATTGGGAAGTGGATGAGCTAGGCACGACTGGTTCTGAGACTTGATTTGATAGCTTTGGAAAGACCGGCATGAGCTTCCTAGCATTGATCAAGTTATTTTCTGCAGAGATTGCCAAATCAAATGCTTGAGGGAGAGTATTTCCTCCTAAAGATTGAATCATCATTGATATGTCAAAGTTGAAGGCCTTCAGATAGAAACAAACACCATGTCAGCAGGGGGACAGGCAAACAACGTGATTCTTTGCCAAGTCCTATGAAATCTTAAATTGAATTATGTTACTACTTCCTGAGGGGCTCTCTTTATAGTAATCAATTGATGCATCAAGGATGACCTATTAGCCTTGTCGAAGAATCTTTGAAAAACGCAGTCTCCCTGCTGATCCTAATTGCCTATAGAACTTGAACTATGGGATCTATACCAGTATAGAGGTCTCCCTTTGAATGACGCTACAAGAAATCTCAAAGCTACATTTTGTTCAGTTATATTATGGACCATGTAGACATTGGCTACATCATGCAGGTGCTCCCCAAGGGTTTTGTGATATTCTCTAGTGAAGTTAAGGACAACTTTCAATGCGATAGAGGGGATCGGTCCCCATACTATAGGTAGGACTAGGGAAATGAGAGGGCTTTCGTTATTCCATGTCAAGATATTTCTAGGAGGAATCTGAGCTATTATTATTATAGGAACAACTGCGGGGAAGATAGGTGGGTTCTGGGAAGAGGAGGCGATAAATTGATGGATGTTTACCAGGGGTGGAATAAGAAAACTGGGATTCAAAGCTGTCTGACTCCTGGTAATGGGTCTGTGCTTAAACTAGCTTAATCTTATTCAAAGTTTAGGTCCCACTGGGCATGCCAGAAAAAGAACTGTTCACTCTTAATTTTACCTTAAACGTGAACAACCTTATGGGAAATTTAGTGATGGGGGACCTATTGCGCAAAACTCAGTGAATGACCTTCGGGTTTGAGAAGCTGACTCTTCATACAATTGGGAGAGAAAAGTGGAAAGAGAAAAATTAAAATAAAATGATCTACACTACTTAGGTGATATGTCGAAGCAATTCAAAACAATATTAATAGCATATAAAACCCATAGATATGCAATTTTAAAAATCATTCAACAAGAACTCATTTAACATAACATGATATTTAACCATTCATCCAATAGATAAAAAGTCTCATGACATAGTTTAATCCGCAGAGTCTCATAGTAAATATCACAGAAGTTAACAAACTTGAAAATATCACAGAACTTAATATATTAAGCTTCAATAAAATCATCACAAAGGCCGTAGACATAATTTGATACGATTATCATTCACCAAATTTCATTAACACAAAGGCCTCTTAATGAGCCAAAGTTTTGGAAAAACTCTCTAAAAGTTTGAACCCTCTAAACAAGGAAAACATAAGCATAAATAGAGCCCCTGGGTCATAACTAACAACTCGCAACATCAACAACCTTCTAGCAACTGCTTCTAACAAGAAAACTTGTCATGGCATACCACGAGATCATACCTAGAAAAATCACCCCTGAAGTTGTTATTTCTACCATATCATGGCGATCATTGTACCTACCCAATAACAAAATCATGATGCAAATTGCAACTTGATTCATGAACTATCATGGAGGACATGTGGAAGCTTGAGGGGAGCCAAAAAATGAGTACATAGAGAACATCTGATCACGCAACGTGAAGACACCAATTGTCTTTAACTTTACGTGATGGATGATGGGGTTGAGAAGAGTGCAATACCATAAAAACTCGAGCCACACAACAGCTTTGCATTCTCTCAACTCAAACGAGAAAAGCAAGCGATCAGAGGCAACGCTGAGATGACACCTGGCTCGTGCATTTTGCACAGGAAGAATAGGTAGAAAATCAAAATGAATTGATGTAGAGCCCTCCTTGTAACCTACCAAACACCTCAAAGTGTATGACATTGACCCCTCAAGACAAAAATAGGATCCTATCAAGACAAGGTTCTACAACATTAGTTCAATCCTGTCACCATCTTCAAGACTCATGCCTACTCAATCTTGGGTACCTTACTCCAACAAAATCTATAGTACCTCCAAGGGTTACAAATAATTTGCATACCGATTTTGGGTCATACAATAATTTCGAAGGTCAGACCAAGCATTGGTTGTAAGGATTCATACCCATTCCTTAAGAAACCTACCCAATTAGGCCTAGTTGCTTGTAGCCATTTTTAGCAGGTAAAGGGAACTTAGGTAAAAACTTTCCCAAACACCCTAGCAAAAAAATTATGGATTCAAATACCCTTTTGGAATTTACACAAATAATCGAAAGGAAAGGTCCGGGTTTGATAAACAAAGGTCTGATCCGGTAGGATATTAACTGTCCTAAAGGGCTAATTAGGCCTCTTTTGTGAAGCACCTATATCCATATGAATGAAACAAGAAATTAAAATCACATGGGCATGTAGGGAACCATAAAACATAAGGTATTCCATAGTTACACACTTGGAATCATTGCCATTTGCACACAAGAGTAACTTTGTTGTCCAGGGTCTAGGTAGCCACATAGAGTTGTCTACCTAGGGTCACTCCAAACACAACTCTTTGTTGCTCCTCCCACAAAACACTCTTGGAATCCTATAATACACTAACCATACTTGCCTTTCACCAAATCCCATGGGTCTCAGATTGATAAAGTGCAAGATATGGCCATGGAGGAGGAAAAACCCAAGGTAAACCTTGGTTTTTCGGGCACCTACAATAAAACTTGAATATCAGAAGCAGAACACACAACTAGAACTTAAAACCAAAGCCAAATTTTTTTTTACTCTCCTCTCCAACCAATTAACATAATTGGGAATGGATCCCAATCTATACAGTAACATACCACAGACTAAAAACTCTAGAATTGCAGGAAAAGCTCAGAATTCTATTAGTTTGTTGTCACCAAAACTCTTCTCTATACAATCTCTCTTGGGAATTGGATACACAAAGTGTATAAACCACTCCACAACTTCTCTCAATTGAAAACCAAGAGGTTAGATCCATTGGAGGAGTTTCAAATAAACAAAATGCAAAAAGTGCATAAAAGTTGCTCATGACAACTTTTGACAACTTTTGCAAAAGTTGTCAAAATGTCATCTTTCACCTCCTAATGCCTTGGGTCAAGTCTAGCCCCTCCTAAAACATGTTAGGCCCAATATGGAAATCTATTGTACTTATAGGGGAGGGGTGAATCAGTACTTCAAAACTTTTCTTCAACAATAACTTTACTGTTATGCATAAACCGAATAGTGCAGTAACATAATATAAAGCTAAAACAAATAGATAACAATCATACATGATTCACTCCATAACACATATATTTTGGTTACGCAAAAACTCTTGGTTAGAGAGAAAAACTACGGTGGGGATGGCACCCACAACTTCACTACTGCAATAATAAAGGTTGCTCGGTTAGAGCTACATGTTTAGCTATTTTGGATAGCTTACCCTGTTAGGAGTATCAAGATCAGTTAGATCTACCTTGCTAAAGGGATTTTACAACACTTAAACTAAATGTTGCACCTGGTTAGAGGCTTTTCAATTTATAGACTTGATTAGAGTCTTTTGCCCTGTTAAAGGTTTCTCTTACAACTTCAAAATATTACAATAAAATCATTACAAATATCTGCAACTTTACATCTGGAATGTTATAGCAAATTCTATGTGCTCAGAATAAGATTACCTTGCTTATAGCATACCTTGGTAACCCATATAGTAACTCGATAAACCCCTTTGTTTACTCTATTCTTTGACTGTTCTCTGAAATCCTTCTCGGTGACCTCTGTGTCTCTATAATAGTCATAACACTTAGTGCTTTCACATGTCTTGTTTCATATATTTCTATATCTTCCTTTCTGTCATGCTACATGTATATATTTGATCTTAATCCATGTTGTATAAATAGATCTCTTATGTCAGTAATCCATTCATTGCTTCAATCTTACAAACATGTTTTATCGAATGAATAACCATGCAAAATATTTCATTGGTTAGATGACCTCAAAATCATACACAATCTTTAAGTGCAATTTCCAATGTGATAACGGTTACGTGTTCCTTGATCTTGTAACACGTTTCCATATGTATGTCCAGGTTCAATGAATCTAGTAACACATTTCACTCATTGTATATCAACTTGATGTGTCATCTTTGCTGCTCGGTAGACATGGAATGATACTCAGTAGACAACTCGGTGCATACTGGGCTCTGTGACTACTTTCTTCTATAACCGACTGGACTATGCATACCGACTGAATATTTCGGTAGAGATAACTGACTAGAGTATATATAATAACTTTGAACATAAAAACTAATGGCAACTTGATAAGTAGTAACAATCTCCCCTTTTGACATTAGTTGAGATGTTTGACAAAAACTACTTTCAAAGTTATAACTCAATAATCTATATACTTGCAAAATTTGACTATACTGATAGTATATACAATAGTCAATGAAATAATATATCCAGATATACTCCCCTTATCGATATACTGTACAAAACTCTGATTTTGCATGCTCGGTGATCAATGTTCTGTGTGCTGCACTAGTTCTTTGCTTACTGTTCTGTTCACTACTCAGTTCACTACTCACTCTGCTCGGTATACTCCCCCTGTATACTACACTCCTTTTGTTTGATACTATACTTTGATGCTTTGAATACTATATCACTCCCCCTTTTTGACAAACATCAAGATTTAGTTACCATTCGGTGGTGGCAATTGGTCAAAAATGGATTTGTACTTTGTCTGGGCTTCTGTGAGAGCGACAGAGAGGGCATCCTTTACACTGTCCATTAAAGAATTATGCACTTGAATATCAGCCAATAATGATATTAAGCCATCTAGAGTGCTTCCCTCTTGTGTAGTAGATAAGTATGTGGCTCAGTTCATCTGTTCTTAGACAGATGAAAGATGAGGAAGGAATAATGTTTGAAGTGTCATTATGTCCATCCTAATCTTGTGTTCTTCATTTCTTAGGTCCAATTGTTGAGCCATGAGTTGTTGTAACTTTGTATAAAAATTCTGAACTGAATTTGGCTCTGTGGTCAACTTATTTGAGAGATCGGTGATCTCTTTCTCAATTGCTTCTATTTTATTTTTGATGTCTTTAATGAATAAAGAAAATGTACAGAGTTTCTAAAATAAATAAAGAATGTGCTTGAGTTGAGGGGACAACCCAACAATAAATTTGACAAGTTTCACTTTGCCAATAGCTATAGCTTTCTGTACCTCTTCTATCATTTTTGTAGTGAGCTCTTTGTCTTTTATCTTGCTCAAATATTCAGATGCATCGACTCGAGATGTCTCTATCATGGTTAGGAGTTCATCCAGTTGAATGTGGATTCCTGCATCTTTGGTTATTGTAGCTTCAAGTAGCATATCTGTTAAGAGTGCTTTTACCTTTTGAAGTACTTTATTTTTCTTTTGAATAGCCATTTGCTTCTCTTGTTCGGCCTTTGCTTTGCATAGTTCACCAAAATCAATGAGTGCTTGCCCCTTTAATTTGGATATATCAACATTGGGCAACACTATTGGTTTTGACAAATCTACTTTGAAACTATGCCTTTTCATCTTCTTTTCTTTACCTTTCACTGATTGAACTAAGACAATGGTTTGTGAGGCTTGATGACCCTTGGTAGGTTGCTTGATAGAGGCAACACTTTGGTCGGTTTCTTTAGCCTCTGTAGTGTCCTTTGCTATCTCAGTACTCGGTGTCTCAGTTGCAACATTTTCAATGCTAGAAGGATCCTGAGAAGTCTGTTCTTGAGTAGTACCTTCTCCTGCTGTAGACTTGTGACCTTTGGTGCCTTTATCTGTATCCTGAGGGGTTTCGGTTGACATAGGTTGATTGATCGGTGGATAAGGCTGAACTTGTTCCAAGACTGATTCACTGGATACAAGTTTTTCATATGCATTGCCTTCTATCATTTCTTATTCCAGTGCCTTTGTATCCATTATATCTTCATCTATTTGAATGGTGTTAGCAGGGTCTTGCTCGGTAACATCAGGATCTTGCTCGGTGACATCAACTATTTCAACTTCAGCTTGCTCACTAGCATCCTTGATTCTAAATATTTCCTGCCACTTTTCTTTTGTCTCATTTTCCACTTCAATATATAGACCATTCATCAGTTTTAAGGCTCTTTGTTTGACGAGAAACTTTGTGTTGTAGGTTGTCAGATGTTCTTTTATTTCAACTACTGACATGTTTGGAAAGAGATGTTCTAGACTTCTTTCTCTGATCTGTTTCTCTGAGTCCACTGCATCCTTCCACCTATTGTCAATATGTAAATATAATTCATTTGGAAGTGACTTAGATAGTTCTAATGGAGCCAATTAGAATTTTAGAAGTGTGCAGATGACATCTTCTTCAATTTGTCTCTTTTCATCTTCATTTCTGGATTCATACTTAACATATCTGAATCCTCCAAATCCACCATATTTTTTTAGATTAGCACATACATTTTCAACACTTTGTACATTTACCTTCTTGCTCTTAACAATCTGAAATTTGCTTGCATCCTTAGATTTGGTTTCACTAGACTCTTTTGCCAAAATGAGTCTCTGAGTAGATTTCTTGTAAGTTTTTGTTACCTTGGGAACAGTAACACTCTTTGTTTTCTTACTCGGTGACACTGCAGATGCTCTAGTGTTAGGTCACTTTGTTGGAGGAGTTGGTGAGGCCTTTGATGTGTCCTGTTTCTTTCCCTTAGGCAATTCGGTGCTCAGTGTTATAGCTGCCTCTTGGGCTTCAGATTCCTCTTCGGTAATGGCTATAGTGCCTTTGACAGGTGTGGAGGAAGAATCTTCTCTGAATTTCTCTGATAATTCCTTTATCATCTTTGTTTCCTTTCTTGTAGCTTTGGGTACTACAATGCTCATCTTTACTTTTTCCTTCACTTCTTCATAGGTTCCATACCTTAGCTCGGTAGTATGTATTGGCAATGTAAGAAATGGATCAATTTGTTGTTGTGTGATGTCAAAGTCAATCTCGTAACCCATAGGTGACAAAGATTGAGTTCTTGGTTCCACAACATTCACATAATAGTAATTAGTGTCTACTTCAAAACATATGTCAGCTTTGTATTTCTCCACTAGCTTGGGTGGAATCCGGTACCTGTTATGCATTTTCTCTTGAAACTTACTAAAGTAATCATCCATAATATCATTAAAATTATCACTTAGCTTCTTAGTGAAGTCATTGATTTGATGGGTGATTGGTTGGTGTAGTTCCCAAACAACTTTACCGACTAATGGAAAGAATTTTTCAAAATAGAAAAATATGCATACAAGTAGTGATCCAAACTTTAGTGTATTAGCCGAGTTGTTCTTCTTCTGCTTCCTGATGGTGTTCAGATTCTCAAACAGGTTTTTCAGCAACACCTCACATAGATCAATTTTCATTTCCTTTTTCATAATTTTGTATGCTAGGTCTACTATTGCACAGGGTACACTATTTTCCCTTGCCAATTGGAAGAAATAGTAACCTATTACTCTAATAGCAAATTTTAGTTTTGCATCAGTGACATTGTTCAATTTCAGTCCTCTGCAATCTGATTCTACTCTGGTTAAACTGATCAATTCCTTTTGTGATATCATCTTTTGAGCTTGGGCATGATCATAAATAGGGTAACCGGTAATCAGATGAATGATTTCCTTAGTAATCTTAAACAATTTCTCTTCTAACCACGTGAAATCATCATGAACTCTGCTCAGAACAAACTTGACCCACTGGGGTTTGAACACACGGGGATAGGTTAGGGCTTCAGTTAATCCCTTGATCTTAATGTGCTCAAACTTTCTATCCAATTTACCATTGGTGCACAGTTCATCATATGTGTCTTTGATTTCAACGTGACTGAGTTCTTCAACATGACATTTGGTGAAGAATCTCACATCCTTGACTAATAACACTCTTTCCGAGATGAGTGAAAATACGGTTTTGTAATCCAGTTTAGATGCAACTTTGGGAGTTAAAGAGTATTTTAGTGAGGGCTTTTCAACATTCTTAACAACGATGGGATCTTGGATCTTAGGTACCATTTGTAGATTTCAGGTAAAAACTAACAAAAGATCCTTAGGGTTTGAGGATTTTCAAAAGATTCCTTTTCTGATATCATCTTTTGAGCATAGGCATGATCATAAATAGGGTAACCAGTAATCAGATGAATGATTTCCTTGGTAATCTTAAATAGTTTCTCTTCTAACCACATGAAATCATCAAGAACTCTACTCAGAACAAACTTGACCCACTGGGGTTTGAACACACAGGGATAGGTTAGGGCTTTAGTTAATCCCTTGATCTTAATGTGCTCAAACTTGCTATCCAATTTACCATTGGTGCACAGTTCATCATATGTGTCTTTGATTTCAACGTGACTGAGTTCTTCAACACGACATTTGGTGAAGAAACTCACATCCTTGACTAATAACACTCTTTCCAGGATGAGTGAAAATATGGTTTTGTCATCCGGTTCAGATGCAACTTTGGGAGTTAAAGAGTATTTTAGTGAGGGCTTTTCAACATTCTTAACAATGATGGGATCTTAGATCTTAGGTGCCATTTGTAGATTTTAGGTAAAAACTAACAAAAGATCCTTAGGGTTTGAGGATTTTCAAATGACAGACGCTTCACACTTAGCAGATAATAATAACTTGATAAGATCGGTAATCCAGCTTAACAATGCATTGAGATTGATGTAAATACCTTGAATTTTTCTTTGTAGAAGGTTTGATTGCCTTAGATTCACTTTTCTCTGCTCTCTCAAAAACTTGGTAAGTAAAAATGACCGCGTAAATGCTTTAAGTACACAATATACCTTATCAGGCTCCATGCAGGTCAGGTTAAAACATTAAATGCACTCGGTTCCACTAAACTTTCTTTCCCTTTTTTTTTTTTTGGCTTTAACCGAGTAACCAAACTTCCTTCATTTACCGACTTGATAGGTTTCCTGTATTCACTGACTTGACAAGTTTCCTGTATAGTGCTCCAAAAGACTTGATATAATTTGAAACTTACTACTACATCTTAACTATGCAGATTTTGAATTACGTACATAATAAAATAGGAATTGTTATGATTTAACTTTGAGAGAATGCAGTCCCTTCATACCTTTATCGATTAATTTGGAATAGGTGCACCTAACTCAGTAGGTAAGGTGCTTTCTTCATTTGACACACTTTCCTTCTTTTTCCAAATCTTCTATAATTTGTCTTTTATTTCTTCAGTGTCTTTTCTAGGTTGATCTCTGCAATCTCCAGCCAAGTGTCCAATTTTGTGACAATAAAAACATGCCATACCAGGATTTCTCCATGATCTTCAGTTGTTCATTCCAAACCTTATAAAACAATTGGCACTTATATGTCCATATCTTCCACAACATTCACACCATATCTTGTATTGTAACCCCATGGTACTGCAGAATACTATCAGTAAGGATCTATGTGAGCTCAGTAACCTCTAGCATTTGCTCGGTGTGTAGACCACATATAGTTCTTTTTCTTAAGCCAACACTTCTCAGTACTGTGTCCATATCTATTACAGTTTTTATAAAACCCTTTGAATTTTGCCTTCTGATAATTGTTAACAAACTTTGTCCTACATTGATTAGATGTGTGACCATATTTATTGCAATTGTAACAATAACCATTGGACTTAGTGACATTCAGTTGCTTACCTTTTCTGATTTGGCACATGTTGGTAGTGTGACCTTGATTTCCATAGTAGTTGCAAATAGGCTTCTTTCTTTTGATGTTCTTCTTGATTCCAGCTTGCTTTGATGATTCTCCTCTCTCAGTAGTATGGATTCCCTTCTCGGTAGAGTCTTTTACTTTGTAATCGAGTCCTACATCTTTGTTGGGTCTTCTTGTATTCAGTTGCTCATCCAACATCTTTGATGCTTCATAACTCTTCTTCAGTGTTTCTTTGGATTTCTTCTCTATTTCAAGTTCATTGGTCAACCTCGATACCTCAAGTTTCAATGCTTGATTCTCACCATCTTTCAGATTTGCTTCATGATGTGCATAACCTAGTTGATCTGATAGGTTTTGTTAAATTCCAGTCAACCTTGTGATTTCATCATTCTTATTAGATACTAAGGCTTCAAGTTGTTGTTTCTCTCTTTCTAGATCTCTTACTTTATCCTTGGTTGTCCTCAACGCATCAAGATTTTCAGTCATTTGTGTGCTGAAATGTTCATGTTCTCTTTTCATTGCTTTTCGTTGATCAGCCAGTGCTTTGTTCTTTTCTTTCAATACTCCAATCACTTCTTCAGTTTCTTCGGACATACGGTTCTCAGATGATGTCTCAATTTGTTCCACTAACTCTTGAGAGTCCTGTAAATCATCAAATAATCTTCTTCTCAATTTTAGAGATTTTTTCATTTGCCTTTGCATGTTTGCAATCACTTGATTAGCATGATCCAGCTCTTCTTGTAGATACACAATCCTCCAAGATTGTTTATACCCTGCCATTGATAAGATATTTCTCTTTACGCAGTTAAACCCTTTTCCAAGATTGAAGCTCTGATACCAATTTTTAGGCCCAATATGGAAAGCTAATATTCTGAGAGGGGAGGGGTGAATCAGTACTTCAAAACTTTTCTTCAACAATAACTTTACTATTATGCATAAACCGAATAGTGCAGTAACATAATATAAAGCTAAAACAAATAGATAACAATCATACATGATTCACTCCATAACACATATATTTTGGTTACGTAGAAAATCTTAGTTAGAGAGAAAAACTATGGTGGGGATGGAACCCACAACTTCACTACTGCAATAATAAAGGTTGCTCAGTTAGAGCTACATGTTTAGCTATTTCTGATAGCTTACCCTGTTAGGAGTATCAAGATCTGTTAGATCTACCTTGCTAAAGGATTTTACAACACTTAAACTAAATGCTACACCTGGTTAGAGGCATTACAATTTATAGACTTGATTAGAGTCTTTTACCCTATTAAAGGTTTCTCTTACAACTTCAAAATATTACAATAAAATCATTACAAATATTTGCAACTTTACATTTGGAATGTTATAGTAGATTCTATGTGCTCAGAATAAGATTACCTTGCTTATAGCATACCTCAGTAACCCATATAGTAACTCGGTAAACCCTTCTATTTACTCTATTCTTTGATTGTTCTTTGAAATCCTTCTCGGTGATCTCCGTGTCTCTATAATAGTCATAACACTTAGTGCTTTCACATGTCTTGTTTCATATATTTCTATATCTTCCTTTATGTCATGCTGCATGTATATATCTGATCTTAATCCATGTTGTATAAATACATCTCTTATGTCGGTGATCCATTCATTGCTTCGATCTTACAAACATGTTTTATCAAATGAATAACCATGCAAAATATTTCATTGGTTAGATGACCTCAAAATCATACACAATCTTTAAGTGCAATTTCCAATGTGATAACGGTTACGTGTTCCTTGATCTTGTTACGCATTTCCATATGTATTTCTAGGTTCAATGAATCTGGTAACACGTTTCACTTGGTGTATATCAACTTGATGTGTCATCTTTGCTGCTCGGTAGAAATGGAATGATACTTGGTGTAAAGCAGAAAAATCGAACCCTAGTCGTTCTCCCCTCCCCAACTCCAAGGAGAGAGAAGGGAGAGTCACTAGGGTTGATGGTTTTCACTTAGGGGAGACTTTACATTCAAAAGAGGGGTTGAAACCCACAAGATCCAATCCCACACAATGCAAGATTGGATTCTAAATGAGTTTCAAGGGTTAAGATAGCAAGGATACCCTCTTTTGTAAAGAATGTAGATAGAAAGATTGAACTAGGAATGCATGTAAAGTAGGAAAGATTCGCTTATAAACAAGGATAGAGATACGGGATGAAGCTACGGACCTGGAATTAGTAGTAAAATGTCTAGATGGTGCTATTCTGCAAATTTGAGCGAAAGTTGAAGGGACGATGGCGCTCGGCGTGCACACGGTCCTCCAAAAAATCCGCGAAATGAAGGGGGATCTGTTCGTCTCTGCACAAGGATTCCAGATCTTCAATTACAGCCGTGTACCTGCAACCTACACACAGAAAAGAGAGGGCGATTGGGGGGTTAGGGATGAGGGGTTTGCCTTTAGGTCAAACCCCAGTTTTGGAATTAACCAAGAAATGAGAATGTTGTAAATGTAAATGTTTGTAATGTAAACAAGTACTGATACCTTGTTGTAAGAATGTTTGTATTCTTACATGAGAAGGTGTAATGTATGTAGTATGTTGTATGTGATCTCCTCTTCAATGGTTGAATCCTTGTCTTGAATGCAACACTTAGCCTTGAATGGAGACTTAGAATGCTCAATTGCTTGAAGGAATGCTTGAATGCTTGAATGCTTGAATGCTTGAATATCGTTTCTACCTTTTTTCCATCTACCAAAATGGGAGAGGAAATGTAGTTTATATACTTGTCAATTAGGGTTGATAGACTGATTTTCCCGACCTTAGGCCGACCAGGAAACATTATTTTCCAATTTGCAAACTTAAAGAACCAAAGCCCCAAAAGAGACCGGGCCCAAAATAGGGCCAGGGACCAGGGCGCTGGGCACCATGGTCCCACCTCCAGGGACAGCAGGGTGCAAGGAGGATCATGCCAGGGTGCTGAAAAATGCAGTTTTTGGTGTCGTGAACAAGTTTCGGGGTCTCCATTCAAGTTCTGTGTTGCATCGCCATCGTGAAAACCCAAATGCGGTCGAAATTGCAAGTGTCACAATTTTAGGACGCTACATTTAGCCCCCACTTTAGTGGGAGTATAAGCGTACGCTCATACTTCCGGTAAAGTACAAGGAAACAACATCAAAAAGCTTTCACCACGTCAAGGAGGCAAGATACACCAAGCCCCCAGTGGACTAAGGATCTTACAACTTCGATTGACAAAGTAAAAGGGAAGATCACGAGGGAGAACCATGACTGTCAGTAGTAAGGTTCCCTCACTATGAGTCATGCAAGAAAGATATCAAAAATTTTAAAGGCAAAGCTCAATTTGTCAAGAAATTTTCAAGTATCTTGAAAAGATATGAACGGGATGTATGCCCCCCTACGTTAAAGCGATCGCACATGCCTCACTAGGGGTGATTGCTTTAAGGTAGTGACACATATAAGAAATGAGAAAGGAGCACATTATCACAAGGATTTAGCCCCCAAGTGTGAGATAAGCCCAAGGATAATAGACACAAAACACAAAGCACAAGGTGACTTCACTTTCCTCGGGGTCAGTATGTTATATGATAATTCATGTATATCATATGTATGTATGCATAATTGTTCTTCATTCCCCAATCAAGGAAGGTCACCTAGAAGAAGGGAACACATGTGTCTTTTGAGTCAACATGAGAAAGACCAAAAGAGATCTCAATGTTTTGCATCATCCTCAAGTAGACAACACTAAGGCCAACAAATAGAAGAATGAGAATAACACATAGAAGAAGTAACAAAAGAGAGGAGGAGAGAGTCTGCTATGCTAATGAACTAGTCTAGCATGTCATCTACCCCCTGATCTTGCTGATCAATATTTCGGGAAGGTAGGAAACGCGCTAGAGGAGGAACATCCAACACAGCAGATGGAGCTATCACAAGATCCAAACAAGGGCTATGTTCATATCCCAAGCCATGGTGTTCTTGTCTAGGAGCTAGGATAAGTGCTTTAGAAAATTCATTAGATAGATGGTTATCAACATCAACATATTCATATTCACTATCAGAATGAACAGGAGTAACATTTTCATCTATATCATCATCAAGATTAATAAAAATAGGATCTTTAACTCGCACCGGATCAAGACCATCATGCATCTTATGTTTAGGAGACTTCGGCTCAATCGTCAGCTGAGGAGAAAATGGAATAATACTGGTTGAAGGTGTTTTTGGGGATTGCAAAGTTTGAGCTCTAAGACGATGCTTTCGTCGGCGTTCACGTGAAGAACGATTTTGTCTAGTCTTAGTAGGAAGTTGAGAAGATTGAGGAGGAGGAATTTTCTCATCCTTATCACTTGGGTGTTTAGGTTGTGGTCTCTTAGGTTGAATAATAGGAGAAGAGGAAGGTCTCTTCTCTCCATAAGAGGAAGGAGGTGGAACTGCTCCATATAAGGGAGGAATATTTGGTTTAGGTAGGAGACCAAGTCCATCATGACGAGGAGGGATAGGTCTACTTTTAGGAAGTTTATTAATCATAGGCATAGTCACATTCATAGGGATGGGTTGGGAATCTTCTTGAGGAAAGACATTAGTTTTATCTTTCAAAGGAAGAACTTCCTTGTCAAGAATGATAGGAATGTCAAGTTTGGGTGTTCTAGGTTCACTTAGAGATAGGATCATATCTTTTTTCCACTTTTGATAAGATTTGAAAAGATGATCACTTCGTGGAGGAAGAGATTGGAATTGTTTAGGCCAAAAATAATCAATAGGAATGCTAGAAGTTCTTTCAGCTGGTTTAAAGAGACTATGATTGACAGTAACAACTTCACCATTACGGGGAAATTTCAAACACTTGTGAATAGGAGAAGCAATAGCTTTCATGGAAGATAGCCAAGGATAGCCTAGCTTCACACGAAATTGTTCGGATGATGGAATAATAGCAAAGTCCACATCAAGGGATTTGTTATGGACCTCAATAGGTAATGTAATAGAACCAATTGCAGGAGAAGCAAATGTATCAAATAGTTTCACAACCACATTTGTTTCATCATAGATCACTTGATTCAATTGCAAAGTAAAAAGAAATTCTTCAGTAATGATATTAACCATACAAGAAGGATCAATAAGCACTCCACGGCAAGGTGTATTCTTGACTTTTGCAACTATATATAAAGGACCATCAGGTGCCCTGATAGTTTCACTAGAATCAAAGGTGATGGAAAGTTCTTTAGGGATTTTCTGCTGCTCTACAAAGTTAATCACATTCAGAGTCATGGACACAAGATCATCAGGTAAGACAGAGGAGTCATTAGTATCAATCGCATTAGAGGTATGAGAAGGCAATGGATCAGTAAAAATCTGAAGATTTTTGTTAGGAGGATCTACAGATGTATTGCCTTTATCATTCACACCAGAAACAGAGATAGTATTATTATCAATCAAATCTTGAATTTTACCCTTTAAAGAAAAACATTTTTCAGTATCATGCCCAAGATGACGATGAAATTGACAAAAAGATTTGTTATCAAAATAGGGTGAATTAATCTTTGCAGGATCTATTTGCCTTATAGGAGGAAGAGTAAGCACATTTTGTTCCAATAACTTATTCATAATACTATGCAATGATTCATTCAAAGGAGTAAACTTTCTTTCTTTCTTGAAAAACTTAGAAATAGGAGGCACACCTGATGCTGCATTCACATTGTTATTGATGATGTTTTCATTGAATTTAATGGACTCTCTGTTCGGTTTAAACTTCCCAAATGGTTGTTGACTACTATCACCCTTATCACTCGGAGCCATAGGATTTGCTTGTTCCATTTGACTCACAGTCAGTTGATAATTGTGAAGAGTTGCGCACAAGTGTTGGAAAGAAGTAAACTCAGAAAACAGGAGTTTTTCTCTAATATCTTTTTGTAAATTAGAAATAAAGATTCTTTGAATATCATTGTCAGGCACTAGAAAAGAAATTTGAGCATACAAATGCTTATATCTACCAATGAAATCAGTCACTTTTTCTTTAACACCTTGTTTACAATGCATTAAATCAATCAAAGTAGCTTTAGGACTTATATTGTTTTGAAATTGTTGAATAAAAGCATTTGTAAGTTGTTCAAAAGAAGTAATAGAATAGGAAGGCAACGAACAATACCATTGTAGGGCTTTATCTCTTAATGTTCTAGCAAACAGTTTTGCAAGCAACCTTTGGTCATAAGCAAAATCAGTACATATTGTTTGAAAGGTCTTAACATGTGTTAGAGGATCACCCTTACCATTATAAAGCTCCAAATGTGGAATTTCAACATGTTTAGGGGGGATAGCTCGAACAATGTCAAGAGAAAGTGGGCTCGCAACATCAAATGTGGGCACACTAAACTTAGATTGATTCATAGAGGCAATTTGTTGCTGTAAAGAAGAGACAGTTTGTGCAAGATTGTTAATGGTCGCTTCAGTCGAAGAGTTCATATTAGATGTGTTAGATTGTGATGGAGGTGTTATGTTATTGAAAGAAGGTAGAGAGTAAGGTGGTGGGACACTATGATAGTTAGTCATAGGAGATGATTGGAAAGGAGGAACACTACAAGGAGGAATGGAAGGGTTAAATAAATTGCCCCCTTGCGTCATGTTCATTTGCGGAGATATAATAGGAACACTCATTGAAGGAATGAATGAAGAAGTTGGATTGAATGAAGGAAGAGGGTTGATTGAAGAATAAGGATTGCCCCCATGACTGGTGATCATAGGAGGAATGTCTTGTATTGAAGTAGTCATTATGTTTGATGTAAAAGTAGGCATATTAGCAATAGGAGTTGTCAAAGGAATAGAATGATTAACTTGAGTAGGAGGTTGTGTATAACCTAAGGTTTCGGCACAACTTTTCATAGGCATCACATTCGAATCCACAATGTGTGCAATACCACGCAAAATATTAATTCCATTCTTATCACTTTGAACCATGCGTTTTAGACCCTCAATTAATGAAAGAGCTTGACTATCGGGGTATTCTTGAGACATCCATTGTCGAAAATCATCAAATTGGTTATCCAATTTTGAAAGTTGTTCTACAGAAACCTCATGGAGAGCTTCTTCATCATTAAGAGGATTAGAGGAATTACCCATGTCCTCGTTAAAAAGGCCATTCAAATTAGGTTCCATCTCCTCGGTAATTACACCTTGGAAGGACTTAATTCTAAGGCTTCGTCTAACGGGAATAGTGTAAGTAGGGCTTATTGTTGTAAAACTCATGCACTAAAGAGAGAGAGAAGATTTTGAATTTTAGAGGTAGCAAATTTCAATAAAATCAGCCAATCTCTTAGATTTAAGCTGTTAAATGCAATCAGGACAATCTCCCGAAATTTTGAAAAAAATGTCTGGGACCGTGGCGAACGGAGTGCACACGGTCCTCGCAACTTTTTTTGAAATTTTCAGGGATGAAAGTTATGATGATTTTAAAGCTAATCTGAAAAAATTGAGTGATTTTACGATCTGTAGATAGGCCAAATTAAAGTTGCAATCTCAAAATTGAACCCTACCAAGATTGTTGAAAAATGTAAAATTTGAATTTTGAAGAAGAGAGGGAAACTGAAATTTTGAATTTTATGATTTTAGAGGGAATACAAAAAGCAATGCATGCTTTGAAATTTAGAAGTTGACTCGATTTCATGCAAAATTCGAATTTGAAAGTGGAAATCAAGGTTGTTGCAATTAAACACTTAATTTCAGAAGTCACAAATTGTAAAAATTTGAATAAAGCACTGAAATTTCGAATGAATGCTAACACACTTTTCAGATTTAGGACTGTAGGAAACACAATTTTGATATGAATTTCAATTTCAACAATTTTTGAATGATTAGAAGCCTCAATCCAAGCAATCGCTAGACCAACTTTGACTTTAATTTTGAAGGTGTTAAAATTGATAAAATCAGCCAAAATTCTGGATTTTAGCAGAAAAATACAGTAAGATCTAGCTCCCGAAATTTCGAAAAAAATGTCGGGGACGATGGCACTCGGGGTGCACACGGTCCTCGCAACTTTTTTCCAAATTTTCAGGGATGAAAGATATTGTGATTTTATTGCGGAATCCAAAGTTACAGCCGATTTAGAAGTGTTTTGATCAGTGAAATTATCAGTCAAAGGTTGAATCAAGAAGGTTTTAAAAATTATGGTTTTGACATTTAACCACTTAATTTTCAGAATTAAAGCACAAATATGAATTGACAATTTGCAATAGAAGGGTAGATCTGAAACAAGCATTAACAATTAAACATTTCGCAAGTTTAATTACTAAAAAGAAAATTTTAGGGTTTTTATGCAATTAGCCTCTAAAATTTGTAAAAGATCAAACATGGAAATGTAATTAAGGAAACAAAATTTTCAGATCTGACCATGAATAATCAGAATGAGGATGTTCACGTCGGGTTCACCAAAATGTAAAGAGGAAAAATCAAACCCTAGTCGTTCTCCCCTCCCCAACTCCAAGGAGAGAGAAGGGAGAGTCACTAGGGTTGATGGTTTTCACTTAGGGGAGACTTTACATTCAAAAGAGGGGTTGAAACCCACAAGATCCAATCCCACACAATGCAAGATTGGATTCTAAATGAGTTTCAAGGGTTAAGATAGCAAGGATACCCTCTTTTGTAAAGAATGTAGATAGAAAGATTGAACTAGGAATGCATGTAAAGTAGGAAAGATTCGCTTATAAACAGGGATAGAGATACGGGATGAAGCTGCGGACCTGGAATTAGCAGTAAAATGTCGAGACGGTGCTGTTCTGCAAATTTGAGCGAAAGTTGATGGGACGATGGCGCCCGACGTGCACACGGTCCTCCAAAATATCCGCAAAACGAAGGGGGATCTGTTCGTCTCTGCACAAGGATTCCAGATCTTCAATTACAGCCGCGTACCTGCAACCTACACACAGAAAAGAGAGGATGATTGGGGGGTTAGGGATGAGGGGTTTGCCTTTAGGTCAAACCCCGGTTTTGGAATTAACCAAGAAATGAGAGTGTTGTAAATGTAAATGTTTGTAATGTAAACAAGTATTGATACCTTGTTGTAAGAATGTTTGTATTCTTACATGCGAAGGTGTAATGTATGTAGTATGTTGTATGTGATCTCCTCTTCAATGGTTGAATCCTTGTCTTGAGTGCAACACTTAGCCTTGAATGGAGACTTAGAATGCTCAATTGCTTGAAGGAATGCTTGAATGCTTGAATGCTTGAATATCGTTTCTGCCTTTTTTCCATCTACCAAAATGGGAGAGGAAATGTAGTTTATATACTTGTCAATTAGGGTTGATAGACTAATTTTCCCGACCTTAGGCTGACCAGGAAACATTATTTTCCAATTTGCAAACTTAAAGTCCCGAAGCCCCAAAAGAGACCGGGCCCAAAATAGGGCCACGGACCAGGGTGCTGGGCACCACGGTTCTGGGGGACCAGGGCACTGGGCGCCATGGTTCTGAAGGACCAGGGTGCTGGGCACCATGGTCCCACCTCCAGGGACATCAGGGTGCAGGGATTATCATGCCAGGGTGCTGAAAAATGCAGTTTTTGGTGTCGTGAACAAGTTTCGGGGTCTCCATTCAGGTTCCGTGTTGCATCACCATCGTGAAGACCCAAATGCGGTCAAAATTGCAAGTGTCACAATTTTAGGACGCTACACTTGGTAGATAGCTCAGTGCATACTGGGCTCTGTGACTACTTTCTTCTATAACCGATTGGACCGTGCATACTGATTGAATATTTTAGTAGAGATAACCGACTAGAGTATATAGAATAACTTTGAACATAAAAACTAATGGCAACTTGATAATTAGTAACAATCATCCTCAAAAAACTAAAACCAACACATTTTATCCCATATTGTCCAAAAGTCCTAATTGGCTTATAGAAATGCCAAAATAGGAGTTTGGCTCACAAGGTGGGGTTCTTTATTACAAACACACAATGTATGATTGAAAAAATATACAAAACATTCTAAAGACATATTTGATGCCTTATCCTCCCTTCTTAGAGTCTGACTTGTCATCTTGAAGGGTTTATGGGGTGCTCCTACACTAGGAATGGGTGCCACTCGATCAAAATGCCACATACAGACAACTCTGAAATAATGTTAACACTTACATTTTGTTATGTGATTATTTATCCAAGAGAAGATAAAGTAATGAAATAACCCTTTTAGAATTAAAAAGGGAGATAAAAATAAAGGATATTATAATCCTTTGGTTGAAATAAATATTAATAAATAATGTTTATGACAAACTCTCTTAAGAGAGGAATAATTATAATTATTAGAGGACAATTAAAGGTGACCTTTTTGAAAGGGTGTGATGGTTTGGAAACTACCCTTGAAAAGGTTACATAAGTCATTTATGTGAGACTTGGGAGGGGGATGGAGATCACTCAAGTAAGAAGAAGAAGGTGGCTTGGTGGGCTATGGGCATGGGAGGAAAAATAGGAATCTAGAGGGCACAAAGGAATGAAGGTTATAGTCATTGGTTGGCATGGGCATTGGAGAAGGAGCACACAATGTGTGTCCAGCTTGGGGTATGATGTACACTCACGAGTGTCTTGGCCAGGGCTATGTTTATTTCATGTTGTGAAGGCATGCGAGGTTTTGTTTAAGAACTTGTCCTCCTAGAGTGCTTACTTGTCCTAAAAGAGCCTAGAACTATGACTATTCCTTTGAATTATAGATAATATGGTTGGTTTTGTGTAAGAACTGGTTTCCTCTATGGGGTTCCATAGCCATAAAGGACCCAAGGCAACTAGAATCTTCTTGGGAGTGAGAATGACTATTCCAAGTGCTCAAGATTAAGATAAGTATTGGAAAACCTTGATGCTATAAGATATTGAGAATGCTTTAGATATGATTTTCCAATAATATGGTTGAATTAAGTGGTTATGTTATTCCATTTATTGTGTTATTAATTTACTTTGTAATTATTATCATTTACATATAATTTAATGATAATTACCTTTAATTAATGAACTTTACATTAACATTTAATCTATTAATTCCACTGCAAATAATTAATTACGTTTGGTTGAAAAGTGCCATTACACATTCTAAAGCATGATGTCCTTCTCCTCCATATTTAAAGCAAGTTCCTCTAAACACTCTCTTATCTTGTCTTTTGTCATCTTTTCCAAAATTTTCATTCTGGTAACTATAAGGTTCTCTTCTCTAGTAGAAATTTCTATCATCCTTCCAATATGAACAACCATCTTTGCTTACTTCTTTGGCCTTGTTATGATTTGTACAGGTTCCTCTTCCTCTAGAATATCCTCTACCTCCTTGAAATATGCCTTCCAAAAAACTTCCACCTCTACCTCTTTCTCTCTACTCATGTTTTTTGTTCAACTTCTCTTCTTCTTTCTAGGCATATTGGTAAGATTCTTCAACACTCTGCAACTTGATTAAATTGAGTTCATCTTGTATACACATCTGCAACCCATTAAAATATATTTCAACTTGTTCAACCTCATCATTGACATGTCTAGATCTGATATTCAACTTGTAAAATGCTTCAGTATACTCCTTCACACTTGATTCTTTTTGCTTCATGTTGTGTAAAACTTCAAGAAAAAATTTACTTGGTAATCAATTGGCATAAACTTCAATTTCAATTTAGCAACCATCCTCTCCCATGATTTGATCTTCTCTTTGCCTCTTCTCTATCTATCAACCTGCAAATGTTCCCACCAAAGATATGCATGACCTTTCAACCGAGTGCAGGCATATTTCACCTTTCTTTCTTCTGCGGTGTTCTCAAAATCAAAATACTTCTAAATCTCTGAGATCCAATCCATTAATTCATCTGAATCCAACTTACCATCATACTCTAGTGGAGTAAAATGTGGTTTAGTGTTCACCCTAATCAAAACCCTCAAGAACCTCTCTTCATCTGGATCGATCGCTGGTGGGTTTGCTACTTGTTCTATTAGTGCTTCTTCTTCATCATCTTCACTCATATCTTCAATATGTCGGTCTCTTCTCTTGGTTGTATCAACAACTTCTAACCGGGCTGCAATTCCTCTCAACATATCTATCACAATAGGGTTTGCATTTCCATGTGTTGTTGGTATTTTGGATATGTTGCTATGGTTTTGTCATTGATGTCAACACCTGTCAACACTTATCAGTGTTAGGAATCCCAAAGATGCTGAGAGGGGGGGGGGTGAATCAATAGCTAACTGGTTAATGGATTTTCTAAACTTATTAAATGAATTACATTCCAAAATAGTGTACCAGTAAGCAAGAATTAATGCAGTAAATAAGAACAGTAAACACAACATAGAAAATACACCATAACACAGTATTTTTGGTGAGGAAACCAAGTGTGGGAAAAACCTCAGTGGGATTTGTGACCCACAATATTTGTTCACTGGCCAATAAGTGAATATTACTACAAAAGATGGGGCCTGCACATACAGGAAGGATCACTGCCTAGAGCTCATTGCTCAATTACAAAGGAAGTCTCACTGACTTACAAAAGTGGATTATAGAAATCCAAAGTGTTGTACTACTATAAAAAGCATCTGCTATGCCAGATTCAGTACCAGTTTAAGCTCTTGCAATAATCATAAACCTTACATCAATATTCGCTCATCATATCCATCTACCTTACTTTCCTTACATACATAATGATCCTTCTAGATATCATACTTATATGAGTCTTATATACAATATGGCATGTCGGCTTACAAAAGATATTACAATTAAAATACATTAAGTAATAAACAAAATCTTGTCGGCCAAGGTGTCAGTAATCAATCTTTTCACTGTTGGTGAACTGTATGCTGATGTAGAGTCTGTCGGTGCCGGTGCCTGCCGGTTTTATAAGATTGTAAGGTTGCCATCAATGACAATACCTTAAATCACCTACAATTTCTCATTTGAGTGTGCATTTTCCAACAATCTCCCCCTTTGGCATTGATGGCAACACTCATGAGAAAAAGCCAAAAAAAAGTGTTGTCCAAAAATCTTACCAAAACTGTCAAAACTGTGTTACCAAAATTGTGTGCTCCCCCTGAGCAGATGATCTCTTCTGTCATACATTTTTTACTCCTTATTCACTTTTCTCATCGTCTACTACTCCCCCTTTGGCATCAATGACAAAGGATGTCATTCAATCTCAATTGAGTGTAGTTCTAGTCAAGATACCTGTAACCAGTGGGTTACAATATGATAAAGATTCGCTAATGCAAAATTTAGGCTGTTATAGAACCTCTCACTATCTTTTAGTGCTTCTTCAGTCCTTTGGATTGTACTGGTGAGTATGTTCATTTTCTCTTCCGGTATCTTAAGTCCTGGAACAAGAGCCTCAAAAATCTCTTTTCTCAAAAAGATGAGGATATCTAGTTTAGGACCTGGTTTGGTTTTCAGTTCCTTTGCCTTAAACTTTATTCTCTCCTTATCTTTTTCAAGTTTTTCAATTTTCTCTTCAAAACCTACAATTTCCTATTCTACTACCGATGTGGTG
Organism: Cryptomeria japonica; assembly: GCF_030272615.1. NCBI lineage: Eukaryota > Viridiplantae > Streptophyta > Pinopsida > Cupressales > Cupressaceae > Cryptomeria > Cryptomeria japonica. The sequence continues at coordinate 190,593,799 of NC_081415.1, read as the reverse complement.
TCTGATGGACCTATTAAGTTATCAACAATATCGTTTATTTCCTTTTGAGCTTTGTTGATCTCCTTATCTATATCTTCTATCAAAATGTTGGACTTACATGTATCTTTGTACAATTTCTTGAAGTCCAAAATTGTCTTTCCTAGTGCCGGTAATAATGTATTAATATGTTTCTTACTCTTCTTTACTATCTCCTCAAATAATTTTTCCTTCTCTTTATTTATTTTCTCTTTGAAATTTTCCTCATTGATCTGATCAATTGTTAGTATGTTGATGGTTATGTACTTAGACAATGTTAGGATTCCCACAGATACTGAGAGGGGGGGTGAATCAGTATCTAACTAGTGGATTGAATTTCTTAACTTAAAACATGTAGAACATATTATAACAGTATACCATTATGCAAGAAATAATGCAATAAACAAAATTAAAAGCATCCATATGAAAATCACACCATGACACAAGGATTTAACAAGGAAACCCGGTGTGGGAAAAACCTCGGTGGGATTTGTGACCCACAATATTCACTTACTGGCCAATAAGAGAATATTACTTACAAGAGGGGCCTGCACATGCAGGAAGGCCAATTGCCTAGAGCTCACTGCTCAATGGGAAGTCTCACTAACTTACAATGTGGATTATACAAATCCAATATCTTGTACTAATTTACAATAGAATCTATAATGCCTGATCCAATACCAGTTTCTGCTCTGTTCTTTACATAAAACCTTTAACCTATATTTCTCATAATAGGTCTGCCTAATATCTTCCTTTTTCTGCTTACTTCACTTACAAAATGTCTACAATGATCTCTCTTATATATAAGAGTCATTTTACAACTTGCCAAGTTGGCTTACAAAGTTTTTACAATAATAAACAAAATATAATATAACAAAAATCCTATCGGCCTCTATGCTAGTATGCTTCCTTTCTCTGTGCTGGTGTCAGTGGCCTAAGTGCCAGTGTAGAGTGTGATCTATTGATGCCGGTGAACTATCTTGCCGGTGCCATAGGATTGTAAGGTTGCCATCAATGACAAAAACTTCAATCACCTATAATGTCTCATTGGAGTGTGCTTATGCCAACAATCTCCCCCTTTGGCATTGATGGCAACACTCATGAGAAATTTCAAAAGTGTATCAAAAAATGTGAAGTCCAAAAATGTTACCAAAAATGTGTGCTCCCCCTGAGCATATGATTCCTGTGATATTGAATTTTCTCATACCACTACTCCCCCTTTGGCATCAATGACAAATGTTGTCAAGATGTCAGTAGAGTTTGTAGTTTCAACCTTGTAACTGGGTAGTTACAATTTGAAATAGATCCGCCAAAATCAAGTTTATACTTTCCATAAACTTCTTACTGTATCTTATTGTTGTCTCTGTTCTTTTAACTATACCAGTGAGGTGCTGCATATGCTCTACTGGTGTTTTCTGTCCCTGTATCAGTGCCTCAGATATTTCCTTCCGCAATGATACTAGATAGTCCAATCTTGGACTCAGTTTTAGTCTTAGATGCTTTGCCTTATTCACTATTCTCTCCTTTTCTCTTTCTAACTTAAGTAACTCTTCCTCAAAATTTGTTATCCTTTGCTGAAAAAATGATAGTGTATCAGGTGAGTTAACAAAATTATCAACAAGTTTATTGATTTCATCCTGTACCTTGCTTATTTTCTTATCTATGTCTACTATCAAAAAGTTTGTCTTGCAGGTGTCTTTGTACAGAGTTTTGTATTCCTTTAACAAGTTACACAGTTCCGGTAGAAGTGTGTCAAATTTTCTAGTACACTTCTTTATCTGATTTTCAAAGAATTTTTTCTTTTCAATTTCTACCTTATTCTTCAAGGTCTCTTCCTTTATTTTCTCAATAGTCACTGTGTTCTCAGTGATGTATTTACACAAAGTATCAAGTTGTCCTAAAGAATCTTTATTGTCTATATTACAGTTAGGAGCAATTACCTTCAAAATTGGGATTGTGTCATCTATAGCTTTATAAGGCTGTGAACTACAATCTATTATCCTTTTGATTGAATCCAAAAGTACTTCAGTTACATTTGTTGATTTGTGGCCTACTGAGGAGGAACCAACATTCTGAATTCCGTTGGTGGAGGAAGTAACCAAGCTTGTTGTGACCTCTGGTAGGTCTATTTGTGTTTGCATTTATGTAGCATCCTAAAATTGTGACACTTGCAATTTCGACTGCATTTGGGTCTTCACGATGGCGGCGCAACGTTGAACCTGAATGGAGACCCCGAAACCTGTTTATGACACCAAAAACTGCATTTTTCTGCACCCTGGCCTGATCCCTCCTTGCACCCTGCTGTTCAGGGAGGTGGGACCATGGCGCCCAGCGCCCTGGTCCTTCTGGACTAGGGCGCCCAGCGCCCTGGTCCCTGGCCCTATTTTGGGCCCGGTCTCTTTTGGGCATCGGGTCTTTAAATTTGCAATTCGGGAAATAATGTTTCCTGGTTGGCCTAAGGTCGAGAAAATCAGTCTATCAGCCCTAATTGACAAGTATATAAACTACTTTTCCTCTCCCATTTTTAGGGAGAAAAACATATGTGAGCAAGACGCGGAAGCAACATTCAAACATTCAAGCATTTAAGCATTCCTTCAAGCAATTGAGCATTCTAAGTCTCCATTCAAGGCTAAGTGTTGCATTCAAGACAAGGATTCAACCATTGAAGAGGAGATCACATACAACATACAATATACTACATACATTACACCTTCGCATGTAAGAATACAAACATTCTTACAACAAGGTATCAGTACTTGTTTACATTACAAACATTTACATTTACAACATTCTCATTTCTTGGTTAATTCCAAAACCGGGGTTTGACCTAAAGGCAAACCCCTCATCCCTAACCCCCCAATCTTCCTCTCTTTTCTGTGTGTAGGTTGCAAGTACGCGGCTGTAATTGAAGATCTGGAATCCTTGTGCAGAGACGAACAGATCCCCCTTCGTTTCGCAGATTTTTCGGAGGACCGTGTGCATGCCGGGCGCTATCGTCCCATCAACTTTCACTCAAATTTGCAGAACAGCACTGTCTCGACATTTTACTGCTAATTCCAGGTCCGCAACTTCATCCCATATCCCTATCTCTATTTATAAGCGAATTTTTCCTACTTTACATGCATTCCTAGTTCAATCTTTCTATCTACATTCTTTACAAAAGAGGGTATCCTTGCTATCACAACCCTTGAAACTCATTTAGAATCCAATCTTGCATTGTGTGGGATTGGATCTTGTGGGTTTCAACCCCTCTTTTGAATGTAAAGTCTCTCCTAAGTGAAAACCATCAACCCTAGTGACTCTCCCTTCTCTCTCCTTGGAGTTGGGGAGGGGAGAATGACTAGGGTTCAATTTTTCGGCTTTACATTTTGGTGAACCCGACGTGAACATCCTCATTCTGATTATTCATGGTTAGATCTGAAAATTTTGTTTCCTTAATTAGATTTCCATGTTTGATCTTTTGCAAATTTTAGAGGCTAATTGCATAAAAACCCTAAAATTTTCTTTTAGTAATTAAACTTGTGAAATGTTTAATTGTTAATGCTTGTTTCAGATCTACCCTTCTATTGCAAATTATCAATTCATATTTGTGCTTTAATTCTGAAAATTAAGTGGTTAAATGTCAAAACCCTAATTTTTAAGACCTTCTTGATTCAACCTTTGACTGATAATTTCACTAATCAAAACACTTCCAAATCAGCTGTAACTTTGGATTCTGTAATAAAATCACAATATCTTTCATCCCTGAAAATTTGGAAAAAAGTTGCGAGGACTGTGTGCACCCCGAGCGCCATCATCCCTGACATTTTTTCTGAAATTTTGGGAGCTAGATCTAACTGTATTTTTCTGCTAAAATCCAGAATTTTGGCTGATTTTATCAATTTTAACACTTTCAAAATTAAAATCAAAGTTGGTCTACTGATTGCTTGGATTGAGGCTTATAATCATTCAAAAATTGTTGAAATTAAAATTCATATCAAAATTGTGTTTCTTACTGTCCTAGATCTGAAAAGTGTGTTGGCATTCATTCGAAATTTCAGTGTTTTATTCAAATTTTTACAATTTGTGACTTTTGAAATTAAGTGTTTAATTGTAACAACCTTGATTTCCACTTTCAAATTCGAATTTTGCATGAAATCGAGTCAACTTTTAAATTTCAAAACTTGCATTGCTTTTGGTATTCCCTCTAAAATCATAAAATTCAAAATTTCAGTTTCCCTCTCTTTTTCAAAATTCAAATTTTACATTTTTCAACAATCTTGGTAGGGTTCAATTTTGAGATTGCAACTTTAATTTGGCCTATCTACAGATCATAAAATCACTCAATTTTTTCAGATTGGCTTTAAAATCATCATAACTTTCATCCCTGAAAATTTCAAAAAAAGTTGCGAGGACCGTGTGCACTCCGTCCCGGACATTTTTTCTGAAATTTCCGGAGATTGTCCTGATTGCATTTAATAGCTTAAATCTAGGAGATTGGCTGATTTTATTGAAATTTGCTACCTCTAAAATTCAAAATCTTCTCTCTCTCTTTAGTGCATGAGTTTTACAACAATAAGTCCTACTTACACTATTCCTGTTAGACGAAGCCTTAGAATTAAGTCTTTCCAAGGTGTAATTATCGAGGAGATGGAACCTAATTTGAATGGCCTTTTTAACGAGGACATGGGTAATTCCTCTAATCCTCTTAATGATGAAGAAGCTCTCCATGAGGTTTCTGTAGAACAACTTTCAAAATTGGATAACCAGTTTGATGATTTTCGACAATGGATGTCTCAGGAATACCCCGATAGTCAAGCTCTTTCATTAATTGAGGGTCTAAAACGTATGGTTCAAAGTGATAAGAATGGAATTGATATTTTGCGTGGTATTGCACACATTGTGGATTTGAATGTGATGCCTATGAAAAGTTGTGCCGAAACTTTAGGTTATACACAACCTCCTACTCAAGTTAATCATTCTATTCCTTTGACAACTCCTATTGCTAGTATACCTACTTTTACATCAAACATAATGACTACTTCAATACAAGACATTCCTCCTATGATTACTAGTCATGGGGGCAATCCTTCTTCTTCAATCAACCCTCTTCCTTCATTCAATCCAACTTCTTCATTCATCCCTTCAATGAGTGTTCCTCTTATATCTCCACAAATAAACATGACACAATGGGGCAATTCATTTAACCCTTCCATTCCTCCTTGTAGTGTTCCTCCTTTCCTATCATCTCCTATGACTAACTATCATAGTGTCCCACCACCTTACTCTCTACCTTCTTTCAATAACATAACACCTCCATCACAATCTAACACATCTAATATGAACTCTTCGACTAAAGCAACCATTAACAATCTTGCACAAACTGTCTCTTCTTTACAGCAACAAATTGCCTCTATGAATCAATCTAAGTTTAGTGTGCCCACATTTGATGTTGCGAGCCCACTTCCTCTTGACATTGTTCGAGCTATCCCCCCTAAACATGTTGAAATTCCGCATTTGGAGCTTTATAATGGTAAGGGTGATCCTCTAACACATGCTAAGACCTTTCAAACAATATGTACTGATTTTGCTTATGACCAAAGGTTGCTTGCAAAACTGTTTACTAGAACATTAAGAGATAAAGCCCTACAATGGTATTGCTCGTTGCCTTCTTATTCTATTACTTCTTTCGAACAACTTGCAAATGCTTTTTTTCAACAATTTCAAAACAATATAAGTCCTAAAGTTACTTTGATTGATTTAATGCATTGTAAACAAGGTGTTAAAGAAAAAGTGACTGATTTCATTGGTAGATATAAGCATTTGTATGCTCAAATTTATTTTCGAGTGCCTGACAATGACATTCAAAGAATCTTTATTTCTAATTTACAAAAAGATATTAGAGAAATACTTCTATTTTCTGAGTTTACTTCTTTCCAACAGTTGTGCGCAACTCTTCACAATTATCAATTGACTGTGAGCCAAATGGAACAAGCAAATCCTATGGCTCCGAGTGATAAGGGTGATAGTAGTCAACAACCATTTGGGAAGTTTAAACCGAATAGAGAGTCCATTAAATTCAATGAAAACATCATCAACAAAAATGTGAATGCAGCATCAGGTGTGCCTCCTATTTCTAAGTTTTTCAAGAAAGAAAGAAAGTTTACTCCTTTGAATGAATCATTGCATAGTATTATGAATAAGTTATTGGAACAAAATGTGCTTACTCTTCCTCCTATAAGGCAAATAGATCCTGCAAAGATTAATTCACCCTATTTTGATAACAAATCTTTTTGTCAATTTCATCGTCAACCTGGGCATGATACTGAAAAATGTTTTGCTTTAAAGGGTAAAATTCAAGATTTGATTGATAATAATGTTATCTCTGTTTCTAGTGTGAATGATAAAGGCAACACATCTGTGGCTCCTCCTAACCAAAATCTTAATATTTTTACTGATCCATTGCCTTCTCATACCTCTAATGCGATTGATACTACTGATTCCTCTGTCTCACGTGATGATCTTGTGTCCATGACTCCAAATGTGATTAACTTTGTAGAGCAGCAGAAAATCCCTAAAGAACCTTCCATCACATTTGATTCCAATGAAACTATCAGGGCACCTGATGGTCCTTTATATATAGTTGCAAAAGTCAAGAATACACCTTGCCGTGGGGTGCTTATTGATCCTTCTTGTATGCTTAATATCATTACTGAAGAATTTCTTTTTACTTTGCAATTGAATCAAGTGATCTATGATGAAACAAATGTGGTTTTGAAACTATTTGATGCATTTTCTTCTCCTGCAATTGGTTCTATTACATTACCTATTGATGTCCATAACAAATCCCTTGATGTGGACTTTGCTATTATTCCATCATCCGAACAATTTCATGTGAAGCTAGGCTATCCTTGGCTGTCTTCCATGAAAGCTATTGCTTCTCCTATTCATAAGTGTTTGGAATTTCCCCATAATGGTGAAGTTATTATTGCCAATCATAGTCTCTTTAAACCAGCTGAAAGAACCTCTAGCGTTCCTATTGATTACTTTTGGCCTAAACAATTCCAATCTCTTCCTCCACGAAGTGATCATCTTTTCAAATCTTATCAAAAGTGGAAAAAAGACATGATCCTATCTCTAAGTGAACCTAGAACACCTAAGCTTGACATTCCTATCGTTCTTGAGAAGGAAGTTCTTCCCTTGAAAGATAAAACTAATGTCCTTCCTCAAGAAGATTCCCAACCTATCCCTATGAATGTGACTATGCCTATATCTAATAAACTTCCTAAAACTAGACCTATACCTCCTCATCATGATGGACTTGGTCTCCTTCCTAAACCGAGTATTCCTCCCTTATATGGAGTAGTTCCTCCTCCTTCCTCTTATGGAGAGAAGAGACCTTCCTCTTCTCCTATTGTTCAACCTATGAGACCACAACCTAAACACCCAAGTGATAAGGATGAGAACATTCCTCCTCCTCAATCTTCGCAACTTCCTACTAAGACTAGACGAAATCGTTCTGCACGTGAATGCCGACGAAAGCATCGTCTTAGAGCTCAAACTTTGCAATCCCCAAAAACACCTTCAGCCAGTATTATTCCATTTTCTCCTCAGCTGACGATTGAGCCAAAATCTCCTAAACATAAGATGCATGATGGTCTTGATCCGGTGCGAGTTAAAGATCCTATTTTTATTAATCTTGATGATGATATAGATAAAATGTTATTTATGATGAAAATGTTACTCCTATTCATTTTGATAGTGAGTATGAATATGTTGATGTTGATAACCATTTATCTCACGAATTTTCTAAAGCACTTATCCTAGCTCCTAGATAAGAACAACGTGGCTTGGGATATGAACATAGCCCTTTTTTGGATCTTGTGATAGCTCCATCTGCTGTGTTGGATGTTCCTCCTCTAGCGTGTTTCCTGCCTTCCCAAAATATTGATCAGTAAGATCGGGGGGTAGATGACGTGCTAGACTAGTTCATTAGCATAGCAGACTCTCTCCTCCTCTCTTGATCTCTTTTTTTACTTCTTCTATGTGTTATTCTCATTCTTCTATTCATTGTCCTTAGTGTTGTCTACTTGAGGACGATGCAAAACATTGAGATCTCTTTTGGTCTCTCTCATGTTGACTCAAAAGACACATGTGTTCCCTTTTTCTAGGTGACCTTCCTTGATTAGGGAATGAAGAACAATTATGCATACATACATATGATATACATGAATTATTATACAACATACTGACCCCGAGGAAAGTGAAGTCACCTTGTGCTTTGTGTTTTGTGTCTATTATCCTTGGGTGTATCTCACACTTGGGGGCTAAATCCTTGTGATAACGTGCTCCTTTCTCATTTCTTATATGTATCACTACCTTAAAGCAATCACCCCCGGTGAGGCATGTGCGATCGCTTTAACGTAGGGGGGCATACATCCCGTCCATATCTTTTCAGGATACTTGAAAATTTCTTGACAAATTTAGCTTTGCCTTGAAAATTTTTGATATCTTTCTTGCATGACTCATAGTGAGGGAACCTTACTACTGATAGTCATGGTTCTCCCTCGTGATCTTCCTTTTTATTTTGTCAATCGAAGTCGTAAGATCCTTAGTCCACTGGGGGCTTGGTGTATCTTGCCTCCTTGACGTGGTTCGATTTTTCCACTTTACAATTTCCTTAAGCAATGGTTTGTGTACTTCTCCTGTTGCTGGTTGTACTGTTTCCTCATGACTTTGTTCCTATACCTGTTCCGGAGCCTGTTCCTATTGTTGTTGCTCTTCTTGTTGCTTTGTTTGTTGTATTGTCTCAGTCTGAGTTTTTGTTTGTTGCTCTTTGTCATCTGTCAGTTTCTCTTGTGAGTTATCAGTTTTCTCAGCTACCGGTGGCTCACTAGCCATTTCAGTCTTCCCAGTTGTATCTTTGTCTACCATAATGTTGATCTTTTGTGTATCAACATCTACTATGTATAAGACTTTAGGATTAGGATTGACATCCTCGACATCCATACTTTCAACTGTCGGTTGATCTTCTGTAGTTGTTGTTACCAGTGATGTAAAAGGAGGTAGGGGTAAGTTGTCTTTTACTTTGATACTCGAAGGTCCACCAACCTTTCCTTTTCCTTTGTCTCTTTCTTTCTGATATACCTTTATTGGTTTGGGGTTCCTGTATTCTTCTTGTTTTTCTTTCTCAACTAGGAATATATCCCATGCATTTTTTGTTTCTTCAGTCACCTCATTGACTCTTCCAACCATTAATGCAATGTGTCAGTGTGCAGTAGAGAATACTGACCAGTTGGCTTCAACAATTAAATCATCAATTTCTTTAGGTAAGTTAACTAGATAAACAGCTAGTAACTTTTCAATTTTGATTTTCTTATCAAGCTCTATAACAACTTGTCTTCTTGCTTCCAATTTTTTGAACAGTTCATTTGGTACTTCATCTACAACTTCCATCAAAAATTTCTTATACATGTCCATATGCAATATAACACTATTTTCTACTTGTTCTTTTTCATCTGCAGTTAGAGTGTCATACAATTTCTCTATATTCTTCAATTTCCCTTCCTCTGTAATTTTATTCAACAGTATGTCAATAGGAGCCAAATTTTGTTTTGTTCTCTTCTTCTTCTTGGGTGTCAGTTTCTTCTTTGGTGTAGTCTTTTTAACCAGAGATCTCATTTCTTATTGTTTTTTTCTTGTCCTCCTAGGTGAGGGTGTGGTTGTTGGTGAAGGATCTCTTTTCCTTACAACTCTTTTGAAAGCTGTAGGCATGTCACTCTCCGAAGAAGTGCCTACCGGTGATAGATGAGTCTCAGGCTATAGAGTTCCTAGCTCATCCTCAGTGATACCGGTTTGCTTTAACACATCTTCTTTAATAGCTTTTGCCTATGTAGAGCCTCTTCTCACAACTGCCTCAACCTTTTTCACTCTCTTCTTAGATTGTATTTGTTTTTCTATGGTCTTAGCACTACCAAATACTTCTTCCTTTGGTTCGTTTGGAGCTTCTAGAAGTTCTTTAGCATAAATCTTAATTATATAATCATCTGTCTCATAGCCCATCTCTGTTACCTAGATTGTTCTTGGGATGACTGCTTCATCCAAATCTCATCCTTTTTTATTACAAAACATATATCATCCTTGTATTTGTCAATAATATTTTGTGATAATCTAATTCTCTTCTTCATTTTGGCCTTAAGTGCTTGAAAATAATCATGGATATTGTTTTCCTTATCTTCTCCCATATTGTTGAATAGTTCTGTCAATTGTTTTCCTATCGGTATATCAAATCCAAGTACTTTATAGCCTATACCAGGAACCTATTTGGTTATATGTAGCATCAAACATACTAGAAGATTTCCAAACCTAAAAGTTCCTTTCTTATCCTTCTTAATCTTGCCTAAGTTGTCAATTAACTCATCCTTCAACCACTCACATATATCAATCTTTACATTATCTGTGATCATGTCATAAGCACTCTTAATGCATAAAATTGAAATTGAATTAAGTCTATTTGCATGAGTTGCCTTATACCCTAATATCATGCTGATAAACCTTACATTGGTGTCAGTTACATCATTGACTCTTAAGGACCTTTTATTAGATGTAGCACCAGTTAGCTTAGTAACTAGGTCATTTGAGACCTTCTTGGTTTTGTTTGGCCTTTTACTGATGGACAGTAACCCTGTGACAACTTTCACAACTTCCTTGGTGATTTTGTGAATTGCATCTAACCAGAAAAATTCACCATGTACGTTGCTTAAGACTATCCTAATCACATCCTTGGGAAATTCAGGAATGTAGAGGATTTCAATAAATCCTAGGGTTTCAATGATTTTATGTTCCAGTTTCACATTTCCGGAATTATCACATATGACATATTTATACATAGTTTTGATCTCTTCATCTCCCAATTCCTCTATGTTACAGTGAATGTAAATTCTGGGGTCTTTAGCATAAACAACTCATTTTGGTATTTGAGAGAAAGCACCTATATTGTCATCTTTCTTTGTTACCTCAAGAACTAGTTGAAATATGGGCCTAGGGTGTTTTATAACCTCGACTACAGTAGGGTTTTCTATATATTCAAGTGCAGAGGTGGATGTCATGATGATAAATACCTTTTTCTGTCTTGGATGGATTGATTGCTTGAAGTGCTTCACCTCCTTGCTTTCAATTCCTTAGTTCTGCAAATTTCGCACTCTACAAATGTTTGAAATCATGGTGAAATGAAATAGAGCCAAAACCAAAATTTTATAGTGTTTATTTGCCATCTACCACATTTAATGCATGTCGGTTAAGTATTCACTTAACATTGTCTGCCGATAATGAAGTAATTTCCAACTTCTCATCTCTAATTGAGGGAATAATACCACATGTGTCTTTAGATTTCCAAACCCTCAAGGAAATTTTCTTCAATTCGATGAAGAACTTCCTGCCAGTAGAGCACTACTTTGTCCTGTTGGTGAAGCATCACTCTGTCCTACCGGTGAAGCATCACTCTGTCTTGCCGGTGAAGCATTGATTGGTTCTACCGGTGGAGGAGTATTCCCAACATTTAGATCAGCTTTTCTAATCCATTGTTTTGAGAATTCTTGCTTAACCTCTTCAACTTTTTCTTTACCTTTCAGGCTAGAACTTTTGTTGTCTGCCGGTGATCCTTTACTTCTACAGAATTTTGCAATATGCCCAATCTTGTTATAGGCATAACAAGTCACATTATTCTTCTGAATAGCTTTCTCATAACCTATGTCGGTTTGTGTTATGCATTGATTAGATAAATGTCCAAATCTTCCACAAACATAACATCTCACATTCATTCTACAATTTTTAGAGTTGTGACCAACTTTGTTGCATTTTGAACATTGACCAGTGGGTGTGTTGATATTCTGATAATTTCTAGATCTACATTCATTTGCTCTATGACCATACTTATTATAGTTAAAGCATTTTCCATTGAATTTATAAGCATTAGGCTACCTTACCGGTTTGATGTGATCCTATGTGTTTGCAGCATCGGAGCTTTCACTAGCTTCAAAGCCAATTCTAGAAGTGTCACCTTTAGGTTTTTGATTCTTCAGCAAGTTACCAAGTTCCTCTGAGCTTTTCTTGAATTTTTCTTTATGTTGATTTGCAGTTTTTAGCTCTCTTTCTAAGACTTCTTTCTGCCTCATCAGTTCATTGGAGTCATTCTGAATGTGCATCAGATCTGTCTTCAATAAATCATTTTCATAGCTAAGTCTTGTATTCTCATTTGCTACATCACTTAGTCTTCTGGTCAATTCTTCTTCATTCTTCTTCCTATCTTCAATTTCTTTACAAAATCTCATAGCCATATCCTGCATCTCATTCTTTATTGTTATGTTCTCCAGTTTTAGCTTGCTTATCATATCATTAAGTGATTCCTTTTCATCATTCTCATTTTGCATTTTTTCACAAAGTTATCTTCTCTTGTTTCATGCAATACTAAGATTATCTTGAAGTGCTTGAATGATATCCTGAGCTGCTTTTAGATCATCTTCTAGTTTGATATTTGTCAATTTCTCTATATCATAGTCTGAGAGAGCTGCTCCAAGTTGCTTCATCAAATTTTCCATCTCTACCGGTGTCAAGATCTTCCTCAAGCTATTAGGCTTCTAAAAATAGAGGACCAGGCTTTGATACCAATTGTTAGGATTCCCATAGACACTGAGAGGGGCGGGGGGTGAATCAGTATCTAACTAGTGGATTGAATTTCTTAACTTAAAACATTTAGAACATATTATAACAGTATACGGGTATGCAAGAAATAATGCAATAAATAGAATTAAAAGCATCCACATGAAAAGCACACCATGACACAAGGATTTAACGAGGAAACCCAGTGTGGGAAAAACCTCGGTGGGATTTGTGACCCACAATATTCACTCACTAGCCAATAAGAGAATATTACTTACAAGAGGGGCCTGCACATGCAGGAAGGCCAACTGCCTAGAGCTCACTGCTCAATGGGAAGTCTCATTGACTTACAATATGGATTATACAAATCCAATATCTTGTACTGCTTCACAATAGCATCTATAATACCTGATCCAGTATTGGTTTCTGCTCTGTTCTTTACATAAAACCTTTAACCTATATTTTGCATAATAGGTCTGCCTAATATCTTCCTTTTTCCACTTACTTCACTTACAAAATGTCTACAATGATCTCTCCTATATATAAGAGTCATTTTACAACTTGCCAAGTTGGCTTACAAAGTTTTTACAATAATAAACAAAATATAATATAACAAAAATCTCATCGGCCTCTGTGTCGGTATGCTTCCTTTCTCTATACCCGTGCCAGTGTAGAGTGTGATCTATTGATGCCGATGTAATGCCTTGCCGGTGCCATAGGATTGTAAGGTTGCCATCAATGACAAAACCTTCAATCACCTACAATGTCTCATTGGAGTGTGCATATGCCAACAGACAATGTGTCTAATTGGCTTAAAGAATCTTTATTTTCTATGTTACAATTGGGCGCAATCATCTTCAAAACTGGAATGGTATCATCTATTGCCTTATATGCAAGTGCATTGCAATTAGTTATTTTCTTAATTGAATCAAGCAATACCTCTATTACATTGGTTGGCTGAAATTCTATTGGTGAAGAACCGGATGATTGGCCAACTGCATTAACAATTTGTAATCCCCCGGTGTGAGGAACCTCTTTGCTTATGGTGACCTCTAGTAGGTCAGTTTGAGTTTGTATTTCTACAAGCAAGGGTTTTGGTTTCTCAGCTAATTCCAATGGCACAGTCTTTGTCTAAACCTTTACCTCATCCTTCTTCTCTTCTGATTTCCTTGTGTGTACCTCAGTTTATTTCTTAGAGCTTTCCACTGCCAGTTTCTCTAATTATGACTCTAGGTTTTCTAGCGGTTTCTCTGTGTTTACCTCTAAATTATCTACTGGCGATATCTCAACAGATTTTTCAGTGTCATCAATTGTTGGTTGCTCAGTAGATACATCAGTGGTATCTTCCTTTCATGTTGTTAGGATTCCCAAAGATACTAGGAGGGGGGCGGGGGGTGAATCAGTATCTAACCGGTTAATGGATTTTTTGAACTTATTAAATGAATTGCATTCCAAAATAGTGTACCGGTAAACCAGAATTAATGCAGTAAATAAGAACAATAAACACAACATAGAAAGCACACCATAACACAATATTTTTAATGAGGAAACCCGATGTGGGAAAAACCTCGGTGGGATTTGTGACCCACAATATTTGCTTACTGGACAATAAGTGAATATTACTAATACAATAGGGGCCTGCACATGCAGGAAGGCCAACTACCTAGAGCTCACTACTCAATTACAAAATGAAGTCTCACTGACTTACAAAAGTGAATTATAGAAATCCAATATGATGTACTACTATAAAAACATCTGCTATGCTAGATCCAGTACTGGTTTATGCTCTTTTAATAATCATTAACCTTACTCCAAAATCTGCCTCAATATTCGCACATAATATCCATCTATGCATATTCCCTATTACCTATCTTAAATTTTCAACAAGATCTCATACTTATATATGAGCCTTATTACAATATGCCATGTTGGCTTACAAAAAGATATTACAATAGAATGCATTATGTAATAAACAAAATCCTATTGCCCAGGGTGCCGGTAATCATCTTTTCGCTGCCAGTGAACTGTATGCCGGTGTAGAGTCTGCCAGTGTCATAGGATTGTAAGGTTGCCATCAATGAAAATACTGTCAATCACCTACAATTTCTCATTGGAGTGTGCATTTTCCAGCAATCTCCCCCTTTGGCATTGATGGCAACACTCATGAGAAAAAAGCCAAAAAGTATATTCAAAAAGTGTTATCCAAAACTGTCTTACCAAAACTATCAAAACTGTGTTACCAAAATTGTCTTCTCCAAAAATGTGTGCTCCCCCTCAGCATATGATCTCTTCTATCATACATTTTTTCTTCTCCTTATTCCTTTTTCTCATCCTCTACTACTGCCCCTTTGGCATCAATGACAAAGGTTGTCATTCAATGTCAATTGAGTGTAGTTTTTGTCATGATCCCAGTAACCGGTGGGTTACAATCTGATATAACTTTGCTAAAGCAACATTCATACTGTTGTAGAATCTTTCAGTGTCCTTTAGTGCTGCTTTAGTCCTCTGGATGGTACTAGTGAGTAAGTACATTTTCTCTTCCGGTGTCTTAAGTCCTGGAACAAGAGCCTTAGAAATCTCTTTTCTCAAAGAGGTGAGGATATCTAGTTTAGGACCTAGTCTGCACTTTAGTTCCTTTGCCTTAAATTTTAACCTTTCCTTTTCTTTTTCAAGTTTTTCTATTTTCTCTTCAAATCCGGTAATTTCTTGTTCTACTATCGATATTGAATCTGATGAACCTATTAAATTGTCAGCAATATCATTAATTTCCTTTTGTACTTTGCTGATCTTATTATCTATATCTTTTATCAAAATGTTTGTTTTACATGTATCTCTGTACAATTTCTTGAAGTCCAAATTTGTCTTTCCTAGTACTGGTAATAATGTATCCATATGTTCCTTATTCTTCTTGACTGTTTCCTCAAAGAATTTTTCCTTCTCTTTATTAATTTTCTCTCTGAAGGTCTCCTCAATTATTTGATCAATTGTTAGGAGGTTGCCGATTATGTACTTAGACAATGTGTCTAATTGGCTTAAAGAATATTTATTCTCTATGTTACACTTGGGTGCTATCAATTTCAAAATTGGTAAGGTATCATCAATAGCTTTATATGCTAGTGCATTACAATCTGTTATTTTCTTGATTGAATCTAATAATACCTTTGTCACATTAGTTGGTCTAAATTCAGTCATGGAGGTTCCAGATGATTGTCCAACTACCTTCACAATTTGTAATCCATCGGTGGTAGTAATAGCTTTGCTTTCCTCTTTCTCTGGAGGGTCAGTTTGTGTCTACATTTCAACTACCAAAGGTTTAGGTTTTTTAGTTGTAGTCAGTGGCACTGTCTCTATATGTACCTATGAATAAACCTGTTGCTCTACCTGTACGTTAGGAAATAGGAAATCATCACAAAACAAGATAAACATAATAGCTCAATCACAAATGCATTCATTGCAATGATCTATCCTAAACAACACTCAATAGAGACATGAAATAAAAAACATTCAAAAGCAAAGATTATGCAAACCAAAGATGTGATTTGAATGCTCCTTCATGTGGCTCCATTGTTCTTCTTTCCTCTCCAAATAGCTTTGTTGTGGATCTCACCTACTAGTGCATACACACAATTGAAAGCAAGTAGACGAGATTTTTGATCAAGAGTACTAGAAGCGTAAATTCGATAGTCTGATTACCAATTAGCTTTGATTGATGAAGATCATCCAATTGATAGAAGAATTGGAGAGATGACAAGATTAGCATGATAGTGATTCGAATGGAAATTCAAATCAAGAATAGCAAAATTATGACATGTATATGACAAATTGATATGCAAGGATTTATGACAATTTATGACAAATTTCTATGCAAGGATTGATTGATTGTCAATTATGACAAATTATGACAAATTTCTATGTCATTTCCATGAATTTAGGAGAGAAATAGGAGGAAATTGAAATTAGGAATTAGAAAATTAAGAAATTAGAAAATGAGGAATTTAGGAATTAAGAAATTTGATGAAAATTAGAAATTAGGTAAATTAATTAATAATTTATCATTTATTAATTAATTCACAAAGAGGAATAATTAGCCAATTAAATGAACATTTAATTGCAATGAGAAGACTTAGGATAAATAAACAATTTATTAATCCTAAAGGAAGAAATGACACACACAAGGTTAAATGATTAAATCACGAAACCCTAGAAGATGAATTAGGTCTTGATGAAAGATAATTGACTCGATTCAATTTGATTTTGGATTGATAAATGACCAATGTGATAAATGATTTGATTAATAAATATGCCAATTGACGAGGAACAATGACAAATTGATCCAAATTAACATAATTGAGACAGACAACAATCGATGACAAATTGATCGCCAAATGACAAGATTGACAAGAGGACAAGAATCGATGACAAAATAGATTGCAAAACGACAATATTGAAAATGACCATGATCAATGACAAATTGATCGCAAAATGACAAGATCGAACATGACAACGATTGATGACAAATCGATCGTTAAGAGGACAAGATTGAAGGATTGATGATAAATCGATAAGATTGATAAGAGGACAATGATCGATGACAAATCGATCACAAGATTGATAGGAAAAAAATCTAATTAGGATTGACGATGTCCAAAATGATGACAAATAAGCATGCACATTGATGCAATAGGATAAGATCGATTAAAATCATGACTGGATAGTGTTGTCGACAAGACCAAATTCAAGAGCGAGATAAATGAAGAATGTAGAAGAATGAATCAATGTTCGCAAATGATAAAAACCAAGTACGAATCATAGGAGAAATGTTAATGCGATGCACAACCTAAAATGAGGCAATGTGCAAATGTTAAAGTATGACTCCGCAAGCGTTGACCATTTTTAGGTGTCTACACTACCTATTCCTCTGTATGTGTCTCTTCCTACTTCTCTGTGCTCTCTACTGATGGTTTCTCTGATGATACCTCTGATGATTTTATAGTGGTATCCACTGCCAGTTTTTCTATTTGCACCTTAGTAATATCCACTACCGGTGACTCAGTAGGCTTTTCTATAGCCCGAGAATCAGTTGCCTGTTCAGTTTGTTGTTCAGTCCCAATTTCACTGAGTGAACTGCAAGTAGTTTTTCTATATTGATCTTTTTATTCAATTCAACAATTGCTACCCTTCTTGCTTCTAACCTTCTATACAAGTCATTGGGTATATCATCTAGAATTTCTATCAAAAATTTCCTATAGATATCAAGATGTAAAATAACACTATTTTCTATACTTTCATTTTCATCATTTGAAAGTGTGTTATACAACTTGCTGATATTTGACAACTGCCATCTTCAGTTATCTCATTCAAAATTTTGTCCAAAGGAGGAACAACTTGTTTTACTTTCCTTTTCTTTGGTGTCAACTTCTTTGCCAGAGGCCTAACTACCTGTTGTTTTTGTCTTGTTCTCTTTGGTGCAGGAGAGGGTACCGGTGAGGGTTTTCTTTTCCTTTCTACCCTTTTGAACTCTGCTGGTATTTCACTATCAGAGTAGGTAGCAACCAGTGAAAGATGTGCTTCTGGTTGTAGTCCTTCCAAGTCACTCTCCTTAATACCAGTTTTATTCAATACATCTTCTTTGATTGCTTTTGTCTGCCTTGTTCCTTTTCTAACTATCTATTTAGTTTTCTTTATTCTTTTTTGAGATTGAACTTTGCTTTCAATTGTTTCTGCATTTCCAAATATTTCTTCTGTTGGTTCTTTAGGAGCTTCTAAGAGGGCTTTTGCATAAGTTTCAATTATGTTCACATCTGCCTCATATCCCATTTCTGTAACCCAAACAGTCCTTGGGAAAACCGCCTCCATCCAAATCTCATCCTTCTTTATTACAAAGTATATCTCCTTTTGATATTTATCTACTATAGATTGAGATAACCTTTCTCTATTTTTCATTCTAGCTTTTAATGCCTGAAAATGTTCATTTATGTTTTTCCCTATCATCTCCCATGTTGTTTAGAATGTCCAGTAGTTGTTTTCCTATCGGTATGTCAAAACCAAAATCCTTTCTACCAATACCGGGTGCTTCCTTGGTAATGTACAACATTAAACACACAAATAAATTGCCAAATCTGAAAGTACCTTTCTTATCACCTTTGATCTTGTTTAGATTGTCTATCAGTTCATCCTTCAACCATTCACATATGTCAATCTTTGCATTGTTGTTTACCAAGTCATAAGCACTTTTAATATATAAGCTAGAAACATAGTTTAATCTATTGGCATGAGTAGCCTTGTATCCAAGAATCATGCTAATGAACCTTACATTGATGTCCTCTACATCATTTACTCTTAGGGATCATTTGTCAAAGGTTGCACCGGTTAGGGTCATTACAGTGTCATTTGAAATCTTTTTAGTCTTGTCAGGCTTGCTACTGGTGGAAGGTAAGTCTGTCATTGCCCTAATTGCTTCTTTGGTTATCTTATGAATTGAATCCAACCAAAAGAACTCCCCATGAACTATGCTTCACACAATCCTTATAACATCCTTGGGAAAATCAGGAATACTAAGAATTTCCACAAAACCTAGGGTTTCAACTATCTTATGTTCTAGTTTAACATTTCCATTTACATCACATATAATAGTCCTGTACATGTTCTTAATTTAATCATCTCCTAGTTATTCTATATGACAATGTATGTAGATTCTAGGATCCTCAACATATACAAGTCCTTTAGGTATTTTTGAGAATGCTCCTAGGGTATCATCTTTCTTCGTAATTTCGGGAATAATCTTAAATATGGGTCTAGGGCACTTAACAACTTCAATCACAGTAGGTTTTACAATGAATTCGGTTGTAGAGGAGGAAGCCATTGCTATAAATACCTTAATCTACCTTTAGGTATGAGTGATTGAATGATTTGCTTCACTTCTCGCTATGGATACCTTCGCTCAGGATTTTCACGCTCTCAGGAAATTTGAATGCTTGGTGAATGAAAAAGAGCCAAAAATACTTGCTTTATAATGTCATTTCCTTCAACTACCACATTTAATGCCTGTCGGTTAAGTGATACTTAACACATCTATCAGTAAAGAAGTAATTCCAACTTCTCACCATCGACCGAGGGTAAATTAGCATATTTGTCAATTTCTTGCCATACCCCCAAAGGATTTCTCTTCAGTTAGATGAAGAATCTCCTGCCGGTGGAGTGATACTCTGTTCTATCGGTGAAATAATAGCTTCACTAACACTCTGATCTGATTTTCTAATCTATTGTTTTGAGAATTCTTGCTTTACCTCTTCAACCTTTTCTTTACCTTTCAAGCTCGGTCCTTTGTTATTTATCGGGGATGCCTTACTTCTACAAAATTTTGCAATATATCAAATTTTGTTACAAGCATAACAAGTCACATTGTTTTTCTAAATAGATTTTCCATATCCTATGTCGGTATGTGTTCTACATTGATTAGATAGGTGTCCAAATATTCCACAAACATAACATCTTACATTCATTCTGCAATTTTCTAAGTTATGACCAATTTTATTGCATTTAGAACATTGACCGGTGGGTGTATTGGTGTTTTGATAGTTTCTAGATCTACACTGATTTGCTCTATGACCATACTTTTTACAGTTAAAGCATTTCCCATTGAATTTATGAGCATTAGGTTGTCTTACCGGTTTACTTTGATCATGATTATTTGTAGTACCGGAGATTTCACCAACTTCAAAGCCAAGGCCATTAGTATCTCCATTAGGTTTCTGATTTTTCAACATGTCATCAAGTTTTTCAAAGCTTTTCTTGAATTTCTCTTTGTGTTGATTTGTAGCAGCCAATTCATTTTCCAAGATTCCTTTTTGTCTCATGAGTTAAGTTCTATCATTTTGTGTATGCATCAAATCTGTCTTCAACATATCATTTTCATGACTGAGTCTTGTGTTTTCATTTCCAGCATCATTTAGTCTTCTAACCAAGTCATCTTCATTCTTTTTTCTATCTTCAATGTCTTTACAAAACCTCATAGTCATATCTTGCATCTCATTCCTCATTGTACTATTTTCGTGTCTTAGTTTGTTCACAAGGTCATTAAGAGTTTCTTTCTCATCATCATCATTTTGTATCTTCTCAACAAGTTCTCTTGTTTTGTTCCTTGCAATAGTGAGATTTTCTTGAAGTCCCTGAATGATTTCTTGTGTAGCCTTCAGATCATCTTCAAGTTTGATATTCTTCAACTTTTCTACATCATAGTCTGAAAGAGCTGTTTCCAGTTGCTTTCTCAATTTTTCCATCACTACTGGTGTCAGAATCTTCCTCAAGTTGTTAGGCTTTTGAAAATAGAGGACCAGGCTCTGATACCAATTGTTAGGATTCCCAAAGATTCTGAGAGGGGGGGGGGGGGGGTGGGGGTGAATCAGTATCTAATCGGTTAATGGATTTTCTAAACTTATTAAATGAATTACATTCCAAAATAGTGTACCGATAAACCAAAATTAATGCAGTAAATAAGAACAATAAACACAACATAGAAAGCGCACCATAACACAGTATTTTTAACGAGGAAACCCAATGTGGGAAAAACCTCAGTGGGATTTTTGACCCACAATATTCGCTTACTGGCCAATAAGTGTATATTACTGATACAATAGGGGCCTGCACATGCTGGAAAGCCAACTGCCTAGAGCTCACTACTCAATTACTAAAGGAAGTCACATTGACTTACAAAAGTGGATTATAAAAATCCAATATGATGTATTGCTATAAAAGCATCTACTATGCCAGATCTAGTACCGGTTTAAGCTCTTGCAATAATTATAAACCTTACTCCAAAATCTACCTCAATATTCACACATAATATCCATCTATGCATATTCACTATTACCTATCTTAAATGTTCAACAAGATCTCATACTTATATATGAGCCTTATTACAATATGCCATGTCGGCTTACAAAAAAATATTACAATAGAATGTATTATGTAATAAACAAAATCCTATCGGCCAGGGTGTCTGTAATCATCTTTTCGCTGCCGGTGAACTGTATGCCGATGTAGAGTCTGTCAGTGTCAGTGCCTGCTAGTGTCATAGGATTGTAAGGTTGCCATCAATGACAATACCTTCAATCACCTACAATTTCTCATTGGAGTGTGCATTTGCCAACACCTGTATCCAGGGAATTAGTTTCTTGTTTAGTTTGTTGCTCTGTCCCAATTTCAATATTGCCAACTATATCCTCAGTGTTTGTTTCAACTGTAATGTCTTCTATTGGTGGATTTTTTTCCACATCTCTCTTCTCACTTGTTTCCTTATCCACCACAATGTTGACTTCTTGTGTGTCAATATTCATTGTATACAACACTTCTGAATCAGGATTTGTGTCCTCATGTGTTGTCTCCATACTCTCTGTTGTCGGTGGTGTATCAACAATTTGTGTCGGTGGAGTATCAGAAGAAGTTGGGGGCAAGTTATCTACTATCTTTATTCTTGGAGGACCACCTACCTTACCTTTACCCTTATCTTTGTTCTTTTGGCAGACTTTAAAAGTCTTTGTTCTTTTAAGCTCTTCCTGTTTCTCCTTCTCAACAAAGAATATATCCCACTTGTCTATTATTTCTTCTAATATTTCATTAACTCTGCCAGCCATTAGTGCTACATGTCAGTGACCGATTGAAAATACTATCCAGTTTGCCTCACTTATTAGCTCATCAATTTCTTCTATTGAGTTCACTGGGTGAACTGCAAGTAGTTTCTCTATCTTCATTTTCTTATCTAGTTCAACTATTGCTACTCTTCTTGCTTCTAACCTTCTACACAAGTCATTGGGTAAGTCATCTACAACCTCAATAAAAAATTTCTTGTAAATATCCAAGTGTAAGATAACACTATTTTCTATGCTTTTTTTTTCCTCATTTGAAAAATGTGTTATACAACTTGCTAATGTTTGATAAATTACCATCTTCAGTTATCTCATGTAGAAGATTGTCAAGTGGAGGGATAGCTTGTTTTTCTTTATTTTTCCTTGGTGTCATCTTCTTTGTCAGAGGCCTACCTGCCTGTTGTTTTTGTCTTGTTCTCTTGGGTGCAAGAGAGGGTACCGATGAGGGTTTTCTTTTTCTTTCTACCCTTTTGAACTCTATTGGTATTTCACTATTAGAGGAGGTAGCAATCGGTGAAAGATGTGCTTCTAGTTGTAATCCTTCCAAGTCGCTCTCCTTAATACCAAATTTATTCAATATATCTTCTTTGATTTCTTTTGCTTGCCTTGTTCCTTTTCTAATTGTTTGTTCAGTTTTCTTTATTCTTTTTTGTGATTGAAATTTGCTTTCAATTGTTTCTGCATTTCCAAATACTTTTTCTGTTGGTTCATTGGGGGCTTCTAGAAGGGATTTTGCATAAGTTTCAATTATGTTTTCATTTGCCTCGTATTCCATTTCTGTAACCCAAACTATCCTTGGGACTACTGCCTCCATCCATATTTCATCTTTCTTTATTACAAAGCATATTTCCTTTTGATACTTATCAACTATAGCTTGAGATAGCCTTATCCTGGTTTTCATCCTAGCCTTTAGTGCTTGAAAATGTTCATTTATTTTCTTCTCTCTTTCATCTCCCATGTTGTTTAGAATATCTAGAAGTTGTTTTCCTATCGATATGTCAAGTCCAAAATCCTTTCTACCAATATTGGGAGCTTCCTTGGTGGTCTATAACAATAAGCATACAAGTAAGTTGCCAAATTTGAATGTTCCTTTCTTGTCCCCTTTGATTTTCTTCAGATTGTCTATTAGTTCATCTTTTAACTATTCGCATATGTCAATCTTTCGATTGTTGTTTACCATGTCATAAGCACTTTTGATACATAAGCTAGAAATAGAGTTTAATCTTTTGGCATGTGTAGCCTTGTATCCAAGAATCATGCTAATGAATTTTACATTGATATCCTTTACACCATTTACTCTAAAGGATCTCTTGTCATGGGTTGCACTGGTTAGAATCATTACAGTGTAATTAGGAATCTTTTTAGTCTTATAAGGCCTACTATTGGTGGAAGGTAAACATTTCACTATCCGAACTGCCTCTTTTGTTATTTTGTGAATGGAATCCAACCAAAAGAACTCCCCATGAACTTTACTTAACACAATCCTTATAACATCCTTTGGAAAATCAGGGATACTAAGAATCTCCACAAAACCTAGGGTTTCGACTATCTTATGTTCCAATTTCACATTTCCATTAACATCACAAATTACTATTCTATACATGTTCATAATCTCTTCAGCTCCTAGTTCTTCAATATGACAATGTATGTAAATTCTAGGATCCTCAGCATATACAACTCCTTTGGGTATTTTTGAGAATGCTTCTAGGGTATCATCTTTCTTCACTATTTCAGGAATAATTTTAAATACGGGCCTAGGGTGCTTGACAACTTCAATTACAATAGGGTTTACAATGAATTCAGGTCTAGAGGAGGAGACCATTGTTATAAATACCTTGATCTGCCTTTAGGTATGAGTGCTTGGATGATTTGCTTCACTTCTCATTGTGGATGCCTTCGCTCAGGATTTCTGCACTCTAAGGAAGTTTGAATACTTGGTGAATGACAAAATGCCAAAAACACTTGCTTTATAATGTCATTTCCTTCAACTACCACATTTAATGCCTGCCAGTTAAGTAAAACTTAACACATCTGCTGGTAAAGAAGTGATTCAACTTCTCACCATCAACCAAGGGTAAATTAGCATATTTTTCAATTTCTTGCCATACCCCCAAAAAGTTTTCTTTTCAGTTAGATGAAGAATCTCCTACCGGTGGAGTGATACTTTGTTCTACCAGTGAAGGAATAGATTTACTAACATTCATATTTGACCTTCTAATCCATTGTTTTGAAAATTATTGTTTTACCTCTTGAACCTTCTCTTTACCTTTCAAACTGGGTCCTTTGTTATTTGCTGGTGATGCCTTACTTCTACAAAATTTTGCAATATGTCCAATCTTGTTACAAGTATAGCAAGTCACATTGTTTTTTTCTGAATAGCTTTTCCATATCCTATGCCAGTATGTGTTCTGCATTGATTAGATAAGTGTCCAAATCTTCCACAAACATAACATCTTACATTCATTTTGCAATTTTCTGAATTATGACCAATTTTGTTGCATTTGGAACATTGACTGGTGGGTGGATTGGTGTTCTGATAGTTTCTAGATCTACACTCATTTTCTCTATGACCATACTTGTTACAGTTAAAGAATTTTCCATTGAATTCGTAAGCATTAGGTTGTCTTACCAGTTTACTATGATCATGATTGTTTGCAGTACTAGAGCTTTCATCAACTTTGAAGCCAAGGCCATTTGTATCTCCATCAGGTTTCTGATTTTTCAGCATGTTACCAAGTTCCTCTAAAATTTTCTTGAATTTCTCTTTGTGTTGATTTGCAACAGCCAACTCATTTTCCAAGATTCCTTTCTGTTTCATGAGTTCAATTTTGTCATTTTGTGTATGCATCAAATCTGTCTTCAACATATCATTTTCATGACTGAGTCTTGTGTTTTCATTTCTAGCATCATTTATTCTTCTAACCAAGTCATCTTCGGTCTTCTTTCTATCTTCAATGTCTTTACAAAACCTCGTAGTCATATCTTGCATCTCATTCCTCATATTGTTGTTTTCTTGTCCCAATTTGTTCACAAGATCATTAAGAGTTTCTTTTTCACCATCATCACTCTGCATCTTCTCAGAAAGTTCTCTTCTTTTATTTCTAGCAATAGTGAGATTTTTGTGAAGTCCTTGAATGATTTCCTGTGTTGTCTTCAGATCATCTTCAAGTTTCATATTCTTCAACTTCTCTACATCATAATCCGAAAGAGTTGTTTCCAATTGCTTTCTCAAGTTTTCCATCTCTATCAGAGTCAGAATCTTCCTCAAGCTGTTAGGCTTTTGAATATAGAGGACCAAGCTCTAATACCAATTGTTAGGATTCCCAAAGATACTGAGAGGGGGGGGTGAATTAGTATCTAACCAATTAATGGATTTTCTAAACTTATTAAATGAATTGCATTCCAAAACAGTGTACCAGTAAACAAGAATTAATGTAATAAATAAGAACAGTAAACACAACATAGAAAGAACACCATAACACAATATTTTTGACGAGGAAACCTAGTGTGGGAAAAACCTCGATGGGATTTGTGACCCACAATATTCATTCACTAGCCAATAAGTGAATATTACTTCAAAAGATGGGGCGTGCACATGCAGGAAGGCTCACTGCCTAGAGCTCAATGCTCAATTACAATGGAAGTTTCACTGACTTAAAAAAGTGGATTATAGAAATCCAAAGTGTTGTACTACTACAAAAAGAATCTGCTATGCTAGATTTAGTACTCGTTTAAGCTCTTGCAATAATCATAAACCTTACATCAATATTCGCTCATTGTATCCATCTACCATGTCCTTACTTTCCTTACATACAAAATGATCCTACTAGATCTCATACTTATATGAGTCTTATATACAATATGCCATGTCGGCTTACAAAAGATATTACAATTAAAATACATTAAGTAATAAACAAAATCATGTTGGCCAGGGTACTGATAATCAATCTTTTCGCTGTCGGTGAACTGTATGCCAATGTAGAGTCTGCCAGTGTCGGTCCCTGCCAATGTCATAAGATTGTAAGGTTGTCATCAATGAAAATACCTTCAATCACCTACAATTTCTCATTGGAGTGTGCATTTTCCAACAATCAGCACTTGGAGATTCTTGATTATGTTCACCAACATGGTTCAGTGACTTATGCACACTCACCGGTATCTGGTTCACCGATAGGATATATTGTTCACCGGTACTTGGAAGGACTTGGAGATTACTTGCTTATCTCGAAGACATTGTTTGGACACTTTGTTTTGGTGATTTGTTCATTGGTCTAATTAGGTTTGCATATTTGTTGTTACCCGCAAATAGGTCTAGGTTATGGACCGACAAGCATATCTATTCTACATCAGTACAACACATTATGAAGATAATTTTTTATTATTGTAAATGCATTGAGCTGATATGATCCATCACATATTGATTCATTTGTAATTTATTTAATTATAATATCTTTAGTGAGCCGACCTACTCATTTGGTCTTAGGTTTTGGTATATATGTAAGATCTTGTTTGTGAGATTGAAATAAGGATAGTGGAAGAGGAATATAATAAGGTATATGTGAATATAAGCAGAGCTATACACGCAGACATCATTCAAGATTGAAGGAAGGTTTGAAGAAGGCAAAACAAAGCTTAATTAGTACTGAATCCAGCATATGAAGATTCTATTTGGAGCAATACATTATCATTGGATTTAACCATCCAATTGTACTTAGTGTGATTCCCATTTTGTGATTGAGTAGTGAGCTCTAGGCAGTTGGCATTTCTGCATGTGCAGACTCCATATTGTACACACATGCTCTCTACAGTAGTATCATCTGATTGTGGGTAAGGATTCCCACCATGGTTTTTCCCCTTACAGGGTTTCCATGTACAAATATTTGTGTTATGTGTTGTGGATGTTATTGTCTTTTTGTTTCATGCATTAAACTTTATGTGTACTACATCTAACTGTTAAAACTGTCTACCAGCATAAAGTTTGATTTACCGGTATTATGGATTAAGTTTGGTTAAGTTAGTTTTAGTTTGAAATTCATAGACAACTGATTCAACCCCCCCCTCTCAGTTGTCTCTGGGACCTAACAAGTGGTATAAGAGCTTAGTCCTCTTTTTGCATAAGTTTTATAGCTTGAGGAGATCCAATGTCTTCTAAATACTCCAGGAAGGATAGTCCTAAACTTAATGGAACCAACTATGGTATATGAAAGATTAGGATGGAGACACATCTAAATTGCATTGGTAAGGACATATGGGATGTTACAAAGAGTGGCTATGTTGCTCCTACTAAAGGTCAACCTATTCCACCAACCCTGGCTAAAGATGAAGAAAATGATTACAAAGCAAGAGAAGCACTTTTGAGCGCATTATCAAATCAGCAAATCATGGGATTATTAGATAGATCTACTATTAAAGCTATTTGGGACAAGTTGGAAACATTGAATGAAGGTGATACCGCAGTCAAAATTACAAAATTGGAATGCTTCCGGGTCATGTATGAAAATCTGAAAATGGAAGAAGATGAAAGGATTTCTACTTTTAAGGAAAGCATAAATGAAATTGTTTTGGGTATACAATGTTGTGGAGGATCCTTAAGTGAAGATAAAATTATTTCTAAAGTTTTAAGAGCATTGCCACAAACATATAAAATAAAAGTAACTTCTATAAATGAATTGAGAAAAATGCCTAATGCATTTTAACTTTTGAGCTTGAGCAATTTGGTCATGTTGCTACAATTAAGACAGATTTAGCTTTCAAGGCATCATGATCATCTGCAGCATCATCATCATCATTTGATAAATTTGATTAGAAAGCATTTTATGCAAGAGAACTTGAAGAAATCAGAAAAGAGAATGAAGAACTGGAAGAGCTTGATGCACTATTTGCAAGGAAAATGCCTAAAGGTCCAGTTGGAAGTAAGTATGAAGGTAAAGCACCATTTAAATGTTTTAACTGCAATAAAATTGGTCATATGGCATCTAGGTGTCCTGATAGACATGCAAGCTTGAAAGCAGAAGCCAAAAGAACATATAAGCCTAAACCTGAATATCAGAGATACAGATTTAAGAAAAATAGAGATAAATCTTGTTACTATGCTGATCAAGGAGTTACTGATGATTCTAATGAGGAACTGACAGACAATGGATGGAATTTTGTTGCTATAATGGAAGATCAACTGACACCTACTATTCAACTGGTAGAGGACGCCCTGGCAGCTAAAATTGAAGACAAGAATGAATGGATTATTGATTCTTGATGTTCACATCATATGAATGCTGATAAAAGTAAATTATTAACCTTTCAAGAATACAATGGAGGTCGAGTGAGATTTGGAGATGGTAAAGCTTGTTTGATCAAAGGAAAAGGCACTATATCTTTTGATGGTAACCACACTACTGATAATGTTTACTATGTTTAAGGTTTGAAGCATAATATTTTGAGTGTTGGCCAATTAGTTTGAAAAGGATTTTAGTTACAATTCAATAACGGTAAATGCAAAATCATGAACATAACTGGTTTAGAAATTGCAATCGG
The DNA here is from genome assembly GCF_030272615.1 of Cryptomeria japonica. Lineage (NCBI taxonomy): Eukaryota > Viridiplantae > Streptophyta > Pinopsida > Cupressales > Cupressaceae > Cryptomeria > Cryptomeria japonica. The sequence continues at coordinate 190,564,973 of NC_081415.1, read as the reverse complement.
TAATCAGACTAAAGGTAATATCTTTCATTTGAATAACCATGAGAAGGCATGCTTGATTGCACATATTGATGAAATTTGGTTATGGCATAAGAGACTTTGTCATGTAAATTTTGATTGCATTGTGAAAATCAGTACAACAAAGGTAGTAAGGGATTTACCTAAGATTGTTAAACCTCACAATCCAGTATGTAAGGAATGTCAATTTGGAAAGCAAGTTAGAGCATCTTTCAAAAGTATTCCAGAAAAATCCAATAATGTTCTTGACTTAATTCATACTGATTTATGTGGTCCAACAAGAACTAGAAGTTTACAAGGAGATAGGTATTTTATGCTAATCATTGATGACTATTCTAAAATGTGTTGGGTTACGTTTCTCAGGAAGAAATCAGAATCCTTCGGGAAATTCAAACTATTCCAGGTGATGGTAGAGAATGAAACTGGTAAGAAAATCAAATGTTTGAGATCAGATCAAGGAGGTGAATTCACATCTAAGGAATTTAATACATTTTGTGAAGTGAATGGAATCAAAAGACAACTATCTGCACCTCGGACACCCCAGCCAAATGGAGTTGTGGAAAGGAAGAATAGAACTGTTCTGGATGCAGCTAGAAGTATGTTATCAGAAGCAAATCTACCTCATGTATATTTGAGAGAAGCAATGAGTATAGTGGTTTACACATTCAACAAAGTTCACATCAAAGGTAAAACTAGTAAGACCCCTCATGAACTATGGTTTGGTAATATTCCCACTCTTAAATATTTCAGAATATTTGGAAGTAAATGTTATATTAGGAGAGATGAGTATATTGGCAAATTTGATCCTAGAAGTGATGAAGGAATATTTCTTGGCTATTCATCTAAGAGAAAGGCATATAGATGTTTTAATAAGAGATTGCATAAAATTGTTGATAGTGCAAATTTGAAGATTGATGAACAGTTTAGAGATAATTCAAGGTACATAGACTCTGAACTGGCAATATAGATAATATAAAATGAATCTACAATGAGTACACTGGTACAAAATGTTGATCTAGTCACACCGGCATCATCTGAAAATTCTGTAGTGACTGAAGAACAACAACAAGTAAAAACACTCTGGTATGTAAGATTGAATCACTCTGAAAATCAGATAATTGGAAATAAGTATCAAGGTGTTATGACCATAGGAAGACTAGCAAATGAAGAGGTATGTCTTATTTCTCAAATTGAACCAACATCAGTTAATGAGGCATGTGAAGATGAACACTGGGTTAAAACTATGGAAGATGAATTGGAACAAATTGAAAAGACTAACACATGGACATTAGTTCCCCGACCTATAAACAAAAATGTAATTGGAACTAAATGGGTATTCTAAAATAAACTTAATGAAGATGGTAAGGTAACCAGAAATAAAGAAAGATTAGTGTGTAAGGTATATTCACAGAAAGAAGGAATTGATTATAATGAAACCTTGCACCGGTAGCTAGAATTGAGGCAGTCATATTATTCTTAGCTGTTGCAGCACACAAGAACTATAAAGTATATCAAATGGATGTTAAATGTGCATTTTTGAATGGTGATCTTGTAGAAGAAGTTTACATTGAACAACCTGATGGATTTTCTTTGATAAATGACAAAGATATGGTTTACAAGTTAAGAAAAGCTTTATATGGATTAAAGCAAGCTCCTAGAGCTTGGTATGCTAGATTGGACAAATATATTTTGAAGATTGGTTACACTAAAGGTAATGCTGATAGCAACTTATATTACAAAGTGACTAATGATGACATCTTGGTTATTGAAGTTTTTGTTGATAATATAATCTTTGGAGGAGAAGATGGATTATGTAGAGACTTTTCTAATAAGATGTAGGAAGAATTTGAAATGTCTATTATTGGGGAGATAAAATTATTTTTAGGATTGCAAATTTCACAAACTGATAAAGGTATATTCATATGTCATTAAAAGTACTTGAAAGAATTACTTAAGAAATTTGGCATGGAAAACTCTAAACTGGTAAGCACACCTATGACTACAACTGATAAACTATCATTAAAAGACGAATTCGCACTTGTTAATCTGACTAGGTACAAGTCTATGATAGGAGGTTTATTGTATTTGACACAAACAAGACCTGATATTATGAATGTAGTGTGTATTATTTTTCAAGATTTCAAAGTAATCCTAAAGAAAATCATGAATCAGCAGTGAAAAGGATTTTCTGGTATCTACAAGGCACTACAAATCTTGGTTTATGGTATCCTAGAGATGAAAAGTTTGATTTATGTGCATACACAGATGTAAATTGGGTAGGATATGTAGATGATAGAAAAAGTACCACCGATGGAGCATTCTTTCTCGATAGCAGATTAATTTCTTGGTTGAGCAAGAAATAGAGTTGCACATCTTTATCAATAGCAAAATCAAAATATGTTGCAACAACAACTAATTGTAGACGGGTATTATGGATCAAGCAAATGTTGAAAGACATAAAGGTATAATGCAAGGAACCTATAACCATTTACTATGATAATATGGTAGTAATTGATATATCTAAGAATCCAATATTTCACTCAAAGACTAAACAAGTTTCTCTCAAATTCAATTTTCTAAAAGAGAATGTTGAAGCAAAAGAAGTGAAATTGGTTTATGTGAATACTAAAGAGCAGATTGCAGATATTTTTACTAAGCCTTTGCCTAAGGAAACTTTTAAATATCTCAAAGAGTAGCTTGGGGTTATATCACCACTGGTAGAGACTTAGACAGTTGATGCTTGGCATCAAACCGACAGAATTGACAGAGAAATATCTTTTCTAGCTTTAATGAGGAGAGCTACTTCTCAGAGGGGTGGTTGGATAAATTGATAAGTTGGTATTTTGTAAATGTTTGAATCTGGTTTTTGTATTACTTTGGCATTTGATGTCAAAGGGGGAGAGATATATACTCTCTGTATCTATATTTTGATTTTTGGTTAATGATCTCTTTTGGAGATTGTTGGTTTTTGGTATTTGGCATTTTTGTTTTGGCACTTTGATGGTTTTTCCATCTTGTGTTGCCATCAATGCCAAAGGTGGAGATTGTTGGTATTTTGGATATGTTGGTATGGTTTTGTCATTGATGTCAACACCTGTCAACACTTATCAGCACTTGGAGATTCTTGATTATGTTCACAAGCATGGTTCAATGACTTATGCACAGTCACCGGTATCTAGTTCACCAGCACTTGGAATGACTTGGAGATCACTTGGTTATGTCAAAGACATTATTTGGACACTTTGTTTTGGTGATTTGTTCATTGGTCTAATCAAGTTTGCATATTTGTTGTTACCGGCAAATAGGTCTAGGTTATGGACTGACAAGCATATCTATTCCAAATCAGCACGACACATTATGAAGATGATTTGTTATTATTATAAATGAATTGAGCTGACATGATGCATCGCACATTGATTCATTTGTAATTTATTTCATTGTAATATCTTTAGTGTGCCAACCTACTCATTTAGTCTTAGGTTTTGGTATATATGTAAGATCTCATTTGTGAGATTGAAATAAGGATAGTAGAAGAGGAATATAATAAGGTATATGTGAATATAAGAAGAGCTATACACCCAGACATCCCTCAAGATTGAAGGAAGGTTTGAAGAAAGAAAAACGGAGCTTAACCAGTACTGAATCCAGCATATGAAGATGTTATTTTGAGCAGTACATTATCATTGGATTTAACCATCCAATTGTAGTCAGTGTGACTCCCATTTTGTGATTGAGTAGTGAGATCTAGGCAATTGGCCTTTCTGCATGTGCAAAATCCATATTGTATACACATACTATCTACAGAAGTATCATCTGATTGTGGGTAAGGTTTCCCACCATGGTTTTTCCCCTTACAAGGTTTCCACATACAAATATCGGTGTTATGTGTTGTGGATGTTATTATCTTTTTGTTTCATGCATTAAACTTTATCGGTACTACAATTAACTATTAAAAATATCTATCGACATAAAGTTTGGTTTACCAGTATTATGCATTAAGTTTGATTAAGTTAGTTTTGGTTTGAAATTCATAGACAACTGATTCACCCCCCCTCTCAGTTGTCTCTAGGACATAACACGTGCTCCACCATTCCCATTTCCTTTTCACAATATCTTCGTGCCATTCATCTGCAATTGCAGGTTAGATCCACAGTCCGCCACCCCATAACAAAATCTTCAAGACAATGCAATATCTGGAATGAAATCTTGCTTTGATACCACTTGGTGTAGTCACAATTAGGAGGGACCTCAATGAGATCTATCCTGACCGTGCATCAAGAGTAAACACAATGAAAGCAATAAAGATGATGGAGCCAATGCAAAAATGAATGAATTAAATCATGAAAATTGATTACAAATAACCGGTAACACTTAGACTATAAGATTTGGCTCATTGGCCTATTACATACATGCTCAATTACAAAATTGGTCAACTCTAGACCTCTAAATCTTAAGAGATATCTCCTATATTCTCTCTGATGAATTATGATGCTAAATTACATTAATTTATATGGTCTAGAGGGATTCGATCAGCCCAAGAAGAGTCAAACAATGAAGGGCATGATGAAACATGTAAAAACCACCAGGTTGGCCTCCGTCAAAGAGAATCCTTCAGAAAATCCAAAGGATAAAGTGTGGATCAAAGGGAAGGTCAGACACACACCAAGGAACATTGGGGATAAATGAAGTGGGGCTGTACAAGTTACAAAAAAGATCCACAATATTCACCAATAGAAAATAGGTCCAAGTGGTTTTGGTGTTCTAAGCCAGAAAACTGTCTTAGAATCCGGAAGCGATAAATTGCCAAAAAAAGATTCAAACGTCTTGTGGCATAGGAATAAGGAATATAATCATGTTCACAAGAAAAATCCAACTCCACAAGATCCAATGACAAAATGTAGAAAGAAATGTTGAAACTACAAAATAGAAAACAAACTGAAAAGAAATATTTTTGGTTGATGCAATATTGCCAAGAACTGAGGATGCTCCTGCATCATTACCTTTCTAAGAGAGAAATCAAAACCACTGAAGAAATTCAAGATATTCAAAGCTAAGGTGGAGATAAAGACACGATTGAAGCTGAAGTGTTTGAGATCTGACAGAAGAGGATAATTCACATCTAGTGAGTTTCATACATTTTGTGAGAGGAATGGAATTAGAATACAAATTATCTTCTCCTAGAACCCCTCGGTAGAATAGAGTTGTTGAAAGGAAGAACTGTAGACACCTAAAATTAATTAAATCAATATTTAATCAATTTAATCCTGTCAACATAATTAATTGATTTAATTGTGTTATCCTTATTCCTCTTAGTGTTAATTAAATCTAATTTAATTAATCCTATCACTATTGGCCAATAATTAATTTATCATATAAATTAATCATTCCCCTACTCTTCTAAAGTCCCTCCAATAATTATTTCCTCTAAACCCACTCAACTAATTAATTTTAATTAATTAACCTAATCATGTGATTCCTACAAATCACTTTTCCTAATCTCCACTCAACCTAATTAATTCTTCTAGAATCTCTCATAATCCCACTTATCATTATTCTCCAATTTTAAATTCCCCCATTCATGTCACATCAATCTTGAACCTCTCAAAGAAATTCAAATTTCTTTGAATTCCCCTATGCATCCTCATTTTTAAATTCAAATTTCCTTTCCCCCGTCTTCTCAAGGAATTTAATATTCTTTTTTATTTCTCCAATGCATCATTGATCCATGTCCACTATCTTGAATCAATCTTAGCCTTTCAGAAGCAAATCAATCTTGGCCCTCCATTGGCCTCCTCCAATCTATAAATTTGAGTATTTCTCCTTCTCAAAGAGGATTCCATTCTTCTATCCTTATGATGCCAATTTATCCTCCTATCATATTTCCTCATAATCCTCTATCAAATCCTTTTATCCATCATCCAAATCCAAATCCTTAATCCATCAATCTTGTTGAGCACTTGAGAGAAACTCACATCAACAACAAGCAAAAGAGAAAATCAAGTGGAGCGATCAAAGGGGGCACCTTCACTTCATCAAGCTCAATCCGAGGAATACGTGGACTCACAAAGGTATAATGGTATATGTTGTGTTCATTTGAAGGTTTTATGCATATTTCTATTCAAACTAACCATTTGCCTCTCAATCCTGGTTTCCCTCAAGTTCAATAACATAACCATTATGGATGTTGCTAGGACTATGATGATTGAAGGAAATGTTGCACAAAACTTTTGGACATAAGTTGTTAGCATTGTTGTTTACACATTCAATTGGGTGCATATAAAATATGATTCCAGTAAGACTCCTTAGGAGTTATGGTTTGTTCATGTTCCTAGAGTTAGATAATTCAAAGTTTTTGGAAGTAAATGTTATATCAAAAGAGATGAGGATATAGGAAAATTTGATGTAAGATTTAATGAAGGAATATTCTTGAGATACTCTACTAAGAGTAAGGCCCACCGATGTTACAATAAGAGGTTGAATAAGATAGTGGAAAGTGCGAATGTGAAGGTTGATAAATTCCATGGAAAACATATCAGAGCATGCAGATATGAGATTGATGATCAGGATGTCATTTCAAAACCAGTGCAGACCGAGATATTAAAGAAGAAGGATCTGGTAGAGATAGTTAATTAGGATATTGTTGTTGTTGGTGAAGAAGTTCAAGAACCTGAGAATCATAACAATAAGAAGACTCCAAGGTATGTGAGATTGAATCATTTAGAAAATTAGATTATTGGTGATAAAAATAAAGGTGTGATGACTAGGAGAAGGATTTTTACTGAAGAGATATGTTTGATTTCAAAGATTGAACCTAAAGGTGTTGCAAAAGCATGCAAAGATGAGAATTGGATAAAAGAAATGGAAGAAGAGCTGAATAAAATTGAGAAGAATAATACATGGGAGGTTGTTCCGAGACCTAAAGACAAGAATATAATTGGCACTAAATGGGTGTTTCTGAATAAAGTGAATAAATCCAATGAAGTGGTTAGAAACAAATCAAGTTTGGTATGTGAGGGATGTTCTCAGATGTAACGAATTGATTATGAGGAGACTTTTTCTACCATAGACAGAATTAAAGTTGTTAGATTGTTGCTTGCATATGCTACTTACAAGAATTTCAAGGTATATCAGATGGATGTTAAGTCAGCCTTTTTGAATGGTGATTTGGAAGAGGAAGTTTACATTGAGCAATCAGATGGGTTTTCATTATCAGATGAAGGAGATACAATACTAAAATTGACAAAAGCACTGTATGGACTGAAGCAAGCCCCTAGAGCCTGGTAGACTAGATTGGATAGGTACTTGATGAAGTTGGGATTCTATAAAGGTACTAACTATAGTAATTTATACTTTAAGGTTGATAATGATAACATTTTGATTGTTGAAGTCTTTGTTGATGACATTATTTTGGAGGAGATGATGATTTGAGTATGAAATTTGCTGATGATATGCAAAAAGAGTTTGAGATGTCTATGATAGGTGAGATGAAATTCTTCTTAGGATTGCAGATTACACAAACTGACAAAGGTATTTTCATTTCTCAATCTAAGTATGTCAAGGAACTATTGAAATTTTTTGGGTTAGATGATTCCAAACCTATTGGAACTCCTATGGTGACTAGATGAAAGTTATCTAAAAATGATGAATCACAGAAAGTTAATCAGACCTTGTATAGATCTATGGTTGGTGGAATATTGTAGTTGACTCATACTAGACCAGACATTATTCATGTTGTTTGTCTTTGTACTAGATTTCAAGTTGATCCTAAAGAGAGTCATGTTACTGTTGTGAAGAGGATTTTCAAATACTTAAAGGGGATAGTTGACAATGGTTTATGGTATCCAAAGAATGATGATTTCATGTTATGTGCTTATACTGATGCTAATTGGGCAGGTGATGTTGATGACTGAAAGAGAACTACTAGTGGAGATTTATTTTTAGGGAAGAAGCTAGTTTCATGATGTAGTAAGAAACAAGATGCTATATCTCTATCTACTATAGAAGATGATACATTGTTGTTGCTAGCAACTGTACTAAGGTAATTTGGATGAAACAAATGTTAAAGAACATTAGATTTTTGTATGATGAGCCTATTGCTATATACTGTGACAATTCAAGTGTTATTGATATTTCCAAGAATCCAGTACTGCATTAAAAAATAAAGCATATATCAATTAAGTATCATTTCTTAAGGGAGAAAGATGATAAAGAAATTAGATTGGAGTATGTATCTACAAAGGATCAGATTGCAGATATTTTTACTAAGCCTTTTCTTGAAAATACAATTGTTTATTTGAGAGACAAGTTAGGCATCTCTGCCCCTCCTAATGGGAACTAGATGCATTGAGATGCATCAATGCAGTGGACTTCATATTCTTATCCTCTTATCTTGGTTGATGAGTTTGTGCAACTACTCAACTGGAGTAATCAGTGTGTGGTTCAGTGTGTGAGTTTATCCTAAGGGGGAGAGAATATCCTTCTTATAGGGAGAGAAGAATGATTTGTTTATGTCTTTGGCATTGCTATAAAAGGTGGAGAGAAGAATGTGAAAAACTGCCTTATCTTGAAGCTTTATATGCATGATCTTAGGGAGAGTTTGTTGGAGATTGCTAGTGTTGATTTATTCCTTTGCATTAATTTTTTTCACATTCATATGTTGCCATCAATTCCAAAGAGGGATATTGTTAGATATTGCTATTGCTAGGATATGTTGTTGTCATTGATGTCAAAATTTCCTATGTTTGGTTTATCATTTGGGACATTGAATCAAATAGAGATACTTCATATTATTTGATCCAAACTAAGGTTTGGTTTTTTTCTTCTGTGGTTAGCAAACTCTGATGTTTGATCCATTATGCTCTAGTGTGATTTGATTTTTAATTGCCGATTTGGGAGAGTGTTTGGGATGTTCATGTGTATCTTCATTTTAGATGGTTCATGATTTGGAGCTTCGCAAGTTATCTTTCTAATCTGAATTGTTATTGTTAAGTGCTCTTGAGTGTTAGCATGTTGATCGATGAAGATTTGAATAAGTGGTGTTGGTGCAGCTATTGTGGATGGTTCTAACGTGCTTGTTGGTGTTTCCTAATTGTGTTCTATTTGTTTTGGTGGTCTATATTGATCCTTGTGCATGTTATTGAAGATCTTATGGGTCCCGTGTGTTGGTATTTTGGATGTGTTGTACTGGTTTTGTCATTGATGTCAACACTTGTCAACACTTATCAACACTTGGAGATTCTTGGCTATATTCATCGACAAGTTAAATGACTTATGCACAATCACTGGTATCTGGTTCACCAATAGGTTATATTGTTCATCAACACTAAGAATGACTTGAAGATTACTTGGTTATGTTGAAGACATTGTTTGGACACTTTGTTTTGGTGATTTGGTCATTGATCTAATCGGGTTTGCATATTTGTTGTTAACGGAAAATAGGTCTAGGTTATGCACTGGCAAGCATTATTCATCCAAGATAAGCAAGACACATTATGAAGATGATTTGTTAATTATTGTAAATGCATTGAACCGACATGATGCATCGCATATTGATTAATTTGTAAATAATTTTATTGTAATATCTTTAGTGAGCCGACCTACACATTTGGTCTTAGGTTTTAGTATATATGTAAGATCTCATTTGTGATATTAGGCAAAGGGTGTAAAAAGGGGAATGTAATAAGGTATATGTGAATATAAAAAGAGTTATACACGCAGATATCATTTGAACATTCAAGGAAGGTATGAAGAAGACAATCAAATCTTAACCGGTACTCAATCCAATATATGAAGATGCTATTTTGAGTAGTACATTATCATTGGATTTAACCATCCAATTGTAGTTAGTGTGACTCCCATTTTGTGATGGAGGATTGAGCTCTAGGCAGTTGGCCTTTCTGCATGTGTAGACTCTATATTGTACACACATACTATCTGCAGTAGTATCATCTGATTATGCGTAAGGTTTTCTACCTTGGTTTTTATCCTTACAGGGTTTCTATGTACAAATATATGTGTTATGTGTTGTGGATGTTTTTCATCTTTTTGTTTCATGCATTAAAATTTACCAGTATTGTAATTAATTGTCAAACTGTTTACCAACATAAAAGTTTGGTTAGCTGGTATTGTGCATCAAGTTTGGTTAAGTTTTTTTTAGGTTTGAAATTAATAGACAACTAATTCACCCCACCCCCCCTCTTAGTTGTTTCTGGGACCTAACAATTGGTATCAGAGCTTAGTCCTCTTTTTGCAAAAGTTTAACAACTTGAGGAGATCCTATGTCTACTAACTATTTTAGGAAGAACAGTCTGAAACTTGACGGAACCAACTGTGGTATATGGAAGATCAGAATGGAGACACATTTGAATTATATTGGGAAGGACATATGGAATGTTACAAAAAATGGCTATGTCTATCCTACTCAAGGTCAACCTAATCCACCAACCTTGGCTAAAGATGAAGAGAATGATTGCAAAGCAAGAGAAGCACTTTTGAGCGCATTGTGAGATCACCAAATCATGGGATTATTAGACAGATCTACTACTAAATCTATTTGGGACAAATTGGAGATATTGAATGAAGGTGATACCACAGTCAAAATTGCAAAACTAGAATGCTTCCGGGTTAGGTATGAAAATCTGAAAATGGAAGAAGATGAAAGGATTTCTGCTTTTATGGAAAGAGTAAATGAAATTATTTTGGGTATACAATGTTGTGGAGGATCCTTAAGTGAAGATGAAATTGTTTCTAAAGTTTTAAGAGATTTTCCACCGGCATATAAAATGAAAGTAACTGCTATAAATGAATTAAGAACAATTCCTAATACATCAATATCTAGAGACACTTTAGTTGGAAAACTTTTAGATTTTGAAATTGAGGAATTTGGTCCTGTTGCTACAAATAAGACAAATTTAGCTTTCAAGGCATCATCATCATCTGCAACATCATCATCATCATCATCTAAAAAATCTGATTGGAAAGCCTTTTATGCAAGAGAACTTGAAGAAATCAGAAAAGAGAATGAAGAACTGGAAGAACTTGAAGCACTGTTTGCAAGGAAAATGCCTAAAGGTCCAGTTGGAAGTAAGTATGAAGGTAAAGCACCATTTAAATGTTTTAACTGCAATAAAATTGGTCATATGGCATCTAGGTGTCCTGATAGACATGCAATATTGAAAGAAGAAGCTAAAAGAATATATAAGCCTAACCCTGAATATCAAAAATACAAATTTAAGAAGAATAGAGACAAATCATGTTACTATGCTGATGAAGGAGTTACTGATGACTCTAATGAAGAACCAGTAGACAATGGATGGGTTTTTGTTGCTATAACAGAAGATCAATTGACACCTATTGTTCGACCAGTAGAGCAGGCCTTGGAATCTAAAATTGAAGATAAGGATGAATGGATCATTGATTCTGGATGCTCACATCATATGATTGGTGATAAAAGTAAACTCTTAACTTTTCAAGAATTCAATGGAGGTCTAGTAAGATTTGGGGATGATAAAGCTTGTTTGATCAAATGAAAAGGTAGTACATCTTTTGATGGTAAGCAAAATACTGATAATGTTTACTATGTTGAAGGTTTGAAGAATAATCCTTTGAGTGTTTGTCAATTAGTTGAAAAAGGATTTTAGTTACAATTCAAGAATGGTAAATGCAAAATCATGAATAGAACTGGCTTGGAAATTGCAACTGGTAATCAGACTAGAGGTAATATCTTTCATTTGAATAACAATGAGAAAGCATGCTTGATTGCACATATTGATGAAAGTTTGTTATGGCATAAGAGAATTTGTCATGTAAATTTTGATTGCATTGTGAAAATCAGTACAACTAAGGCAGTAAGAGATTTGCCTAAGATTGTTAAACCTCACAATCCGGTATGTAACGAATGTCAATTTGAAAAGCAAGTTAGAATGACTTTTAAATGTATTCTAGAACAATCCAATAATGATCTTGAATTAATTCACACTTATTTATGTGGTCCAGTAAGAACTAGAAGCATACAAGTAGATAGATATTTTATGCTAATCATTGATGACTATTCTAGAATGTGTTGGGTTACTTTTCTTATAGAGAAATCAGAAGCCTTTGGGAAATTCAAACTATTCAAGGTAATGGTAGAGAATGAAACTGGTAAGAAAATTAAATGTTTGAGATCAGATCAAGGAGGTGAATTCAAATCTAAGTAATTTAATACATTCTATGAAGTGAATGGAATCAAAAGATAACTATCGGCACCTCAGACACCCTAGCAAAATGGAGTTGTGGAAAGAAAGAACAGAACCATTCTGGATGCAGCTAGAAGTATGTTATCAGAAGCAAACCTACCTCATGTATATTGGAGAGAAGCAGTAAGTACAGTGGTTTACACATTCAACAAAGGTGAAACCGGTAAGACCCCTCATGAACTATGGTTTGGTAATACTCCTACTCTTAAATATTTCAGAACATTTGGAAGTAAATATTATATTAGAAGAGATGAGTATATTGGAAAATTGGATCCTAGAAGTGATGAAGGAATATTTCTTGGTTATTCATCTAAGAGCAAGGCATATAGATGTTTCAATAAGAGATTGCAGAAAATTGTTGAAAGTTCAAATGTGAAGATTGATGAATAGTTTAGAGGTAATTAAAGGTACATGGACTTTGAACTGGCAATAGAGATAATATCAAATGAACCTAAAATGAGTACACTGGTATAGAATGTTGATCCAGTCACACTAGCATCATCTGAAGATTCCACGATGACTGAAGAATAGGAGCAAGCAAAAATACCCCAATATGTAAGACTGAATCACTCTAAAAATCAGATAATTGGGAACAAATATCAAGGTGTTATGACTAGAGAAAGACTAGAAAATGAAGATGTATGTCTTATTTCTCAAATTGAACTAGCATCAGTTAATGAGGCATGTGAAGATAAATATTGGATTAAAGTTATGGAAGATGAATTGGAACAAATTGAAAATAATAACACATGGACATTGGTTCCCCAACCTATGAACAAAAATGTAATTGGAACTAAATGGGTATTCAGAAATAAACTTAATGAAGATGGTAAGGTAATCAGGAACAAAGCAAGATTAGTGTTAAGGGATATTCACAGAAAGAAGGAGTTGATTATAATGAAACCTTTGCACTGGTAGCTAGAATTCAAGCAGTCAGATTATTCTTAGCTTTTGCAGCACACAAGAACTATAAAGTATATCAAATGGATGTTAAATGTGCATTTCTGAATGGTGATCTTGAAGAGGAAGTTTACATTGAACAAATTGATGGATTTTCATTAACAAATGACAAAGATATGGTTTGCAGGTTAAGGAAAGCTTTATATGGATTAAAGCAAGCTCCTAGAGCTTGGTATGCTAGATTGGACAAATATGTTTTGAAAATTGGTTACACTAAAGGTAATGCTGACAACAATCTATATTTCAAAGTGATAAATGATGACATCTTGGTTATAGAAGTTTTTTTTAATGATATAATTTTTGGAGGAGAAGATGGATTATGTAAAGACTTTTCTAATAAGATGTAGGAAGTATTTGAAATGTCTATGATTGGGGAGATAAAATTATTTTTAGGATTGCAGATTTCACAGACTGACAAAGGTATATTCATAAGTCAATCAAAGTACTTAAAGGAATTACTAAAGAAATTTGGCATGGAAAACTCTAAACCGGTAAGTACACCTATGACTACAACTGATAAACTATCATTAAAGGATGAATCAACACTTGTTAATTTGACTACATACAAGTCTATGATAGGAGGTTTATTGTATTTGACACAAACAAGACCTAATATTATGAATGCAATATTATTGTTTCAAGATTTCAGAGTAATCCTAAAGAAAATTATGAATCAACAGTGAAAAGGATTTTCCGATATCTTCAAGGCACAACAAATCTTGGTTGATGGTATCCTAAAGATGAAAATTTTGATTTATATGCATATACATATGCTAATTGGGAAGGAGATGTAGATGACATAAAGAGCACCACCGATAGAGAATTCTTTCTTGGTAGTAGGTTAATTTCTTGGTTGAGAAAGAGGTAGAGCTACACATCTTTATTAATAGCAGAATAAGAATATGTTGCAGCAACAACTAATTGTTCCCAGATATTATGGATTAAGCAAATGTTGAAAGACATAAAGGTAAAAAGAAAAGAACCTATAACAATTTACTCTGATAGTATGGCAATAGTTGATATATCTAAGAATCTGATATTTCACTAAAAAACTAAACATGTTTCTATCAAATTCAAATTTTTGAAAGAGAATGTTGAAGCAAAAGAAGTGAAGTTGGTTTATGTGAATACTAAAGAGCAGATTGTGGATATTTTTACTAAGCCTTTGCCTAAGGAAACTTTTGAATATCTCAGAAAGTAGCTTGGGGTTATACCCCCATCGGTAGAAACTTAGACAGCTGATGATTGGCATCAAACTGACAGAATTACCAAAGAAACTTTTTTCTATCTTTGATGAGGAGAGCTACTTCTCAGGGGGAGTAGCTGGATAAATTGATAAGTTGGTATTTTGTGATAAGTTCTATGAAATGTTTGAATCTTTTTTTGTATTGCTTTGGCATTTGATGTCAAAGGGGAAGAGATATCTATGGAAGAACACATTATATTTTAGGGAGACATTATTCTTTGGGGGAGATATTTCTACTCTCTATCTGTATTTTAATTTCTGGTTAATGATCTCTTTTGGAGATTGTTGGTTTTTGGTTTTTTGCATTTCAATTTTGGCACTTAGATGGTTTTTCCATCTTGTGTTGCCATCAATGCCAAATGGGGAGATTCTTGGTATTTTGGATGTGTTGCACTATTTTTGTCATTGATGTCAACACTTGTCAACACTTATTAGTACTTGGAGATTCTTGGCTATATTCATCAACAAGTTCAGTGACTTATGCATAGTCACCGGTATCTGGTTCATCGGTAGGTTATATTGCTCACTAGCACTAAGAATGACTTGAAGATTACTTGGTTATGTCGAAGAAATTGTTTGGACACTTTGTTTTGGTGATTTGGTCATTGATCTAATCAAGTTTGCATATTTGTTGTTACCAACAAATAGGTCTAGGTTATGCACCGGCAAGCATTATTCATTCAAGATCAGCACGACACATTGTTAAGATGATTTGTTAATTATTGTAAATGCATTGAACCGACATGATGCATCACATATTGATTAATTTGTAAATAATTTTATTGTAATATCTTTAGTGAGACAACCTACACATTTGGTCTTAGGTTTTGGTATATATGTAAGATCTCATTTGTGAGATTAGGCAGAGGGTGTAAAAAGGGGAATGTATTAAGGTATATGTGAATATAAGAAGAGCTATACATGTACATATCATTTGAAGATTCAATGAAGGTATGAAGAAGACAATCAGAGCTTAACCGGTAATGAATCCAGCATATGAAGATGCTATTTTGAGCAGTACATTATCATTGGATTTAACCATCCAATTGTAATCAGTGTGACTCCTATTTTGTGATTGAGTAGTGAGCTCTAGGCAGTTGGCCTTTCTGCATGTGCAAACTCCATATTGTATGCACATACTATCTACAGTAGTATCATTTGATTGTGGGTAAAGTTTCCCACCATGGGTTTTTCCCTTACAGGGTTTCCACGTACAAATATTTGTGTTATGTGTTGTGGATGTTATTTGTCTTTCTGTTTCATGCATTAAACTTTACCGGTACTATAGTTAACTGTTAAACTATTTACCGACATAAAAGTTTGGTTTGCTGGTATTGTGCATTAAGTTTGGTTAAGTTTGTTTTAGGTTTGAAATTAATAGACAAATGATTCACCCCCCCCTCTCAGTTGTCTTTGGGACCCAACACAGTGATATTCTTCATGTTATGCAGTATTTTTAGTGGTGTAACGCGTTGCGGTTGATATTGGTGACATTTATGATGGTGTTGTGTGTTGGAGGATTTGAAATGGGTTCATGCTATATTTTCTATATTATTGTATTGGTTTGGTGGTTGATTTATGTATCGTGTGATGTAATTTTGTAGTTAGGTGTTGAGGGTTTGGCCAAACTTGTAGTGAAGGTTGATGATCTGTATAAATAGGTGTTATATTCATGTAATTCAGGTATCAGTGTTGTGTCTGCATTATCAGAGAGTGGTGTATGTATGAATAAGAGAATTAATATTTTGGTGTGGTGTATTGAGCAAAGATTATTGTAGAGCAAACAAATGAGCTTAACCGGAACCGTCATTAGGCATTAGGAGATGATATTCTTTCAATTCATCTTAACCAGATTGTAGTCCGAATATTGTTGTAAGGTAGTGAACCTTGCCTAAAGGTTGTAGCCTTCTGGGTCATTATATTTTGAGAAGTGATCTCTAAGAAGTGTGCCTAAATGCATGTGCATTCCCCATTGTAATATCTACACATACTATTGTAGAGTATTATCTCATTGTAGGTAGGTTCCCACCGTGGTTTTCCCTTAGCCAAATTTTACACAGTAAAAAGCTTGGCGTTATGTGTGTTGTTGTTATCTTTATTCTTGTTGTAGTTGATCAGATCTAATATTATGCTTAAATTGTTTAATCCGGTGAAAACTGGTTCACTTCTCCTCTTAGTTTTCTTTCATTGTTCTTGCTAACAATTTCATGTTGTTGATTGATTATTATTCAAGAATGATGCGGGTTACCTTCTTAAGGGAGAAGTCTGAAGCATTGGAGAAGTTCAATATTTTCAAAGCTATGGTTGAAACTGATATTGGATTGAAGCTAAAGTTTCTGAGATCTGACAGAGCTGGAGAATTTACTTCCAGTGAGTTGAATGAATATTTCAAAGAGTGTGGAGTTAAGAGACAAGTATATGCTCCTAGGACACCACAACATAATGGTGTTGTAGAAAGGAAGAATAGAACAATTCAAGAAGCTACTAGAACCATGATGATTGAAGGAAATTTTTTGCATGTGTATTGGAGACAAGATGTGAGTACTACAGTATACACTCTTAATTGGGTAAATGTTAAGGTTGATATTGGTAAGAATCCTTATGAGTTATGGTTTGGTCATGCCCCTACTATTAGATATTTTAGAATTTTTGGAAGTAGATACTATATCAAAAGAGATGAATATATTGGAAAGTTTGATGCTAGATGTGATGAGTAATTTTTCTTGGTTATTCTACTAGAAGTAAGGTCTACTAGTGTTATAATAAAAGATTGAGAAAGATAGTTGAAAGCACTAATGTGAAGGTTGATGAAGGTAACGTAAGACAAATCAAATCTTACGAATATGATTCTGATGACTAGGATGACAATTATGATAAAGGAAAACAAGTGCAAACCCAAATTCAAGTTGAAATTGATCCAAAAAAATAAAAGAATGAAGAGAAAGGTGCAAATGCTTGTGTAGAAGAAAGAGTTCAAGAGATTGAAATTCAAGAAAATCCTAAAACTCCCAGGTATGTGAGCTCGAATCATTTATAGAATCAGATTATTGGTGATAAGAATAAAGGTGTGATGACTAGGAGAAGACTTGTTGAAGAAATTAGTTTGATTTCTAAGATTGAACGTAAAAATGTTGATGAAGCATGTAAAGATGAAAATTAGATTAAAGCTATGGAAGAAGAATTGAATCAGATTGAGAAAAAAATGATACATGGATTCTTATTCCTAGACCTAAGGATAAAAATGTAATTGGAACTAAATGGTTATTTCAGAATAAGTGGAATGAACAGGGTGAAGTTGTTCAAAATAAAGCTAGACTTTTTTGTAAGGGTTATTCACAGATGGAAGGAATTGATTATGAGGAACTTTTGCTCTGGTGGCTAGAATTGAAGTTTTTAGACTATTTATTGCCTATGTTTCTCACAAATATTTCAAGGTTCATCAGATGGATGTCAAATCAGCCTTTCTTAATGGTGAATTGGAAGAAGTCTACATTGAGTAACCAAATAGATTTTAGCTGATAGATGAAAAGTACATGGTTTGTTGATTGAAGAAAGCATTGTATGGGTTGAAGTAAGCCCCCATTGTCTGGTATGGAAGATTGGATAAGTATTTGGTGAAGCTTGGATTCAATAAAGGTACTGCTAACAATAATTTTTATTTCAAATTGACCATGATAACATTTTAATTGTTGAAGTTTTTATTGATGACATTATATTTGGAGGAAATGATTACCTATGTAAGAAATTTTCTTAAGAGATGTAGAATGAGTTTGAGATATCTATGATTGGTGAGATGAAATTGTTTATGGGATTACAAATTAATCAGTTGGATAAAGATATTTTCATATCTCAGTCTAAGTACTTGAAGGAATTGTTGTAGAAATTTGGTTTTGAGGACTCTAAACCAATTGGTACACCTATGATGACCAGATGTAAGTTGACAAAGGATGATGATTTTTTGAAAGCTAATCAGATCGAATATAAATCTATGATTGGTGGATTGTTGTATTTGACTCAAACTAGACTTGATATAATGAATGATGTGTGTCATGTTGCTAGATTTCAAGCTAATCCTAAGAAATGTCATGTCACTCCTATAAAAAGGATATTCAGATATTTGAAAGGGATAGTTGATTTTGGTTTGTGCTATCCTAAGAATGATTACTTTACTTTGAGTTCTTTTACAGATGCTAATTGGGTAGGTGATGTTGATGACTGAAAGAGCACTACTAGTGATGCATTCTTTTTGGGTAAGAAGTTGGTCTCTTGGGAAAGTAAGAAGCATAATACTATTTCTTTATCTATAACAGAGGTTGAATACATTGCTATTGCTAGCAATTCCACTCAATTAATTTTGATGAAGTAGATGTTAAAGGATATAGGATTTATTTATGATAAGAACATTTCTCTATACTATGATAACTAAAGTGCTATTAATATTTCAAAGAATTCGGTGTTGCATTCCAAAACAAAGCATATATCAATCAAGTTTCATTTCTTGAGAGAGAAGGTGAATGAGAGAGAAGTTGGATTGGAGTATGTATCTACAAAGGAACATACTGCAGACATCTTTATGAAGCCTTTGCATAAAGATACTTTTGAGTATCTCAGAGAGAAGTTAGGGGTGATTGCCCCTTCTCATGAGAGCTAAGATGCATGGATTTGCATCGGTCCAATGAACTTCATAGAGATATTTTGTGATCCAAATTGATGAGTGAGGTTGCTACTCAGGGGGAGTAGTCAATCTTGGTGTTCAATGGTTTAGATGTATAGATTTATGAAGCTAAGGGGGAGAGAATCTTGATTCCTGAGCCTTTGTCATTGATGTTAAAGGGAGAGAGAAATTCTATGCGAGAGAAGAGAATTTTGAGATTTGTGTTGTTTGTCAAAAGGGGAACTAGTCCTTGTGATTTTGAGGGAGATTATTGTGAGTTGATTTCTTTCTTTGCATTGATTTTTTTTCACACATATATTTCCATCAATGCCAAAGAGGGATATTGTTGGGAAGTTTGCTGGAATAGTGTTGGCATTGATGTCAACATATTCTTATGTGTATTCTAGTGTTGCAAACAAATTGAATGAGTTGGTTTAGCGTGCATGTTGTAGATGAGTTGATGCGATTTAATGGGGTTTGCGATACTTATCTCTAGTTGATTCGATAGAAGTTTCAATGGTCCACATGCTTATTTGATTGAGTTATAAGGTCTGGTATTAAAGATGTTATTCAGTATTCTGGTTTGTGCTCCATATTGCTCTAGAATTGTAATATCTTTAGTTGCAGATGTGTGGGATGTATCCTGGATGTTGATGCATGTCCTTAGTTTGATTGCTTCATGATTTGGAAATCCACAAGTGAATCTTTCAGGTTGATAGTCAGTTTTATTGGTGTTCTTGAGCTCCGATAGAGAGATGCTGATGATTCTAGTAATCTATATTATGTGAATTTTTCTCCAAGGGAAGATAAAGTTTTGATTAAGTAAAAATAGGTATTTGAAAGGTACCCGAACCTTTTACAAAGTAGGAGAACAGAAAAGCATAAAAAAGTGCCTGATCACTTCAAAAAGCCAAAATGAACCCACCGGATGGGCTCAGCTTAAAACATCATTACATAATTACATAAAACTCGGAACCAAGAGAAGATAAAGTTATGAAATAAGCCTTTTTGAATTAAAAAGGGAGAAAAAAATAAGCGATATTTAATCCTTTGGTTTAAATAAATATTAATAAAGAATGTTAATGAATACTCTCTTAAAGAGAGGAATAATTATATTTATGAAAGGGCAAATAAAGATGATCTTTTTTGAAAGGGTGTGATGGTTTTGAAACCACCCCTTAAAAGGTTATATAAGTCATTTATGAGAGACTTGAAAGGTGCATGGAGATCACTCAAGGAAGAAGAAGAAGGTGGCTTGGTGGGCTATGGGCATGGGAGGAAATATAGGAATTTAGAGGGCACAAAGGAATAAAGGTTAACGTCATTGGTTGGCATGGGCATTGGAGAAGGGGCGCATAACGTGTGTCCAACTCAGGGTACAGTGTACAAATAGGAGTCTCCTAGCCTTTATTTCATGTCAGGAAGGCATGTGAGTTTTTGTGTATGAACCTATCCTCCTAGAGTGCTTACTTGCCATAAAAGAGCCTAGACCTATGACTATTGCTTTGAATTCTAGAAAATATGGTTGGTTCTATGAAAGAACTATTTCCTCTAAGAAGTGAACCCTAGCAATAAGGGCCAATACCACCATAACTTCCTTGATAGCAAGGTTAATCAGTAGCAGGTAAGTTGTGTGAAGTTATGTGAAGAAGTGTGTTGTAGAGAAGATTTGACAATGAGCTTAATCAGAACTGTACTAAGGTATATGGAGATGCTACTTTCACAGTTCATGTAATCTAGATTGTTTGTCTGAATGCTTTTTAAAGTCAGCAATAATTTCTATAAGGTAGTGAGCCTTCCTTAAGGGTTGTAGTCTTTCTAGGTTTCTTGTAATTTGAGTAGTGAGATCTAGACAGTGTACCTGAATGCATGTGCATTCCCCATTGTAATATTTCACTTACTCCTAGTAGGGTATTATCTCATTATGGGTAGGTTCCCACCATGGTTTTCCCCTTAACTGGATTTTCCACCTCAAAAATCTTGGTGTTATGTGTGTTATTGATGTGGTGTTGTTTCATTCTTTAAACTATTAATTATCAGATCTGATTTGTGGTTCAAGTTGCAGTATGTTTTTGGGCAAACTGATTCAACCCCCTCTCAGTTTGTCACATTGTTGCTAAGAGTTGTTATTTATGATAGTGGAAGTCTATTAGAACTGGTTTGGAGAATGCTTGGTGGTTCTGTGATATAAGCTTTCCAGTCTTGTGGCTTGGAGGACATGCAGATTTGGTTTGTGTAGTATTATAGTTTAGTTTTCTAGTAATGGTTTGATTGCCAGGTGAATTTATGATTTTCAAAGTTTTTTTAATGTCAGTTGGGTTGGTTTTCAGTTGGATAATGCCATTTTGGTACATATATGTTTTGGTGGTTTAGTTTTGATGTTGATATGGGTCTCACTATGGCGTGTGTAGATCCACATTGTGTTTTGTGCATTGGAGAATGATTTTGGGCCAACTAGTTGGCATGCTGCATTGTGTTTCTTCACATTTCATTTGATGTCAACTTTTGAGGATGGGTTAGCATGTGCAATTCATTGGAATCATTTGGGAAGGATGTGTTGTGATGTGTTTTGGTCCCTTTTATCTCTTAGAGTGGACCACAATGGATATTATAGGTCTAGGTGGCCCAATTTATGTAATATTATTTATTCTATTTGTGGATCAACCTCAACTAGGGTTGAAATGAATTATCTTGTATATATATATATGAGTGGGGATGTATGAGTTGAGTATGGGATGAATGTGGATTGATTTGAAGTGGATTTGAATGATGCACAAGAAAATTTGGTAAATTATAAGTGTTGAACACAAGATGCCACTCAGAGGGGGGGTGAATTAGTGGTTTCCAAATATTTTCCCTCTTCTATCCTATGTGTAAATATTGTTTAACAGATCTAACATAAGGCAGACATGCTGGTTAGATAGGAGGATAGTAAAAATGAAACCACACATAAAAGGGACATCTCATAACACTAGATGTATGAGGAAAAACCAAGATGGGAAAAACCTCAGTGAGAAATGTTGTCGGAGGCTACTGCTCCAATCCAGCCTCACAATGAAACATTTAGGGCACCAAATGAAGGAGTACCACTTTTTCTTTAGGGAACCAACCCAAGGAGCACCAATCGCTGATTTTAGGGCACTAACCCAAGGAGCACCAACCCATACATCGAGCTCCAACTTAGTGATCTACAATGAACATAATCAATTACAAAAGTGATAGCCTTGTTACAATATAACTTTGTAACTCTTATGCAAGTCTCTTCACTAATTCTCCTCTATCCAATTCACTATCGGTTCTCTACTCACCCTCTCACTACTACAACCTTATCTCCTACTGCAACTCACTCACTGCTACGCCCTTATTGGTTAGTCTCTTCTTCTTCTTCTCTATTGGTTCTGCTCTTTGCCAGATCTCCTTCCTCTCTGTCATAATGCTTCTAGTCACCACCGATCTTCTTCACTCATCCAGATGTCTACTATCTGATTACTATAGGTTTTCAATTTACCTTCTCTACAATATTTTGTGACTATTCTCTATCGGGTCAGTCACCACTGGTATACTCCTCTATTAGACTTAATGGAAGACTATCGGTTACCTCACTCTTGTCGGTTGAACTCTTCTACCAGATTCTATCTCATACAATCAGTCTCTTCTCTAATTGTCATTGAGAACTTGACTGATTGGCTCTATTCACTAACCTCACTCTCTCATCTAGAAGAACCAACTACATCTTTGGCTCACACTCTTATAGCCGGACTTTCCCGCCTAAACATGATTTCAAACATTTGCATGCTAGGGTTTTTGCCATGCACTAAATTGGCATCCAATCTGATATTTGATCATTGTGGCACATCATATCTGATTAGATCTCATGTCCTTGATCGATGACCCACACTTCATCAGTGAACATCACCCAACTATTTACCTTTCAATTCACATCTTCTATATTTAGGCGTATGTAGCATGATTTTTGGCCTTGTGTTTGGTCAATCACGTGTGTGATGTGGTTTCCTTAACCCACTTCGATCTGGAAGATCAGTCTGTACAGGATCTTTGTTGTTTCCTTGATCTTGAGTTGTAATCCTCTGCTTTCATTCCTCAATCTTTGCAGTCACCATTAAATGTTGGACCAGTCGCCAACAAGTCGTGCATGCATGCCACTTCACCTTCACATGGCACCTTTGTCAATCTCCACCTTGGCTCACTATGTCGGTCTAACTTGGTCACTGAACAATAGCACACAATCAGGTTAATCTACCAGTTCACAAACCCTGTCGGTTATACCCTAACCGGTCTCCCATAAACCTTGCACTTTGCTTCTCTTCCAGTGGAACACTCAAACTGGTCAGCATACTTTCCAACCTACCTCATGTACATCTTCAATAGATGGAAGCCTTTCACTTCTATACCTTGTCAGCTTTACCAGTGAATATACTTACTAGTAACCACCTTGATGACATCATGTCATCAACCTTCAATAGTCTCCATCTGTCTAGATCTATGGCAACACCTTTCTCCATCTTCAATCAGGTTGCACTCTCTATCTGCAACTGGTCAACCTTGGCTTCTTCATCAATAGACCAATTGTCCTATCAAATGGCTTGTCAAAGTGACAAACATATCCTTCCTTATTTTTACTAGCAACTCATCATGCCTACCCTTGCTGATCTGATGCATATCTCTAATCTCATGCACCTAAGGCAACTTAGTGTTTCACCAGTTCATCCAGTGTGAGCCTTCAAACACCTGCCTTTAACTCTTATGACTTATCTCGGAGGACTATGATGTATTCCATGCATAATAAGCTCCACTTTTCAGTGGGAGTGGATCCTTATCATCTGCATCCAACATTGTACCAATATGGCTTCCCTATTTGGGCATGCATATCTTCAAATAGGAACATATGATCTAGTTGGGCACATTCACTGTCACTCATCTCTTCACATGGTGAGTGCAACTTTATCAGGTGGGAGTCCTATTATTTCACATCCACATAACATACTGGTGGCCTACACATACTTCACCTCCGATGTTGATGTGATTTGTGTAACATTTTGCCTCTTCATCACAATCAACAGCCCAACATTTTGCTCTCTTGTTGGTTGGGAACAATGCATTGCCAACATGTCACTTACTGGTCTATAGTCTTTATTTCTTCAACACAAGTCAATACTAACATGTGTATCGGTGACTTGCTAGGCTAGGTGACATCGAAGACATCACATCCGATATGCATTAATGACAATGTTACACATACATCTCCCATACCGGTTGACATCAATGATAACACAATGCCAATAAGAAGTGGAAAAGATATTTTGTGAAGAACTTGGAGACAACATTTAAGGTCATATGTATTTTTCATGATATTAGTTTCTTTATGCAGTGGTTTAAGAATAATTTCATGATCAAGAGATCTTGTTCATTTTAGTTCATTGACCCTCTGCACTTGTCAGAAGAAGGTGTGTTCCTTTTGGAAATCACTACTCTCATTTGTGTCTTGCCTTGAGATAGTGAGTTTCAATACTGCAAGTCCTTTGTATATTTTCCTAAGGCTGTGAACCTTAGTGTAGCATCATAAAATTGCACCCCTTGTAATTTTGACCACATTTTAGGCCCCTTACCTTGGTGATATCATCTCTCATGCTTGATCGGGATCCATCTATGCCTCCACCATGGAACTGGGCCTCATTTCCACACTTTACAACTTGTTTAGACCCTATTTTAGGCCTAAAAAATGGGCAGGACCATGGTGTGGCACCCCTGTCCCCTTACGATAGTGGCATGACACCCATGTACTCCCTCTTTGTGTGGCCCCAAAATGGGTCCATCTGACCCTTGGACTTAACTTATCTTTCAAGAATTAAATTCCCCCCTATTTCAACCTTTGGTGAGGGATAATTAACCCTCCAAGGAAAGTATGAAAGGGGATATAGTCCTCTCACTTGCATAAGCAAAATTTAGGAAAATAAGCAGAAGGTCTCCATTATCGTCATCAAGTGTTCAAGTCTTCAAGCATCCATCAAATCTTCTTCTTCATATGTCTTCTTCATTCATCCATTGGAGAACCATTACATCATTCCTTTGCAAGCATGTGTGTATTAGGGTTTTATCATGTTACATGTCATTTTATGCAACACTTGCGATTACATTAAGAAGCAAAATAACCATCATCAACCAATTGCAGATCTACAAGGTATACATTTCCATTATTTACATTTAAGCATTTGAAATTAATTTCTTTCAAGGTTGATTCCTCAATCAGGGTTTGACTAAGGCAAACCCCTAACTACAACCCTTCTTCCCTTCTTTTCTATGTGCAGGTTGCAGGTGCACGATTGTAATTGCAGATTTAGGATTCATTTGTAGAGATGGAAAAACCCTTTTCGACTCATGAATTTTTTGGAGGACCGTGTATAACTTACGCACGGTCCTGATGAATTTTCCCCAAGTTTGTAGGATAGGTTCATATCAATCTAAATACCTCAGATCTAAAGTTACAACATGATCCCAAATTGGCAGCTCCTTGTTTCACCCATTTTGTCTTCATTTTCTACATAGTCAACAAGTCAACTCTTCTACTTACAAAAGGTAAATTGCATTGCACCCTTGCAATTCACTTAGTATTTAGATCCTTATTCACTCTAGGGTTTGGATCTAGTGAATTCAACTCCTCTTTTGAATGTAAAGTATCTCCCAAGTGAAAATCATCCTAGTGATTTCCTTTCTCTCTCCTAGGTGGGGAATCACTAGGGTTCAATTTTCCACTTTACATTTTGGTGAACCCGACGTCCTACATCTTAATTTTGATTTCTTATTTGTTAGATCTGAATAATTGCAGCTTGAACTTTAAAATTTCATTTCCATGTTTCATCTTTCTGTAAAATTTAGAGGTTAATTGCATAAAAACCCTAATTTTTCATTTTGAGGAAATTAAGTGTGTGAAGTATAGAATTTTTATTACTTGTTTCAGATCTGATTTCGATTCCAAATTTGCAATTCAAATCTATCTTTGTATCCTTTGCCCAATAGCCCCCCGATGCTTCCATAGATTTGATCATAGTTTATAATTAATAGAGATAGCTTTCATACTAATTACAACATTATTCTGAAAATTAAGTGGCTAAACAGTTAAATCCTAATTTTTAAGGGATCTCCTATTTTGACCTTTGACTGCTTATTTGACCTATCTAAACATCTTCAAACTAGACAATTTTATGGAATCCACAATAGAATCACAATATCTTTCATCTCTAAAGATTTTGAAAAAAGTTGGGAGGACTGTGCATAACTTACGTATAGTCCCTGGCTTTTTTCCCAAAATTTTGGGAGACTGTTATGATTGTGTTTTACTGCTCAATTTTAGAAAATTGAGTGATTTTATTGAATTTTGATTCCTCTAACATAAAAAATAATCTCCACTTTTACCATTTCAATTTTCAAGATATATTTTATAATTAAGTGGTTAATTAATAAAATCACTAATTTTAAATTTCAAAATTTCACTTCAACAACTTTCAATTTTTAAAATTAAGAGGTTTTTCAATAGTTCCTAATTTAAATTTCAATCTCTTTTGGATAATTATCATTGATCCTGAAAATTGCACTATTCCTTCTTTAAATCAATTGGGTCATTTTTTATAATCACTCTTCTTAGAATTTTGCGTTATTCAATTTTATGACTTAGATTCCAAAACTCAAAATTCAAATTATCCCTCTCAGCTCTCATTTCAATTACATTGTGGATTGCATAATTTATCAATTGCATTTTTCAAATTTAGTTCATTGCATTCACTTCTTTCCTTGCAATTTGGAAAAATGTCAAATTTGTTTCTACAAGATGAAGCTATTAAGTTGAAACAATTTAAGATATATGAAAATCCCCTTTTCGAGCCCTTAAATGACCCCCCTCCCAAAAAGTCTCCCCTAAAAGAGGACATATTGATTCAAGAAGGTACTTTTAACACTCTTCCTAATGATCTCCCTATTTGGGATGGACCATTAGAGAATGGTGTAGATTATTCTCTTCATATGATCCTACCTCATGAGGGTACCTTGGTGAAAGAGAATGATTTTAATAACACTTCACCTTCTATTCCTTCTAATAACCTTTCCCCCAAAAATGAAGCATTAATTACATATGATAGTCCTTTTCCTAATGAGTTTCTTGAACATAAATATACCTTAGAACAAGAATATGATATTATTTCTCATCATAATGCTATCTCCCCCAATAATCAAGAGCCTAACAAAAATCAAATCAATTCCATTCATGTTCCTAGGAAACCAAAAATTCTTCCTGATTATCATGTTGTGCCTTACACATATACTAATGAGCTAGTTGATGAGAACATAAGCGAAGCATCATATGCTTTCTTAGTTCCTACAATCCTATCTTCAATTAACTCAAATACACCGTCTCCTACCAAAGAAGTTCCTAAAGAAGAACTCTTAGAGGATGATTGGGGGTCCTTAGATTTCACTCCTACCTTCTCTAGAAAGTCTAAGATGCTTGAATTTCATATTCCAAATTTTTCTCTTAACACAAATCTTGAAATTGATTGGGCCTTTTTAAACTTCCATCCAATTCCCCCTAAGAGTGAACCCTCTTTTGAACATACACATGGATGCAATGGACAAATGCTTGAATGTGAGTGACAAAGTGATGAGAAATCACACTTTCCTTTGTCAATATTTTCTTATCCATTGTCCTGTAAATCCACATCTTCTCATTATAATTTTGAGTTACAACAAGAAAATGTGTTGACCAATCTGCTAAATGTTGGCATTATTGGTATTAAGTTGTCATTGATGTCAACTAGTTTGGCATGGTTACCGGTGAGTAAGAAGTGGTGACCGGTATGGGATAAGTAAGACATGATAATATCAATCTATATGTGTATGAGAAAATGGAAGGTAGATTACCGGTACACATGAAATGCATCATTTACCGATAAACAAGAACCATCGGTAAGGAAAATCAAGCAAGCAAAAGAAGAACTGAAAGATGTAAAATGGTACACTCTGAGAGGTTTAATATCGCTAGTACATGGATTGAATAGTAGGACCAACATGTTTGATGGAAGGCTAAGTTGATCCATCGACAGATAAGAGGTCAACAAGTATGAAGGACAACTGGTGAAGTTAGGTTATACGGGTAAGGTGAGTTGAATCGGTAGTCAATCTTGGTTGGTGAAGGATGTCAAACTGACATAGCAAACCAGGCATAGATGGATGTCAACAAGGATGACAGTTGGAAGCCAGGTGGTGATCATGTAGAGGTTTGTGAAGTGTTCATCAACGTAATAGTCAGCAAGTAGGCCAGCTTTTATGAAGAACCCAAAAATCATGGAAGGATGGCAAAAGATTCTAGCTCGATGAAGACAAGGTGGAAAATGATTGAACAAACCCTATGGGAAGATCTGATCTTTATGCCCGCTTACCAAAGGAAAAATTTGATCCATTAATGGCGTGTGATAGAGAAACGCAAAAAATATAGTACAGACATCCAAATATAGAAAACACACATTGGAATGCGAGGTGTTGGCGGTGTTGATTGATGAAATACAGATCATAACTCCAGAAAAGAAGATCGGATCAAATATAATATAGATCGAGTTGGTGAAGGCAAAACCTAACATGACACTTTTTGAATGTTGTTATGGTAGGAACCCTAAAAGATAAATATGTCAGCTTGAGACTAACATCAATTGATGCTTAATGCGAGGTGTGAGAGGAAAGAGATTTTGAGCAAGAAATATAATTTTCCTTAGAGTTATCTCTCACTGTGTGTTAGTATACTGAACCGATGAGAGGGTCTAATTGGTAGAGACAAAGTAACTAGTAAACTGTTATAGTCTAACAATCAAGCAAACTGGTGAGGAGTGATTTGTTAAGAAGGCATCCAAGAGTGACACAGTGTGGTGTGAGGTTGAGGGAGCAAGAAGGGAGGCTAGGAGTAATCGGTGAGAAATCAGAGAGAGTAATCTGACAACCGACAATGTGAGAACTAGTGAAGAAGAGGAGTTTGTTAACTAGTAGAAATCCATTGATTAGGTGTTCTAGAACTCATTTGCAACCAGGTGCTACAACTATATCAAAATTTTATTTCATTATACAATACCTAGTTGGAGATTGGTGTAGGGGTTGGTGCTCCTTGGGTTGGTGCCCTAAATCATTATAATTTGTTATTTCATTGGGAGGCTAGATTGGAGCAGTAGACTCTAATAGCATTTCTCACTGAGGTTTTCCCATATTGGGTTTTCCTTACACATCTAGTGTTGTGGGTTATGCATTTGTGTGTTTTCCTCTTTTGATATCCACTCTTATATTACTAGTTTGATTGTTTAATATTTAGGTTGTTAACCATGATGAATACTAAGAGGGGGGGTGAATTATTATACCAAAATTTACTGAACTCAAACTTCTAAACACTTTAGCAGATAACCGATATAATAGATTCACTAATAAATCGGTTAAGATAAATGCAAACCAAATAGTAAATAAAGCATTCACCCACAAGAGAACAATCACCATAACATGAGATGTTTGACATGGAAACCCAAATGGGAAAAACCACGGTGAGTAGAAACTCACAAGTAACTATCTGCAGAATAGAAACCAAACTGGTTAAGGTCATACAATGTTCTTCATCAGAATAGATCCTGTTAGGAATCTAGATCTCTGTTAGGAGATAAGTCCTATTAAAGACTACCTTGTGAGAGGATTTCAGATTCACAGTTGTGAACCACCTTGTTAGAGGATTTACAAAAGCTTTGCCAGCCCTACCCAGTTAAGGGTTTTAGACTTGTCAAAGATATGAGTAATCAACAAGTAGGTGATCTAAATACTAGCACAATATGCTTGGTTAGATCCTTGATAGCTCATTGTTAATGCACTTTAGCATTACTTCAGTCTTCAGTATCTCAACACTCTTACTCTTCACACAAACCTAATCTTCTCTTCTATGATCGCACATACAAAACCCTTATCAATAACTAAAACCATAGACATGATGTCCTTATAAAGGAGTTTGATTTCATGTCAGTCCAATAGTATTAATTTACAAGTTCCTAGGTTCAGTGCATCTAGACACATTTGGTAACATGGCACAAAATCACCGCCAAAGTGTCGGTGGATGATAACTTATTACAGAAATACCGATTGGTAACTCATCACAGAGTAATACAAGTTCATACATTTTACGCATTACTGGTTGTCAAAAATGAAGACTCAAAAAATGTTAACTACCGCTTTGTTCCTTCGTACCACTTGAGATCCTTGAACCACTTGAGGTCTTCATACTGCTTGAGGTCTTTAGTCAATTTGTGACCGGTAAACATCTTCTGCAAAACATCAATAGTCTAAAGACTATAATACATAATACCGGTTGGAACAATTACCGGTTAAGCATAACTAATACATCAAGAAAATGTACACAAAGCAAGTGTGTGTCCATCAATGATGATCACAACATCATCAAGATGCCAACAAACTGGTATTCAAGGCTTGGTTTAAAAAGAAAAGTTTTACGAACCACTGATTCAACCCCCTCTTAATGTTACATTGTGTTCAATGATTGGTATTAGAGCCAAGGTTCCCAGTTGATTAATATATTTCTCTAGCTTGGGTAGATTATGGTTAAAGACCACAATGGCAAGAAATGAGTCTGCCTCCTCAAAAGCTCCCATGTTTGATGGATCTAACTATGCCTTCTGGAGAAGAAGAATGGATACCTATATTTCCTCACTTGGTTTTGATGTGTGGATGTCTATCAAGAATGGGTATATTATTCCTAGTGTTCCTCCCACTGATCTGGGTGCTAAGAAGTAGTATGAGAATAATGCAAAGGCTAAACATGCTATCTTAAGCGGATTGTCTAATAATGAGTTTGTCAAGGTCATGCATTGTGCGTCAGGCAAGGAAACTTGGGATAAAATACATAGATTATTTGAAGGAGATGCCAAAGTCAAAGAGGCCAAGCTCCAATCACTAAGTGGTCAACTTGAAGGCATCGAGATGAAAGATGAAGAAAATATTGTAGACTACCTTCACAAAATAGATGAAACTGTGAATACCATTAGAGGACTTGGAGAAGAAATTGTTGATGAGATTATTGTCAAGAAGGTACTTATATCTCTCACATCTAAGTATGATACTAAGGTTAATGCCATAGAGGAAGCCAAGGATCTTAAGACCTTCACAATGGATGAGTTATTTGGCTCTCTAACAGCCTATGAAATGAGAACAACCGGTGAAGCATCCTCAAGGAAAGAGGCAACATTCAACTCCACCAAAAAGAAGAGGTTGTTTATAAAGGATCCAATGAAGACTCAGATGCAAAGGTAGCAAACTTTGTCAGAAAGATCAAGAGAGGATCCGCCAAGTATAAAGGAAAGTTACCACTCAAATTCTTTAATTGTGGTAAAGTTGGACACTTTGCTGCAAAATGTCCTTATAATGAAACCAGTGGAGATGAGAAAAGAAGTTTTGGTAGATCTACTAGTAAAGACAGAGAAAGGAATATCCTCACATACATAATCTGTCTGATATATTTCACATTATATGACATTCACATATCCATCACCATATCTATATCAAAATGATCTAATCCAACTGACCTATATATCCTATACAACTTATCATGCCTTATGTTAGCTTACAAAGATAATTATAATATCAAATTAC
This sequence comes from Cryptomeria japonica, assembly GCF_030272615.1. NCBI lineage: Eukaryota > Viridiplantae > Streptophyta > Pinopsida > Cupressales > Cupressaceae > Cryptomeria > Cryptomeria japonica. Next base: position 190,533,172 of record NC_081415.1, on the reverse strand, counting down.
ATGTCGGCTAGATAATATAAATGCATGAATATAAAAAACAATTGCCAATGCCGGATCCAAGAGACGTCGACCTCCAATACTGATAACCATATTCTAAACCATGTCATCCTGTATTGTCGGTAACCAAACAAATCCTTCTATCCTACCGGTGCTGGTGTAGTGTCTATGAAGTGCCTATTGATACATAACTAAACCAAAACATGAAGCCGGAAGAAAATACCATGTTGGCATCAATGACAACATAGTGAAACCAACCAATTGAGTATCAATTACCAACAGTATCATACTGATTTTTATATGTAAATGAGAATATGTACCTTGTATTATGTATCTTTGTGCATTTGTAAGTGAAATTATAATAGGACTTGAGGTAGTGATTAGGAGAAGAATTAATTGATCATTCTTTATGTAATATGAGTTTATGAGTTCTATGTGAAAAAGTAATGAGCTAACTTATATGTAAAGTGTAACATTTGAATTAGTGAAATGGAATTAAGATATTTCATCCTATAGAATGAATGATAAAAATAATAATAATGGTTTAATAGATCTATGATGCATTCATGATAAATGGTAGTAGGAGTGTTAGGAACATTTGGTTAGTGTTTATATGAATATAAGGAAATATAATGTGGTTAAGCTATGCATATGTGTTATTGTTATTCTAATTTCATGGAAAGTAAATGGTTATTTGAATGATAGAATATGATGTTCTAGTTGGATAAGTGTTTTGTTAGAATGGTGTCAAGTATTTGAAATTGAGATACCCTAGGGAATGGTTATGTTTGCATGAGTTATTTGGAGATATGATGATGTTTAAATTTTTTTATTATATATATTTCTATAGTTATATTCATGTTGATTTATGTGATCTTGTTAATAGTTAGTATTGGATTTAATGTATGTTAATGATAACATAGTAGTAAGGATATTTAAAAGAAAAATTAATTCCATTTGTTAGTATACTTTAGATTATTTCTTTAGGATATTTTGGTGGGAATTACATGTTGATTTGTGCCTTCATTGCTAATTATCAGATCTAAAATTGTTGTTGAGTTGAATAAAGTTTGTGAGCAACCTGATTCACCCCCACCCCCTCTCAGTTTGTTGCATTGTTGTCAATAGTTCATCCATTAACCAATGGGTTTTAAGGAAATTTTAACCTGTCAAGTTTGAATTTTTTGAGTTTTTGGAGGTCCATCAATGGTGGATGGCCTCCAAAACTAGGTTACTGGTCATTTTACATTTTTTGAAAAAAATTATTTTGATGTTTGAGTACATGTGTTGGAAATGCATTGTTTGTATGATGTATTTGTATTGAACCATTGGATTTTGGCTTTTTTTTGCATTGTTCCTCATTATGAAATGAGATGAGCTTGGGTGTGGGTAGTTAGAGACAATAAAAGGAGTGGCTCTCAATGGGGACTGGGGCCCAAAGTGGTCACCAAGATAACCTATTAAGAATTGAGTAATAAGTGAAAACATTTAATAAAAAATGAGGTAAATATACTAAAATATAATGGATATCCCATGCCTACCATGAGTGCTTGTTATGGCTACGAGAACATTGGGAAGGCCTGGCGTCCATGGGATGTTGTTGGAGCGCATGTTCATGTTCCTCATCCATATGAGAGGATCTGATTCTACATGAGTCATCACTTCAAGCTGTGTGATGACACTCTTGTTTGTTGTTCTCTAATATCCAACTCGGTATAGATTGAGTAGCACTTGGAAGAGGATTTTCCTTACATGTTATTTCACTCATTGATGGATTCTTGAGATATCCTTAATGGTGGCCTTTTTGGTCTTATTATCATTGGATAATTGGTATATAATAATTGATCATATTAGATGTTTGGATGAGGATTCTCCTTGTTGAGTGTTGAGTACTTTCATGTTTGTAATTCATTGTGCTTGCATTGAGTATATGCCTCTTCTTCTTATCATTTATTGATATGGAATTATGTACTTGGTTGATTATATATTCATGTTGAGTGTTACTCCATATTTTCTCTTGTGTGAGCCTATTGCCTCCCTTGCTTTAGTATTTTATTATTTGGATCATGTGACCATCTCCATGAGCATGGTAGGGTTAGAACCTATGGGTTTCACATGGTTGGGTGGCATTGCCAACCACTATTGGGGACCAGAGGACTTGGATTGTGAGCGAATGAAGATTTCCTTCTCCTTCCTCAACACTTTTTCTTCTCCTTCTTCCATTCTTGTAGTTGTATTTATGTAATTGTTATTAAGAATGGTATTCATTGGTGATTTGTATATAGAAAACTTCAAGTGGAGATGTATGTAATTACAATTAATGCTAATTTAATGGATGGATCTTTAATGGACCAAAGTTGGGACCAGCCACCGAGAATGATCTTTTATGCTCTTCATTTGATGATATATATGATGTTAATATAGGAACACTTTGTTTGGTGCTCAAAATAAATGTATGTGTGATTCTTATTGTATTAGAGATTGAATTGGTAATCTCCCATAGTGGCCATGTGATGTTGACCAAGCCCTTGTTGGAATGAGCTCTTGGGAGCCAATCTGCACTCAATCGGAACCACTTGATGTGTATTTCATCATGGTCCATTTGTGGAATCTAGTTGTTTTGGATACCAAGGTATCCTTGAGCTGGTTGAGGATGAATTGGGTTGTGTGGTGGTGAAGTGAGTCTACCCAAACTCCGTCTTGTCTTATAGGAGTTATCTGGTGACCCAATGTCTCAAGACTTGACCTAATTTCTCAGCCCAATTCTCTCAAATTAGGGATATTAGATAGCCATCCTAACTTCACCAAGAGGTTCAGTATGTTTGGTCTTTTGAAATGTCCTTCTAGGAAGCTCACTAGTTTTGGACAAATGCATGTCTCTAGGATGACAATGCAAGTTCACTAGTTTAGGGGACTCCAACATGGAAATTGGACACCAGCCTAGGATCAAGACACCTATGGGAGTCAAGGGAACCAATGCACTATGCTTAACTAAGTGTGAAGAGAGCTATAGTGGATAACTAGCTAATAAAGAAATAGAAGGTTAAAGAACCCTATTCACACTAACAACATGAACATGAAAGACCTAATCAAACACACATACTTGCATGAATATTGATGTAACTTTTCCCCATAATACGTGAAGGAGGAAATTCTACCTTTAATATTTGCAAATGTTAGATAAATTCTTGGTGAATGCTCGAATACTATAGATAAGCAATGGATGGAGTCTTGGATCTAGAATGAATTGATAAGATGTCCTTATATAGGGTTCCCTAGGTAAATTACCAATCAGGTTGACCTCTAATGATCAAGTGTAGCCATAGGGACCAAATTCCATTAGGGAGGGAGAGAGCCTACCTGGTCTCAAATTAGAACTTGTTTAAGGGGGACTAGGGCATTGGGAGGTTCCCTCATCCTCAAAAAATAAGACCCTAAACTTAGAGACTAGGGGAGGGTAGCTCCAAGATGGGGCCCACTTAGTGGTGTCAACAAGTGACATCAAGGTTGGAATAAAGAGGACCAAAATAGACCTAGGGGAATGGAGATAAAACATGCTAAATTGGGAGCACAAATATGAGGTTTGAATGGTACCAATTATAATTTATGATGCTACAACTACCAAAGGAACACACCTTCTTCTAGTAGGTGCAAAGAATCAATGAATTGAAATGAACAAGATGGGACTAGGGCACTGGGAGGTACCCTCATCCTCAAAAAATAAGACCCTAAACTTAGAGACTAGGGGAGGACAACTCCAAGATGGGGCCCACTTAGTGGTGTCAACAAGTGACATCAAGGTTGGAGTAAAGAGGACCAAAATAGACCTAGGGGAATGGAGATAAAACATGCTAAATTGGGAGCACAAATATGAGGTTTGAATGGTACCAATTATAATTTATGATGCTACAACTACCAAAGGAACACACCCTCTTCTAGTAGGTGTAGAGAATCAATGAATTGAAATGAACAAGATCTCCTAATCATGAAATTATCCTTGAACCACTATGTCAAGGACCAATCTGACAAATGTGTCTGACCTCAAAAACTATCTTGAAGCTCTTCATAGACTATCTTTCACAATTTTTCTATATAAAATTTTCTTGTGCATCATTCATATCCACTTCACATCAATTCACATAGATCCCATACCCAACTCATGCATCTGCACTCCTATATATACAAGATAATTAATTGAAACCCTATTTGAGGATCAATCAAAGATGAAATAAGAAATATTACATAAATTTGGCCATCGAGACCTATTACATCCATTGTGGTACACTCCAAGAGATAAAGGGGACTCAAACACATCACAACACATCCTTACCAAATGATTCCAATGAACTGCATGCACTAACACATCCTCCATGGTTGTGATATCAAATGAAACATGTAGACAAATAATGTAGCATGCCAACCAATTGGAGCAAAGACATTCTCAAATATTTAAATTATAATGTTAATCTATTACACAAATCTGATACCAGGAGTAAACTGAGAGGGGGGTGAATTAGTTTACTATCAGAAATTAGAACTATTGCATATTAAAACCTTTAAATTGGAGCAAAAATAAACCAACACAATGAAAGATAAAACTGTTAGAATACAATGAACCCAAGAACACTGAGAGGAGGGGTGAATCAGTGTTTTGCTGGTAACACAATATTTTAACCTTTTATAATATACACATATAAACTAGCAAATCAAGAAACATATAACACACATAATTTATATGTGGAAAACCTCAAAGAGGAAAAACCATAGTGGGATTTGTGACCCACAATATCAATTCATTGGCCATATGAAAGATATTACATAGAATGGGGGCATGCACATGCAGGAAGGCACACTGCCTAGAACACACTGCTCAACACAAAAGAGTCTCACTGACTACAAGCTTCTACTGAAATAAAATAATACTGATGATCTCACAAAATGCATCTGCAATGCCAAAAAGAGTTCTAGTTAAAGCTCTGTTCAATATTGATTCATAAACCCTAAACCTTCTACCAGTATCTTCTCTTCCTCCAAGAATGCTTTACAAACTATCTACTGATCATAGCATGATATTGCATTCACATACAAATGGTTTACATACATATCCTTCACATCTCATAGTTCTGGTATTATTCTCCTATGTCACATACTCAAAATGACCTAACAGACTAACTTATATACCCTTACAAACAATATGCCTTATGTCGGCTTACAATACAAAAGATATACAATGTCGGCCCAATGTAGTAATTACAAAATGATTTTACAATAAAACCTTTCTGATCCAGACTGATGTCAGCTTCACTAAAATGCTGGATGTTGGTGCCAGTGATGACCCTAAATACTTAATGTCGGTATCAGCCAGTGTATCCCTCCAAGTGCCAGTATGTGCCTTCAATACAATCTTGTTGCCATCAATGACAACATATGATTCCAATGAGTGTCAATTGCCAACAATCTCCCCCTTTGGCATTAATTGTAACACTCATGTAAGAAATGGATTCCCTGTCGGTTCAACTAAAAAATGAATTATGCTCCCCCTATGTTGATTGACACTGTTAGTAATATGCTTTGCCTATCCTCCCCTTAGGGTTAAATACATATTTTCACATACATATACTCCCCCTTTGGCATCAATGCCAAATACTGATGAAAGAATTAAAGAATAATTATAGATTACCGGAGCTTGACCAATCTCAAAATTTTTGGGTAAGCCTTTTCTAGCAACTACACATAGGTATCCCATCCGGTTTTGAATGTTTCGGATATGGATATAAGTCCACTTAGTAAATGTGCTAGTGTTTCTTTCTCAATGACTTCTGTCAGTGTGGGCTTTGCAAGCATATCTATACATTCTCTCTTATGTACACCAATTGAATCCAATATTAGACTCACCAATCTTCTAAGACTCCTTGATCTCCAAATGATCTTGTCTCTTTCCTTTTCAAAAGAAAAAAATTGGTTCTCTAAGGTCAAAATTTGTCCATCAATGGAAGTTGTAAGTGATGTTAGTCTATCAAAAGAATTAACAATATTAGCTATCTTTTCATGTAGCTCCTTTAACCTCTGATCTACATTAGCTATAAGAAATTGTATATTACAACAAACCCTGTAGATGTTAGTACATTGTTTCAAAGAGTTTTCAATGAGTACAAGTTTCTCCTCAATTTCCTCTTCTCTATCTCAATAATCTGGTGAAAAGTTGCTCTCTTGGCCAGAGTAAATCTTTCAAGTGCCTTCTTGTTTGAAATCTGCTGCACTGACTGAAAGTTTTTAGATATATACTATGTTAGTACCTTAAGCTTTCTAGAAGGGCTTACTTCATTTTCAAACATACAATCAGGAATCAATCTATTCAAAACTATTATTGATTGATCTATTATTCCTTTGTTGGTAGATCCCTCCTTCATTAGCTTTTGAGTAGCCATCATCATTAGCTCTATGGGACTCATCTCTGTAATTGATTTCTTCTCAACTTGAGAAGTGTCAATTACCAAAGATTTTACTGGGGAAACTACAGCCAGTTCAGTCTGCTTTTCCTTAACTTCCTTATGCTCTGATGGTGAATCTCTTTTCTCCTCCTCTAATGCACCGGTGGCTCTACCACTTGGTGCAGTATCAATTACCACCGGTGGAGTATTATGCACAATATTATCTATAACCTATACATTATCTTTCCCAAAATGTACAAATGTAGTCTCTTCTAGTTTAGTCTGTACACTCTCATCAGTTATGGGTTTAACTGCTGATTCACTCAAAATTTAAACTAAAAATTCCAAAATTCCTTTCCCTTTAGATTTATCTAGAATAGTGGGAGCTATAGCCTTAGCAAATTCTTCTTGAGAGGTGAGAAAATCAAGATTCTTTTGGAAGAATTTGGTCCAACCATCTCTAGTCTCATTTACTATCTCATTGACTCTACCCATCATTAGGCCTATTTTTGGGGTTTTGCTACTAAAGACTTTTCTATTAGCAACATCTATACATATTTTCATTTCCTCATTGTTTATAGAGCCACACATATTCAAAAGTTCAACTTCTTTGATCTTTTTGTCCCTCCTAATTGCATCTAATCTCCTTGTATCTAACTTATTATACAGTGATAAAGGAATTTCCTTCAAAATCTCTACCAAAGCTTTCTTATATATGTCTAGATATAACAAAATTGCTTCTTCTATTTCATCTTGCTTATTATCTTCTAAATCTTCATAAAAAATTGATACATTCTTCAACATTCCATCTTTAGTTATCTCATCAATCAATTTTGTACAATTCATTCGGGGTATGGTGGTATCATTACTAGATTCAATTGCTTCATCAATTGCATTATTTTTCTTCTTTCTGGGGGTTGCAAGAACAAATGGAGCAAGCTGCCTCTTCTTTGCCAGAGGTGGGGGTGCAGTTGTTACCTTTCCAACTAGCTTCCTCCTTGGTTCCACCTTTGTCTCCTCTACCGGAGGCTTGCTAGTTGTATTCCTCTATACCCTTCTAAATGCAAGAGGTTGATTATCCTCTAGATCACAATCAAAAGTGATAGAAGAAATGAAATTCTCGAGCTTCTTCACCTCAGGAGAATTTGTTGATGCCGTTTGATCTACCGGTTTAGATCCAAAACATAGTTCTGTATCTATCTCGTGCAATACATCCTGAATAAATGTAGACATTTTGTCTATCTTCTTTTCTCTTCTTTTCCAATTGAAACTAGTCTTAACTTCAAAAGTCTTCTCCTATGCAATGCCAAAGTGTTCAACCTTATCATCCAATGGAGCATCAATCAACATTTTAGCATATAACTCCAAAATGTTGTCATCTACCTTATAACCTAATTAAGTAACCCATATAGTTCTAGGTTCCACTACTTCCATCAGTGTCTCATCTATTTTGACCATAAAGCAGATATATGTGGAGTATTTCTCCACAATGTGCTTGGACATTCTTTCCCTCAATCTCATATTCTCCTGAAAAGTTTTGAAGTAGCCCTAAAGCTTCTCATCCCTGTTATTGCCAAGATCGATGATTTCTTCTTTGATCTACATACCTAATGGTATCTCATGTGCCCAACTCTTCTTTCCCAAACCCGGTAGCTCATTTATGAAGTATAACATCAAGCAGCCAATGAGATTGCCAAACCTAAATGTTCCTTTCTTAACCCCTTTAATTTTTCCAAGATTAATCATTAACTCACTCCTTAGCTATTCACACAAATCATACTTCTCATTATTCTTTAACATCTGATAAGCAACATGGATACAGGAACTAGCAACAAAGTTCAATTGACTTGATTGAGTTACCTTGTAGCCGATTATCATGCCGACAAATTTCACATTAGTGTCTTTGATGGTGTTGACCCTCATAGATCTTCCATCATGGGTTGCACTGGTGAGCTTCTCAATCGTAGTAGTGGAAATCTTCTTTCCTAGTGCCTGTCCAACTTTAGGTAAGCTAGTGACCACTTGAATAGCTTCTTTGGTGATCATGTGGGGCCATTCTAGCCAGATAAATTCATTATGGAACCTACTCAGATCATATCTGATGACTTGATCCTTGAATTCTAGAATGAACAGAATTTCGGTTAACCCTAGATCCTCAATGATTTGATATTCTATTTGACTATACTGGAGCTCCCTAGTATCACAAATTGATACATCCCCTTGATTTCCTCAGTGCCCAAATCCTCCAATGTGTAGTAAATATAGGCCCTGACATCTTCTACATAAACCACACCATCGGGAACCATAAAAAACGCACCAGTAGAATCTTCCTTCATAGAAATTTGGGGAACTTCCTTGAAAATAGGCCTCAACCTATCCTTGACCTCAACAATAGTGGGATTTTCAATAAAAGTAGGAGCAGATGATGGTCTAGATGCCATTTTAAAGAAATACTTGGATAATAGTAGTCGGTTGAAGAGTTTTTATTACTTCTCAGATGACTGCTGGAAATTATTCATAATCCATTTGCTATCTCTTGATCGCCTAAGATTCATCTTTGCTTCGCTCTGTTTTTCTCGAGTGTTGGGTGAGTGAAAATGAGTCCATTTTCCCTTTTTATCAATGAGTAAACCCTAATTCATCACTATCATAAATGCTTAGCGATGTGCCCTACCGAATGTCGGTTTCATAGTTTTATGCTAGATGAACCTCCATCAACGATTAATACCACTCTCTAGATCTCTTCCAAGGGATATGCAAGATTTGCAATTAATTTTCCAACCCCTAAGGCATATGCCTTAGTTACCAGTTGAATTTCCTACTGGTGTAGGAATGCTTTGGACTACTGGTGGAGTTATAGGTGCAATTACCAGTGTAGTTGCATCTCCACTTGGCTCTTTAGATTTTATAACCCATCTCTTGGTGTGATCTTGTTGTATTTCATCTACCTCCTCCTTGCCTTTCTCATTTTCTTTATCATTGCTAATCGGTGTAGACTTGCTTCTGCACTACTTAGCAATATGACATATTTTTTTGCATGCATAACATGTAACATTGTTCTTTTGAATTTATTTGAGATATCCGATGTCATTCCTTGACCTACATTAATTAGCTAAATGACCAAACTTTCCACATGCATGACATTTAACATTCATTCTACAATCTTTTGTCCAGTGACCATATTTCTTGCAATTTGTGCATTGACTGGGAAGTGAATTATAGTTTTGATTTGCTCTATTTGTACATTTTCTAGCCATTAGCCCAAATTTATTACAAAAAAAACATCTACCATTGAATTTGTAAGCATTAGATTGCCTTATCGGTTTCCTCTGGTCAGATGAGTTCTGCATACCGGTTGTCTCATCTTCATTTACAGTTTTGATTTGCTCTATTTGTACATTGTCTAGCCATATACCCAGATTTATTACAAACAAAACATCTACCATTGAATTTGTAAGCATTAGATTCCCTTATCAGTTTCCTCTAGTCTGATGATTTTTGCATACCAGTTGTCTGATCTTCATTTACAGTACCAGAGATTTCACCTTGTACAAATCCAAGTCCTCTAGAATCTTCACTCTGCCTTTATCTTTTCAATAAATCATCCAATTGTGCAACACTAATCTTAAAATTTTATTTATAGTACCTTGCAGTAGTCAGATCATCTCTCAGAGTTGTTATTTTTCTTTCAAGCTCTTGTTCATTATTCTGAGAGTGTACCAAATTAGTTCTCAACAAATTATTCTCATGTGTCAATTTGCCACATTCATCAAATTTTTTCTTCAGAGATATAAGAATATTTTCTTCCTTTTTCTTTCTGTCTTCAATATCTTTTGATAACCTCATAGTCAGGTCTTGCATTTCATTCTTCACAAGCATGTTAGTTTGACTCAGCTTCTAACATTGTTACTTAAGTGCATTTTTCTCTTCATCATCTTGGTTTTGCAAAAGTTCCTTTCTCTTGGCTTGAGCAGATGATAGCCTTTCTTACAGAATAAGAATGAATTCATTAGCAGGATTCAATTCGTCTTGCAGTTTTAGATTCTTCATCCTTTCAACATCATGTTTCTCAAGAGCCATCTCAAGTTGCTTCTCCATAGCCATGTTTAATGATTCCAGTTTCAGGATCTTCCTCAAGCTCTTATACTTCTTTCGAGGTACCAAGCTCTAATACCAATTGTTGGAATACAATGAACCCAAGAACACTAAGAGGGGGGGTGAATCAGTGTTCTACATGTAACACAAGATGTTAACCTTTTATAACATACACATATAAATCAGTAAATGAAGAAACGTATTAACACACATAATTTATACATGGAAAACCTCAAAGAGGAAAAACCATGGTTGGATTTGTGACCCAGAATATCAATTCATTGGTCATATGAAATATATTACATCGCATGGGGGCCTGCACATGCAGGAAGGCACACTACTCAACACAAAAGAGTCTCACTTACTACAAGCTTTTGCTGAAATAAAATAGTACTGATGAACTCACAGAATGAATCTGCAATGCCAAAAAGAGTTTTGGTTAAATCTTTGTTCAATACTGGCTCATAAACCCTGAACCTTCTATCGATATCTTCTCTTCCTCCAAGAATGCTTTACAAATTATCTATTGATAATAGCATGATATTACATTTGCATACAAATGATCTACATACATATCCTTTTCATCTCATAGTTTTTCTATTATTCTCCTATGTCACATACTCAAAATGACCTAACAGACTAACTTATATACCATTTTCAAACAATATTCCTTATGTCAGATTATAATATAAAAGATATACAATGTCGACCCAATATAGTAATCACAAAATTATTTTATAATAAAACCTTTCCAATCCAGACTAATGTCGGCTTCACTGAAAAGTTGGATGTTGATGTCGGTGTCGGTGATGACCCTGAATACTCAATGTCGGTATTCACGGTGTATGCCTCCAAGTGTTGGTATGTGCATTCAATAGAGTCTTGTTGCCATCAATGAAAACATATGATTCTAATGAGTGTCAATTGCCAATAAAAACATGAAAGCACAATACACACAACACCAATATTTTGACGTAAAAAAATCGATAAAGGGAAAAATTATGGTGGGAAAACCTACCCACAATCAGATAATACTTTTGCAATAGTATATGAAATAATTACAATGGGGATTGCATTTGCAATTAGGACAATAGCTTAGAGCTCACTTCTTATCACAAAAGAGAAGTCTCACTGACTTACAAAAGCATAGGCTACAATCCAGAAAGAATGAACTATGAAAGTAGCATCTCCTAATGCTTGATACTGTTGGTATATGCACACTCCAATGAGACATTGTAGGTGATTGAAGGTTTTGTCATTGATGGCAACCTTACAATCCTATGGCACCGGGAAGGCATCATACTGGCAAGGCATTATACTAGAAAGGCATCATACCAGCAAGGCATCATACTGGCAAGGCATTACACCAGCAAGATAGTTCACCGACATCAACGATCACACTCTACACTGGCACCGGCACAAAGAAAGAAAGTATACTCATATAGAGGCCGACAAGATTTTGTTATATTATATTTTGTTTATTATTGTAAAACTTTGTAAGCCGACTTGGCATGTTGTAAAATGACTCTTATATAAAAGAGATCATTGTAGACATTTTGTAAGTAAGGAAGAAAGTTATGTAAGTGATGTAAGCGAAATATTAAGGCAGACCTATTATGCGAAATATAGGTTAAAGGGTTTATGTAAGATGCAGAGCAACACTCGGTACTGAATCAGGCATTATAGATGCTATTGCAAAGTAGTACAAGATATTGGATTTGCATAATCCACATTGTAAGTCAGTGAGACTTCCCATTGAGAAGTGAGCTCTAGGCAGTTGGCCTTCCTGCATGTGCAGGCCCCTCTTGTAAGTAATATTCTCTTATTGGCTAGTAAGTGGATATTGTGGGTCACAAATCCCACCGAGGTTTTTCCCACACTGGGTTTCCTCATTAAATCCTTGTGTCATGGTGTGCTTTTCATGTGGATGTTTTTAATTTTGTTTATTTCTTTATTTCTTGCATATCGGTACACTATTATAATATGTACTGCATGTTTTAAGTTAAGAAATTCTATATACCGGTTAGATACTGATTCACCCCCCCTTCTCAGTATTTGTGGGAATCCTAGTTGTACATTAGGAAATAGGAAATCATCACAAACAAGATAAACATACTAATCTTTAGCTCAATCACAAGAAGTCATTGCAATGATCTATCCTAAACAACACTCAATAGAGACATGAAATAAAAACATTCAAAACTAGAAATTAAGCAAACCAAAGGTATGATTTGAATGCTCCTTCATGCGGCTCCATTGTCCTTCTTTCTTCTCCAAATGGTTTTGTTGTGGATCTCACCTACTAGTGCATGATCATGATATGAAAGAAAGTAAATAAGATATTGCTCAAGAATACTCGAAGCGTGATTAACTAGAAATTCGATAATCTAATTAGGGATCAAGAATCAAGGGATTTGATTGAAGAAATTCATCCAATTTATAGATAAATTGGAGAAATGATCAAATTAGCATGAAAGAGATTCAAATGGAAATTCAAAACAATAATAGCAAAATTATGACATGTGTATGACAAATTGCTATGCAAGGATTTATGACAATTTATGACAATTTATGACAAATTGCTATGCAAGAATTGATTGATTGTCAATTATGACAAATTATGACAAATTTCTGTGTCAAGAATTGATTGATTGTCAATTATGACAAATTATGACAAATTTCTATGTCATTCCCATGAAATTAGGAGAAAAATAGGAGAGAATTGAAATTAGGAATTAAAAAAAATAGAAAATTAGAAAAAGAGGAATTAGGAAATAGGTAAATTAATTAATAATTTTTCATTTATTAATTAATTCACAAAGAGAGGAATATTTAGCCAATTAAATGAACATTTAATTGTGATAAGAAGACTTAGGATAAATAATTAATTTATTAATCCTAAAGAGAGAAATGACAAGCAAGGTTAAATGGTTAAATCATGAAACCCTAGAAGATGAATTAGCAATGCAAAGATGACAATTAGGTCTTGATGAAAGATAATTGACTCGACCATGATTTGGATTAACAAATGATCAATGTGATAAATGATTTGATTGACAAATGTGCCAATTTACGAGGAGTAATGACAAATTGATCCAAATTAGCATGATTGAGAAGGACGACGATCGATGACAAATTGATCACAAAATGATAAAATTGACAAGAAGACAAGGATTGATGACAAAATAGATCACAAGATGACAAGATTGATGATAAATTGATCAAAAGACAAGAATTGATGACAAATCGATCACATGATGACAAGATTGATAAGAGGACAAAAACCCTAATTAGGATTGACGATTTCCAAAATGATGACAAATGAGCACGCATATTGATGCGATAGGATAAGATCGACCAAAATCATGATTGAAGATTGTTGTCGACAAGACCAAATTCGAAGGCGAGATGAAGGAAGAATGCAGAAGAAAGACTCGATACTCGCAAATGATAAAGACCAAGTGCGAATCATAGGAGAAATGTTAATGTGATGCAAAAACCTAAAATGAGGCAATGCGCAAATGTTAAAGTATGACTCCGCAAGCGTTGACCATTTTTAGGTGTCTACACTAGCAATTGGTATCAGAGGTTGGTCCTCTATTTTTAGAAGCCTAACAGCTTGAGGAAGATCTTGACACCGGTAAAGATGGAAAATCTGATGAAGCAACTTGAAGGAGCTCTCTCAGACTATGATACATAAAAAATTAAAAAATATCAAACTAGAAGATTATTTAAAGGCAACTCAGGATATCATTCAGGCACTTCAAGAGAATCTTACTATTGCAAGAAATAAGAGAAGAGAACTTTGTGAAAATATGAAAAATGAGAATGATGAAAAGGAATCACTTAATGATCAGATAAGCAAGATGAAACTGGAGAACATGACAATAAAGAATGAGATGCAGGATATAACTATGAGATTTTGTAAAGAAATTGAGGATAGGAAGAAGAATGAAGAAAAATTGACCAGAAGACTAAGTGATGCAGCAAATGAGAACACAAGACTTAGCTATGAAAATGATTTATTGAAGATAGATTTGATGCACACTTAGAATGACTCCAATGAACTGATGAGACAGAAAGAGGTCTTAGAAAGAGAACTAGAAACTGCAAATCAACATAAAGAAAAATTCAAGAAAAGCTCAGAGAAACTTGGCACCTTGTTGAAGAATCAAAAACCTAAAGGTGACACTTCTGGAATTGGCTTTGAAGTTGGTGAAAGCTCTGGTATTGCAAATACTCAGGATCACAGCAAATCGGTAAGAAAACCTAATGCTTATAAATTCAATGGAAAATTCTTTAACTATAATAAGTATGGTCATAGAGCAAATGAATGTAGATCTAGAAATTATCAGAATATCAACACACCCACTAGTCAATGTTCAAAATGCAACAAAGTTGGTCACAAGTTTAAAAATTACAAAATGAATGTGAAATGTTATGTTTGTTGAAGATTAGGACATTTATCTAATCTATGCAAAACACAAACCGGCATAGGTTATGGGAAAGCTATTCAAAAGAATAATGTAACTTGTTATGCATGTAACAAGATTGGACATATTGCAAAATTCTGTAAAAGTAAAGGATCACCGGTAGACAACAAAAGTTATACCTTGAAGGGTAAAGAAAAAGTTGAAGAGGTTAAGCAAGAATTCTCAAAACAATGGATTAGAAAAGTTGATCTAAATATTGGGAATACTCCTCCACCGGTAGAACCAATCAATGCTTCACTGGTAGGATAGAGTGATGCTTCACTAGCAAGATAGAGTGATGCTCCACTAACAGGAATTTCTTCATCTAATTGAAGAAAGTTTCCTTGAGGGTTTGGCAATCTAATGACACATGTGCTATTATTCCCTCGGTTAGAGATGAGAAGTTGGAAATTACTTATTACTGGTAGACAATGTTAAGTGAATACTTAACTGGCATGCATTTAATGTGGTAGATGGCAAAAAAGACACTATAAATTTGAGGTTTTCGCTCCATTTCATTTTACCAAGATTTCAAACCTACGAAGAGCGCGAAGATTCTAAGCTAAGGCATTTTGAGAAAGAGGCAAGAACATTTCAAGCAATCATCCATCCTAGAGGCAGTAAAAGGTATTTTATCATGGCATCCACCTCTGCAATTGAATATATAGCAAACCCTACTATTGTCAAAGTTATAAAAAGACCTAGGCCCGTATTTCAATTAGTTCCCAAAGTAGCAAAGAAAGATGATACCTTAGGTGCTTTTTCTCAAATTCCTAAGGGAGTTGTTTATGCTGAAGACCCCAGAATTTACATTCACTACAACATTGAGGAACTAGGAGATGAAGAGATTAAAACCATGTTTAAAATTGTCATATGTGATGAATCCGACAATGTAAAAGATGAAAATAAGATCATTGAAACCCTAGGATTTACAGAGATCCTTAGCATTCCTGAATTCCCCAAGGATGTGATTAGGATAATCTTAAGCAGGGTACATGGTGAATTTTTCTGGTTAGATGCAATTCACAAAATCACCAAGGAAGCTGTGAAAGCTGTCACAGGGTTACTGATCATCGGTAAAAGGCCAGACAAGACTAAAAAGGTCTCCAATGACCTAGTTATAAACCTAACTAGTGCCACATCCAACAGAAGGTCCTTAAGAGTCAATGATGTAACAGATATTAATGTAAGATTTATCAGCATGATATTAGGATATCAAGCTACTCATGCAAATAGACTCAATTCAGTTTCAAGTTTATGCATTAAGAGTGCTTATGATATGGTCATGGATAATGTGAAGATTGATGTATGTGAGTGGTTGAAGGACGAATTAATTGATAACTTAGGAAAGATTAAGAAGGACAAGAAATGAACTTTTAAATTTGGAAGTCTGCTAGTATGTCGGATGCTACATATAACCAAATAGGTTCCCGGTATAGGCTACAAAGAACTTGGATATGATATACCAATAGGAAAAAAGCTAACAAAACTATTCAATAACATGGGAGAAGATAAGGAAAACAATATCCATGATTTCTTTCAAGCACTTAAAGCCAAAATGAAGAAAAGAATCAGATTATCACAAAATATTGTTGACAAATATAAGGATGAAATATGCTTTGTAATCAAGAAGGATGAGATCTAGATGGAAGCAGTCATCCCTAGGATAGTTTGGGTAATAGAGATGGGCTACGAAACCGATGATCATATAATTGAAACATATGCTAAAGCACTTCTGGAAGCCCCTAAAGAACCTAAGGAAGAAGTGTTTGGTAGTGCAGAAACTATTGAAAGCCAAATACAATCTAAGAAAAGAGTGAAAAAGGTTGAGGCAGTTGTAAGAAAAGGTTCCAGATAGGCAAAGGCTATTAAAGAAGATGTGTTAAAGAATACCGGTATAATAGAGGATGAGTTAGCAGCTCCACAACCTGAAACTCACCTATCACCGGTAGGTACTTCTTCAGAGAATGAAATGCCTGCAACTTTCAAGAGAGTTGTAAGGAAAAGAGATCCCTCACCGGCAAGCACACCCTCACCTAGGAGGACAAGACAAAAAAAACAAGCAGTAAGATCTCTGGTAAGAAAGGCTACACCAAAAAAGAAGAAGAGGACAAACAAAGACCTGGCCCCATTAGACATACTGTTGAATGAAATTACAAAGGAAGGAAAATTGAAGAATATAGAGAAACTATATGACACTCTGATAGCTGATGAAAAAGAACAAGTAGAAAATAGTGTTATATTGCATATGGATATGTATAAGAAATTTTTTAT
Organism: Cryptomeria japonica; assembly: GCF_030272615.1. NCBI lineage: Eukaryota > Viridiplantae > Streptophyta > Pinopsida > Cupressales > Cupressaceae > Cryptomeria > Cryptomeria japonica. The sequence goes on along the minus strand of NC_081415.1, from coordinate 190,515,903 downwards.
GGAAGTAGTAGATGAAGTACCAGATGAACTATTTAAGAGACTAGAAGTAAGAAGACAAGTAGTAATAGAAATTGACAAGAAAATAAAGATAGAAAAACTACTTGCTACATATCTAGTGAATTCACCCAAAGAAATTGATGACTTAATTGTTGAAGCCAACAGGTCAGTATTTTCTACTACACACCTACACATTGCTTTAATGGTTGGAAGAGTTAATGAGGTGACTGAGGAGACAAAAAATGCATGGGACATTTTCCTAGTGGAAAAAGAAAAACAAGAAGAATACCTGAGTTAAAAACCTATAAATGTATATCAGAAAGAAAGAGACAAGGGTAAAGGTAAAGTTGGTGGACCACCCAGTATCAAGGTTAAAGACAACTTACCCCCACCTCCTTTGATTACTCCACCGATAAAACAACAGCTACAAAAGATCAACCGACAATTGAAAGTATGGATGTAGAGGATGTCAATCCTAATCTTGAAGTCTTATATACAGTGGATGTTGATACTCAAAAGATCAACATTCTGGTAGACAAAGATATAGCTGATAAGACTGACATGGCTAGTGAGCCTCCGGTAGTTGAGAAAACTGATAACAAATAGGAGAAACTGATAGAAGACAAAGAGAAATAGGTAGAAACTTAGACTCAGACTAAGACAATGCAACAAATAGAGAAACAAATAGAGCAAAAGGCTCTGGAATAGGAACAACAATAGAAATAGGAACAGGTTCATAAGGAAACAGTGCCACCGACAACTGGAGAAGTAGAAAAACCATTGCTTAAGGAAATACAAACACAAACAAACCTACCAGAGGTCAATACAGGCTTGGTTACTTCCATTGGTGGTACTTAGAATATAGGTTCATCATCAAGCTACAAATCAACTAATGTAACTGAAGTACTATTGGATTGAATTAAAAAGATAACAGATTGCAGCTCACAAGCTTATAAGGCAATAGATGACACAATACCAATTTTGAAGATAATTGCTCCTAACTGTAATATAGACAATAAAGATTCTTTAAGACAACTTGATACCTTATGTAAATATATCATAGGGAACATTGAGAAAATAAAGGAAGAGACATTGAAGGACAAATTGGAAATTGAAAAGCAAAAATTCTTTGATGAGCAGATAAGGAAGTGTACTAGAGATTTTGACACACTTCTACCAGAACTATGTAATTTATTGAAAGAATACAAAACTCTGTACAAAGACACCTGTAAGACAAACTTTTTGACTGTAGATATAGATAAGAAGATGAGCAAGGCACAAGATGAAATCAATAAACTTGCAGATAATTTTGTTAACTCACCTGATATATTATCAGTTTTTGAACAAAAGATAACAAATTTTGAAGAAGAATTACTTAAATTAGAAAGAGAAAAAGAGAGAATAGTGAATAAGGCAAAGCATCTAAGATTAAAACTGAGTCCAAGATTGGGCTATCTAGCATCATTACGAAAGGAAATATCTGAGGCACTGAGACAGGGATAGAAAACACTGGCAGAGCATTTGCAGCATCTCATTGGTATAGTTAAAAGAATAGAGATAGCAATAAGAGGCAGTAAAAAGTTTATGGAGAATATAAACTTGATTTTGGCAGATCTATTTCAAATTGTAACTACTCAGTTACAAGGTTGAAACTACAAACTCTACTGACATCTTGAGAACCTTTGTCATTGATGCCAAAGGGGGAGTAGTGGGATGAGAAAATTCAAATATCAAAGGAATCATATGCTCAGGGGGAGCACACACATTTTTGGTAACATTTTTGGACTTCACATTTTTGATACACTTTTGAAATTTCTCATGAGTGTTTCCATCAATGCCAAAGGAGGAGATTGTTGGTATATGCACACTCCAATGAGACATTGTAGGTGATGGAAGGTTTTGTGATTGATGGCAACCTTACAATCCTATGGCATCGACAAGGCATCATACCGGCAAGGCATTATATTGGCAAGATAGTTCATTGGCATCAATGATCACACTCTACACCGGCACTGGCACAAAGAAAGAAAGTATACCGGCACAGAGGCAAACAGGATTTTGTTATATTATATTTTGTTTATTATTGTAAAACTTTGTAAGCCGACTTGGCATGTTGTAAAATGACTCTTATATATAAAAGAGATCATTGTAGACATTTTGTAAGGAAGAAAGTTATGTAAGTGATGTAAGCGAAATATTAAGGCAGACCTATTATGCAAAATATAGGTTAAAGGGTTTATGTAAGATGTAGAGCAGCAACCGGTACTGAATCAGGCATTATAGATGCTATTGTAAAGCAGTACAAGATATTGGATTTGCATAATCCACATTGTAAGTCAGTGAGACTTCCCATTGAGCAGTGAGCTCTAGGTAGTTGGCCTTCCTGCATGTGCAGGCCCCTCTTGTAAGTAATATTCTCTTATTGGCCAGTAAGTGGATATTGTGGGTCACAAATCCCACCGAGGTTTTTCCCACACTGGGTTTCCTCGTTAAATCCTTGTGTCATGGTGTGCTTTTCATGTGGATGTTTTTAATTCTATTTATTGCATTATTTCTTGCATACCGGTACACTGTTATAATATGTTCTGAATGTTTTAAGTTAAGAAATTCTATATACCGGTTAGATACTGATTCACCCCCCCCCTCTTAATATCTGTGGGAATCCTAACAGATACAGTTCTGGTTAAGCACAAATGTCTAACCTGCAACACCAAAACCTTTCACTGAATGATATAGCAATGTTTCCACATAACCCTTCCTCTGATAATGCAGACATAACCATTGATCCCAAAACCCATATCCAATTACATGAATAAGTCACCTATAAATACAAATTATTAACCTTATTGATAAGGTCTGCTAAACCCTAAACCCATAAATCAATATTTACAAAATTACATCACACGAGATCACCAGACCAATATTATGATTTACATTACATAGCATGGACCTAAAACAAATTCCCAAATAATTGTATCCATCGGAAATCACGTTAAGACCAATCACCAACATGTTTCACCAACTGATAGAAACCCTTAGTGCAATAACACAGAAAGTCTAACCAGATCCGAATAGGACCACCATAATAGCATGCCAACCAATGTGAAGCCACCAAACAATTTGATAGGACCTAAAATTGTGTCTTGCAAAATTTGGTCATCCTAGTTTTATTTTGCCCTTGGTCAAGGTATCAGGGTTTAAGGCTATGGGGAGTTGTGTCTTTTATGATTAGAAAGTGGTTTGAAAGTATGTTTTTGACCTTGTTATATTCTATTGTCTCCTTTTCTCACTTAAGGTTGAGGGTTCTACTTTCGTTTGCGGGGCCATTATCATTCTCTAGGCAAAATATTGGTTAACCGGTTTGTAAAGTATTCTTTTCCTAAGTCATCTGCATGAAATTCCCTATAACGGATCCCTTTTTAAAAAATATTTATGCTTGTACTTTCTTTTGGCTAAGTTTGGCAAGTGCTAAATACCCCGACTGTCTATTGAAGAAAGGATAGATCCAATGACTAGCACTTCCCCGCAATCAGAGATGTGAGGATTTTAATGACCACAGTATTGTGAGATGATGCCACGTGTTATCAGCGAAACTGATAGGGTTAGTAGCACAACCGGTAAAAAACTTTGTAATATTGGTTTGTAGGCGGTAAAGGTCGGTCAACTAATAGTCTCATCAATTTGAACATGCTCAAAATGAACAAGGATGTTTTATCTTGAGGTAAAAGGTGATAAATTTTTAAGTCCTAAAGGAGTTGACTGGTAGTATACAAAGAGGTAAAGATTGAACAAATCGGATGACCTTTGTATTCTCACAATGGAAGTTGTGAGGTGGTTTGCAGCATCACGGGATGATGCCATGTGTCTCGAATTGGCCAAAAAGACCTACAGTGGAGTCATTGAAGGAATTCGATAGAAAGAGGAGGTGTTATTGAATTGTCACAATTTTGTGGGGCCATTGATATAGATGAAAGAACAGGTGATGAGTCAATAAGGAGATGATCATTAGATTGACCAACTAGGAAGGTGATCGACGACTACTTCTTAAATTTATTAATTACAAAGGTAGGAGTCATTGTTTCACTCGTGTGAATATTAATGATGGACAAGACATTGGAGACCTTTCCTAAACAAATAATTAACAATCTCAAACATTTTTTCATTCGCGCAAGACTTTACAGCAATTCTGAAGAATTTCCTGCTGCTTAAGGAGATTGAAGCGACCCTCTGCGACACAGAATTGTCATTTCTAGTGAAAATCAAAAGCAGTAAGTCTATATGAGCTCTCCATGTGTTCTTAAAATGAATTGATATTAAAAATTATGAAAGATTCCAAAAAGAAGATTCAATTTGTTCTAGGGTTAAGATATTAGATAGAAAATAGTGAAATCAGTTTGAAATTCTTTTGATAAGTCTTAGACTGGGAGATTTGGTAGAAATCCCTAGTTGTATAAAATGCCTCCTGCATGGAAGAATTTAGGGGAGGTTAATTATATGTAAATAAATCTTTATGATGATTTCTTTGACCAATTAAAGCTTTCCACAAATGATAAATATCAGGGACAGAGGTATGTAGACCGAAAAACCCTAGGGGAAGGGTTAACTAAGAAAGCATTCCAATTGGCGGATGCTAATATTGTTAGGATTAAAGACAGTCCCAAAGATACTGAGAGCGGGGGGTGAATTAGTATCTTACTGGTTAACAGAATATTTCACCTTATTAAGTATTTTGCATTCCAAAACAGTGTACCAATAAATAAGAGTTAATGCAGTAAATAAGAACAATAAAGATAGCATAGAAAACACACCATAACACAAGATGTTTAATGAGGAAACCCGGTGTGAGAAAAACCTTAGTAGGATTTGTGACCCACAATATTCACTCTCTGGCCAATGAATGGATATTAGTTACAATGTGGTGCCTGCACATGCAGGAAGGCCAACTGCCTAGAGCTCACTGCTCAATCTACAAAATGGAAGTCTCACTGACTTACAAAATGGAATATGAGAATCCAATACAATGCACTACTACAATTCAGCATCTGCTATGCCAGGTTCAGTACTAGTTTAAGCTCATACTATAACCATAACCTTATACAAATTTTTCCTTAATATTCTCTCATTCCTTCTACCTATCTTCTCTCTTCTTCTTCCATATCAAAATGATTTACAAGATCTCATACATATATGAGTATATTACAATATGTAATGTCGACTTTACAAAAGATATTTACAATTAAATGCAATAAAGAAAAGTTTGTTCCTGTTGGCTGGGTTGTCTGTATACATTATTGCCGCTATCGGTGAAGTGCCTGCCGGTGCCGATGTCTGTGTCTGTCGGTGGTTTACCTGATGAATGCCACAAGGTTTCCAAAAGGTTTCTACAAGGTTGCCATCAATGACAACACCTTCAATTCTCATTATAGTGTGCAATGCCAACAATCTCCCCCTTTGGCATTGATGGCAACACTCATGAGAAAAATCCAAAATCTGTTCCAAAAAGTGAAGTCCAAAAATTTACCAAAAATGTGTGCTCCCCCTGAGCAGATGATCTCTTCTAATTAGACATTTTTCTCTGTCCACTACTCCCCCTTTGACATCAATGACAAAGGTTGTCAAAAATTGTCAAATGAGTGCAGAATTTCACCTTGAAGTTTGTAACTGGTTGGTTACAATCTAGAATATGTCAGCCAAAACCAAGTTTAAGCTCTGTATGAATTTTTTATTGTCCATCATGGTTAACTCGGTTCTGTGGATTGTACCGGTGAGATGATGCATATGCTCCTCTGGTGACCTTTCCCCTTGAATTAATGCCTTAGATATCTCATTTCTCAGAGAGATAATGTTGTCCAATTTAGGATTGAGTTTATGCTTAAGCTCTCTGGAATTTGCCTTGATCCTTTCTTTTTCTTTCTCTAATTTCTCCATTTTTTCCTCAAATATTGCTATCTCTTGCTCAATAACTGATATAGGTTCGGATGAACCAATGATATTAATAGCTATATCATCTATCTCCTTTTGTACTCTGCTAATTTCCTTTTCAATGTCCTGTGTTAAGAGATGTGGCTTGCATGTATCCCTGTACAGTTCCTTGTACTCCAAAATTGTTGTATTCAGTGCCGGTAAAAGTGTGTTAATATGTTTTGTGCACTTCTTTATTTTTTTCTCAAAGAATTTTTCCTTTTCTTTTTCCATTTTCTCTTTGAATGTTTCCTCATTTATTTGATCAACTATTAGTACATTTCTAGTAATGAATTTAGACAATGTGTCTAACTGACTTAAAGAATCCTTTACATGATCTAAATTGCATTTAGGTGCAATCATTTTAAGGATAGGTATGGTATCATCAATTGCCTTGTAGTCCAATGCATTATGGTCAGTTATCTTCTTTATTGAGTCCAGAAGTACCTTTGTCACATTTGTAGTTCTGAATTCGCTCAATGAAGTAGTTGATGTTGACCAACTACCTTTACTATCTCAGTGCTAGCAGTATTAGTAACCAATTTGCTTGAATCAACCTTCGGTGGATCTGTCCGAGTTTTCATTTCTACTAGCAATGGTTTGGGTTTCTCAGTGATTGTCGGTTGCACTACCTCAATGTGTACCTATGTATTTGTGGTTTCTCTATTTGTTTCTTAGTGTTATCTCCTGCCAGTATCTTTGCCACGATCTCTGTAGGTCTTCCAGTGCCAGCATCAATACTTCCAGTATTTGTTCTGCTATCCAAAGGTTCCATTGAATGCTCTATTTTCTCTGCTTTCTCTGTTTGTATTTCAACCTAAATATTTTCTTTCGGTTGCTCAGTATTTCCAATGTTAGTAATGTCATTTTTCACCTCAGTGCTATCCTTGTCTACTACAATGTTCACTTCTTGAGTATCAATATTCATGGTGTATAAAATTTCTGACTCAGGGTTAGTGTCCTCATGTGTTGTGTCAATATTTTAAGTAGCCGATATGTCCTCAGTATTTACTGGTGTAGTAACCAAAGGTGGTGGTAGGTTGTCAGTTATTTTTTATGTTGGGTATTCCACCAACTTTACCTTTTCCTTTGTCTTTGTCCTTTTGATAAACCTTGAAAGTTTTCTTGGGTTTGTTTAATTCTTCTCGTTTTTCCTTCTCAACAAAAAAGATATCCCATTTGTCTGTTGTTTCCTCTACAATTTCATTGACTCTTCCAGCCATTAGGCTCACATGTCGGTGACCACTTGCAAAAGTTGATCTATTAGCTTCACTAATTAGTTCATCAATCTCTTCTTTAGAGCCAACTGGATGTACCGCTAAAAGTTTTTCAATCTTGAGTTTCTTTTCTAGCTCCATAACTAAAATCCTCTTTGCATCTAACCTCTTATACAATTCATTTGGCAAATCATCTACAACTTCTATTAACACTTTATTGTAAATGTCTAGATGTAGAATAATACTATTCTCAATACTTTCCTTCTCAGAATCAGAGAATGTATTATACAATTTTCTCACATTTGATAAATTGTCATCATCAGTTATTTCACTCAATAAGTTATCCATAGTTGGTATAACCTATTTTTGTTTCCTCTTTGGTGTCAACTTCTTTGTCGGTGGTCTTACTTCTTGTTGCTTCTTTCTTTTTTTCTTAGGTGAAGGAGAGGGTACCGGTGAGGGTTTTCTCTTCCTATCAACTCTCTTAAACTCAGTAGGTATTTCACTTTCAGATGATGTACCAATTGGTGAGATATGTGCCTCCAGTTGTAATCCTTCTAGTTCACTTTCCTTTATTCCAGTTATGTTCATGATGTTTTCTTTTATTTCCTTAACTTGTTTTGTTGAACTTCTTATGTACTTTTCTCTTTTCTTTCTTTGTTTCAATGTCTATACACCACTTTCAATTTTTTCTGCATTACCAAAAACCTTTTTTGTGGGTTCTCTAGGTGCTTCTAATAGGGCTTTAGCATAAGTTTCAATAATATTTACATCTGCCTCATACCTCATTTCAGTTACCCATATAGTTCTAGGAAGAACTGCTTCCATCCATATTTCATCCTTTTTAATCACAAAACATATTTTTTTGTTGTACTTGTCTACTACACTTTGTGGTAGTCTCTCCCTGGTTTTCATTTTTGCTTGGAATGTTGGAATTACAATAGAAAGGAGATTGTTGGCATTTCAATAAGGATATTAAGAAGGTTGTTGGAGATTATTGATATAACTGAAGAAGGAAGATTACTGTCTTAATAATATTATTTTGTCATTGATGTCAAGAAAGTGATTCTTTGATTTAGTATGATGTTGCCATATCTTGAGAAGTATGTTTTGATGAGTATTAAGAAGTCGGTAAGTGAGAAAGAAAGAATGTGATAATGAAGGGGAATAATAAGTTATTCAATGAGCAACTATTACTGAGTTAGACAATGATGAGATCATGTTGTTTTGATTATTTTGATATCCTACATATGTTGTTGATTATAAGTTTAATACTGTACTATGTCATTGAGCAAAGAACCTAGTCGGTAAACCCTAAGGTTATCGATATCGGTTAAAGAAGGCAAAATGTCTACCGAGTGAAGTTCAATATTTACCAAGTAACAACCGAGTTATAATAGATCACATTGGATGAATAAAAGCATTATTTAATGAAGGATGCTGATGAGCTGGAGATGAATATATGATTGGTATGTTGCGCAAGAAGTTTGTTGAGGATCAACGACATGGAAAATCAAGAGGAAGATCTACAGCATAGATTGAATTGTAATAACCTAGCACATGTTCCAAGGCGAGGTAAAATGTTTTTCAGATAGAAGGATACATTGAACCTAGTCAAGTTTGAAGATCTGATGGCTAAGATTGATCATGGGAAATGTGATCAAGGAGATTAAGTGGTTAGAAATTGTTTATAAATAAGGAATTGTTGATGAACAATGTATGTAGGTAAATGTATGCACAATGATGCTACAATAATGCTTACCAAGCACAAAAGCTTGAAGATTTGACTGAAGAAAAAATTGAGAAGCCCAACAAGGGACAAGATAAGTCTTATGACAAGATTGTTTTGAGCAAATAAAATCTGCTTTAGCATTTCAGATGTGAAGTTGCAGATATATTTTATTACTGTTATTTATTTTGTAAGTGACAGGAAATCTCTTAATCGAGTGGAATTAATAGTCTTATTTGTAAATCCTCTAGCAAGGTAACATTCTAAATGAGTGTTTGAAATCCTTTGACAAGGTCACTTCTAACAAAGTGCAAGACTCTAACAAGTCTAAGGGAAATCCCTTAACCGGGTCACATCTAGGAATGTGTTTGTAATCTTTAATATGATTAGCTTTTAACCGAGCATACTCTAGAAGGGTATATTTCTTAGTGGGTCTGAAATCCCACAATGGTTTTCCCTATTTGGGTTTCCACATTAAATCTGGTGTTAAATGTTTTATGATGTTTTAAGTGTTTCTGTTTATGAGTATTGAATGATTTACAGTCATAGTTGCATATCAATAAAGGCTACTGAGGTTGAATCTGTTGAATATATTGAAGATTAAGTTTTAATGATTCACCCCCCCCTCTCATCTTAACTAACAATTGGTATCGAAGCTTTGGACTCTGGAAGAAAAGTTTAAAGGTACTTGAGGCAAGATCTGAAGATGTATAAAAGGGATGCACAAAAGCTGAACAAGTCAAGTTTGTCCACATGGCAGAAAAGGATGAAGCTGCATTTATCAGGAATTGGAGAATACGCAACATATTATCTAGAGAATGATTACATAGCACCCAGCACCAACCCAATGACAATGGAAGAGATAAAGGAAAAGCAAGAACATATTCAAGCTATGATTGAAATAACATCTACATTAACCGACTCGGAGTTTAAGGACCTAGAAGGCTACAATGATGCCAAAGCAATGTGGACCAAGCTTATATATGTGTATGGTGGTGATGAACATGTTCAAAGAGAAAAAGTAGACAGTCTAAGAGGTCAACTTGAATCCATGAGAATGAATGAAGGTGAGAACATAACCCAATATAGTACAAGGTTAAAAGAAACTGTCAATCAAATCAAAGGAGCGAGGGGAACTATTGAAGAAAAGGATGTAACAAGTTTCTTAGAACACTTCTACCTGCTTATGCTATTCGAGTCTCTGCAATCAATGAATTAAGGTCTGTGCCAAACATGCCAATCTCTTTGGATGCTACTATCAGTAAGCTACATGCATTTGAGTTAAGTAATTTTGATAACAGTGGGTCCTCGATAAATAAAGTTGAATCTGCATTCAACTCTTTTCATATTGGTGAATTTGATGATTACAATGATAGAATGTATAAGTATACTAAAGGAAATCATAGTGGAGCAAGTGAAAGATTTCGCAAAAACATGGAAGAGGTACACAAACTATATGAAGAAATCAAAAAGCAAGAAGAGTTTGAAGCATTATTAGCTAGAAGGTTACCGAGAGGCAAAGGTAAGTATAAAGGAAAGTTACCTCTAAAATGTTTTAACTGTGATAGAATAGGACATATGGCTTCTAACTATCCTGATAAAGAATCTAGTAAAAAGAGAGAATACCGAGATGACAGACAAAAAGACAACCAATACAGAGGACACCGAGACTTCAGAAGGAAATATAGAAAGACATGCCTAGTAGCTGATGAGGAATCCAATGATAATAAATCTGATGGGACTAATACATAGGAAGTTGTTTATGTGGCTATCAAAGATGGATCAGATGAAGAAAGGTATGAAGAAAAATCCCTAATATCTCACATAAATAAAAATGATTCTTGGATTATAGATAGTGGATGCTCACATCACATGACAGGTGATAAACACAAGTTTGTTAAATTAGAAGACTATGATGGAGGATATGTAAGATTTGGTAATGATGCACCATGTCTAGTGAAAGGTAAAGTATATATAACACTTCTATGCTAAATGTGATGATGTATACTGGGTTGAAGGTTTGAAATACAGTTTGTTGAGTGTAGCACAACTAAACAATACAGGATACCTAATAGAATTTCAGAAGGGATGTGTCAAAGTTCATGACAAACATGGAAAACTGGCTGCTACCGGGACACAAACAAAAGGCAATACATTTCATCTTGACTCAACTCAGAACAATTGTCTGTATGCTAAAATAGAAGATACCTGGTTATGGCATAAAAGGTTTTGTCATGTAAATTTTGATAACTTGATCAAAATATGTAAGAAGCACTGAGTAAGAGGTCTACCGAGCCTAGAAAAATGAGAGAATGCAATATGTCAAGGATGCCAGATGATGACAAGGTCAAGCTTTACAAGTAAGTCCTACACTTCTAAAGGAATTTTAGATCTTGTACACACTGATCTATGTGGTCCTATGAAAGTTCAAAGTTATTATGGAGATAGATACTTCATATTATTTGTGGATGATTACTCAAGAATGATGTCAGTTATGTTTTTAAAAGAAAAATCAGAAGCCTTTCAAATGTTCAAATGGTATAAGGCTAGAGTTGAAAAAGAAACAGGATGAAATTTCTAAGATCTGATAGAGGAGGAGAATTCATTTCTGATGAATTTAACCTATTTTTCAATGATCATGGTATAAAGAGACAAGTGTCTGCACCGAGAACACCTCAGCAAAATAGGATAGTTGAAAGAAGAAAGAGATGAATTGTAGATTGTACTAGAACCCTGATGATAGAAAAGAGGGTACCCCAAACATTTTGGAGAGAAGTAATCAACCCTGCAGTTTACACCCTAAACCAAGTACAACTAAAGAAAGGAACTTTGAAGACACCATATGAAATCTGGTATGATAAGAAACCCAATGTAAGTTATTTTAAAATATTTGGATGTAGATGTTATGTTCACAAAGATGACAAAAATGGAAAGTTTGATTAGAAAAGCGAGGAAGGAACATTTCTTGGCTATTCTTCTAGAAGTAAAGCATTTAAATGTCTGGTCAAATCATCTAACAAAATAGTAGAAAGTGCAAATGTGAAAATTGATGAATTTGCAGAAAGAAATGATGAAGGAAATTCCAAAGAACCAGAAAATTATGAAGAATTTGTTTATGTTCAACTGAGAAATCCTATCGAGAAAGTTGATGAAGAAAATGAAGAAAATACTCGGTTATTGAGTGATGAAGAAGATCAAATAGAGCATATCGAGCCCATATTAGCCAAGTATGTCAAAAGAAATCATGCATCAAGTCAAATTATAGGAGATAAGAATGATCCAGTGATGACAAGGAACAAACTGAGACAAAACACATGTCTAATATCTAAATTTGAACTGAGGATAGTAAAAGAGGCATTTAGTAATGAAGATTGGATAAATGCTATGACAGAAGAGATTGATCAAATCAAGAAGAATGAAACATGGACATTGGTCCCAGGACCGAAAGAGAAAAATGTAATTGGTACAAAGTGGATTTTCAGAAACAAGCTAAATGAAAAAGGAGAGGTCATTCGGAATAAAGCAAGACTAGTTTGCAAAGGTTATGCTCAAGAAGAAGGAATTGATTATGGTGAGACTTTTGCACCTGTGAAAAGACTTGAAGGAGTGAGAACATTGTTGGCATATTTGTAAGCATAAAATTTCAAGGTATATCAAATGGATGTTAAATCTACATTTTTGAATGGTATACTAGAAGAAGAAGTTTACATTGAACAGCCTGAAGGATTTATTGAAGACAAGAATAAAGATCAGGTATGTAAGTTGAACAAAGTGTTATATGGTTTAAAGCAAGCACCTAGAGCATGGTATGAAAGACTGCACTCTTATTTGATCAAGATTAAATTTATAAGGACAAGCAAAAACAACATGTATATGAAAAATGATGAAAAGAATGGTATACTACTTTCATCCATATTCGTTGATGATATTATTTTTTGTGGAAATGATTCCTTATGCAAGAACTTTGGAAATGAAATGTGCAAAGAATTTGAGATGTCATTAATTGGTGAAATAAAGTATTTAATAGGTTTACATATACTGAAAATGAAAAATGATATTTTCATTACTCAATCCAAGTGCATAAATAAAATCTTGAAGAAATTTGGAATGGAGGATTCTAAACCTATAAGTACTCCTATGACTACCAATTGTAAACTATCAAAGAGTGATGAATCTGCATCTGTTGATGAGACACTTTACCAATCGATGATTGGAAAGCTGCAATATGTGGTTCATAGCAAGCCGGATATAGCACATGCAGTAGGTATAGTTGCAAGATTTTCTGCAGATCCCAAAGAAACTCATTTGACAGCAATCAAGAGAATTTTCAGATACCTGAGAGGCACTGAAGATTATGGCTTAGTGTATCAAAAGAGAAATGTTTTTGACTTAAAAGTCTATACTAATGCTGATTGGGTAGGAAACATTGATGATAGGAAAAGAACAAGCGGTGGAGATTTCTTTTTGGGAGATAGACTAGTAAGTTGTCTTAGCAAGAAACAAGGATGCATTTCATAGTCAACAGCTGAAGCTGAATATGTCGTTGTAGCATTGAATTGTACCAATATAGAATGGATCAAACAACTATTGGAAGGTATGAATGAGAAAGTTACCGAGGCAGTAACTATACTCTGTGATAATACTAGTGCCATTAACATTTCAAAGAATCCGGTAATGCACTCTAAGACAAAGCATATCTCTATAAAGTATCATTATCTCAGAGAAGAAGTTCAAGAGAAGAAAGTTGTGTTGGAATATATTAGTTCAAAAGAACAAATAGCAGATATTTTCACAAAGCCATTGCCAAGGGACACTTTTGAGTATCTTAGAAGTTAGTTAGGGGTCCTACCCCTATCTTGTACTCACTGACAGAGTTCGGTGAAAGCATCAATTCTATGAATCTAAAGGATAACTATTTATGAGTTGATGCTTCTTTACACTTTAGGAGGTTGCCTAAAGTTGTACAAGACAAAGTGATTGAAGACAAAGATGCTCTTACTGTGAAAGAGACTACAAGGAAATTACTTCACAAAGGAAGAAATCATGAATTAGTTTTTCTTTTTGGCATTGTTGTCAAAGGGGGAGAAGACTAAATGGAGAAGGCTAATGACAGGGGGAGAAGACTTCAGGAGAAGGTTTAAATAGCTCAAGGATAACAAGATAAATCTACATAGCAATCTGAATCTGAATCAATTGGTGTTGCCATCAGTGCCAAAGGGAGATATTTTTGGAGATTATTGATATAACTAAAGAAGGATGATTACTATCTTAATAATATTATTTTGTCATTGATCTCAAGAAATTGATTCTCTGATTCAGTATGATGTTTCCATATCTTGAGAAGTATGTTTTGATGAGTATTAAGAGGTCAGTAAGTGACACAGAAGGAATGTGATAATGAAGGGGAATAATAAGTTATTCAATGGGCAACTATTATCGAGTTAGACAATGATGAGATCATGTTGTTTTGATTGTTTTGATATCCTACATATGTTGTTGATTATAAGATTAATACTGTACTATGTCACCGAGCAAAGAACCTAGTTGGTAAACCCTAAGGTTATCGATATTGGTTAAAGAAGGCAGAATGTCTACTGAGTGAAGTTCAGTATTTACCGAGTAACAACAGAGTTATAATAGATTGCATTGGATGAATAAAAGCATTATTTAATGATGTTGATGAGCTGGAGATGAATATATGATTGGTATGTCGCCCAAGAAGTTTGTTGAGGATCGATGACATGGAAAATCAAGAGGAAGATCTACAACACAGATTGAACTACAATAACCTAGCATAAGTTCCAAGGAAGGAATGCAAGTTCCAAGGCGAGGTAAAATGTTTTTCAGATCAAAGGATACATTGAACCTAGTCAAGTTTGAAGATCTGATGGCTAAGATTGATCATGGGAAATGTGATCAAGGAGATTAAGTGGTTAGAAATTGTTTATAAATATGGAATTGCTGATGAACAATGTATGCGGGAAAATGTATGCACAATGATTCTATATTAATGTTTACCATGCACAAAAGCTTGAAGTTTTGATTGAAGAACAGATTGAGAAGCCCAGCAAGCCCAACAAGGGACAAGATAATTCTTATGACAAGATTGTTTTGAGCAAATAGAATCTACTTTAGCATTTCCAAAATGAAGTTGTAGATATATTTTATTACTATTATTTATTTTGTAAGTGATAGGAAATCTCTTAACCAAGTGGACTTAGTAGTCTTATTTGTAAACCCTCTAGCAAGGTAAAATTCTAAATGAGTGTTTGAAATCCTTTGACAAGGTCACTTCTAACAAAGTGCAAGACTCTAACAAGTCTAAGGGAAATCCCTTAACTAGGTCACATCTAGTAATGTGTTTGTAATCTTTAACAAGATTAGATTTTAACCAAGCATACTCTAGAAGGGTATATTTCTTAGTGGGTCCGAAATCTCACAGTGGTTTTTCCCTATTTGGGTTTGCATGTTAAATATGGTGTTAAATGTGTTATGATGTTTTAAGTGTATCTTTTTATGAGTATTGAATGATTTACAGTCATAGTTGCATATCAATAAAGGCTACTGAGGTTGAATATATTGAAGATTAAGTTTTTATGATTCACCCCCCCCCCCCTCTCATCTTAAATAACATGGAAGGTCTTGAAATACTTAGTTATATTGTTTTCCTTATCAGTGCCCATGCTGGTGAAGGCTTCTTGCAACTGTTTGCCTACTGGTATGTCATATCCAAAATCTTTCTTTCCAATACCGAGAACTTCTTTTGTGAAATATAACATAAGACATACCAAAAGATTGCCAAAATGAAATGTTCCTTTCTTATCTCCTTTTATCTTTTTTAGGTTGTCTATTAATTCATCCTTAGCCACTCACATACATCTATTTTTGCATCATTATTCACCATATCATAAGCACTTTTAATGCAAAGAATAGAAACTAAATTGAGTCAGTTTGCATGTGTGGTTTTGTAGCCTAAGATCATGCTTATGAATCTGACATTTATATCCTTGATATTATTTATTCTCAGGGATCTACTATTAGATGTTTCTCATGTTAAGGTCATGACTTTGTTGTTAGGTACCTTCTTAGTCTTATTTGGCCTGCTACCGGTGGAGGGTAAACTTGTCACTACCCTAATTGCTTCTTTAGTGACTTTGCAAACTGAATCTAGGCAAAGAAATTCTCCATGTACCCTACTAAGGACAATTCTCACTATCTCAATAGGAAATTTAGGGATGTCCAAGATTTCCACAAAACCTAAAGTTTCAATTAGCTTGTGTTCGGGTTTGATATTGCCATTTTCATCACAGATAATAGTTTTAAACATCTTCAATACTTCCTTAGAACCTCATTCCTCAATATTGTAGTGAATATAAATTCTCGAGTCTTCATCATAAGCAACACCTTTAGGAATCATCTTGCTTAGATATTTCGGGGATAATCTTGAAAATGGGCCTAGGGCGTTTCACAACTTCCACAACAGTAGGGTTTGCAATAAATTCCGGAGTAGAGGAGGAAGCCATTCAAAAACACCTTAAGCTACCTGATAATGGTTTGAGTTCTTGAAATAAATCACTTCACTTCTTCACCTTGAATGCCTTCGCTCAGATTCTGTGCTCTCTGAAAGTTTGAATGCTCGCTGAAATGAAAAAGAGGGAAAACCGATGATTTATAATGTCTTTTCTTGTAACAACAGCATTAAATTCTTGTCGGTTAAGTGAAACTTAACACATCTGCAGGTAGAGAAGAAATCCATCTTCTCACCATCAATCGAGGGTAACCTACATGATATTCAACTTGTTGCAATATCCCCAAATGGTTAGTTTTTAGTTGGATGAAGAATCTCCTGCCGGTGGAGTAATACTTTGTTCTACCGGTGAAGGAATAGTTTCATCTACATTCTGATCTCTCTTTCTAACCCATTGTTTTGAAAATTCTTGCTTTACCTCATCTACCTTCTCTTTGCCTTTCAAACTGGGTCCTTTATTATTTGCC
The DNA here is from genome assembly GCF_030272615.1 of Cryptomeria japonica. NCBI lineage: Eukaryota > Viridiplantae > Streptophyta > Pinopsida > Cupressales > Cupressaceae > Cryptomeria > Cryptomeria japonica. Next base: position 190,499,004 of record NC_081415.1, on the reverse strand, counting down.
AGTGAAGTCTTACTTCTACAAAATTTTGCAATATGTCCACTCTTGTTACAAGCATAACAAGTCACATTGTTCTTCTGAATAGCCTTTCCATATCCTATGTTGATTTGTGTTTTGCATTCATTAGATAAGTGCCCAAATCTTCCACAAACATAACATCTCACATTCATTCTGCAATTTTTTGAATTATGACCAATTTTGGTGCATTTGGAACATTGACCGGTAGGTGCATTAGTGTTCTAATTGTTTCTAGATCTACATTTATTTTCTCTATGACCATACTTTTTACAGTTAAAACATTTCCCATTAAATTTATAAGCATTAGGTTGTCTTACCGGTTTAATGTGATCATGATTGTTTGCAGTATCGGAACTTTCTCCAACTTCAAATCCAAGTCCATTAGTATCTCCATTAGGTTTCTGACTTTTCAGCATATTATCAAGTTCTTCTAAACTTTTCTTGAATTTCTCTTTATATTGATTTGCAGTAGCCAACTCATTTTCTAGAATTTCCTTTTGTCTCATAAGTTCAGTTTTATCATGTTGCATGTGAATCGTATCTATCTTCAACATATCATTTTCATGACTGAGTCTTAAATTTTCATTTCCAGCATCATTGAGTCTCCTAGTCAAGTCATCTTCTTTCTTCTTTCTGTCTTCAATGTCTTTGCAAAATCTTAGTCATGTCTTGCATTTCATTACTCATAGTACTATTTTCTTGCCTCAATTCATTCACAAGATCATTAAGAGTTTCCTTTCCATCATCATCACTTTGCATCTTCTAATGATGTTCTTTTATTTTATTTCTAGCAATAGTAAGATTCTCCTCAAGTCATTGAATGAATTCCTATGCAGTTCTCAGATCATCTTCAAGTTTGATATTCTCCAGCTTCTCTACGTCATAGTCCATAAGAGCTCCTTCTAATTATTTTCTTAAGTTCTCCATCTGTATCGGTGTTAGAATCTTCCTCAAGATGTTAGACTTTTGAAAATAGAGGACCAGGATCTGATACCAATTGTTAGGATTAAAGAGAGTCCTAAAGATACTGAGAAGGGGGGATGAATTAGTATCTTACCGATTAACAAAATATTTGAACTTATTAAGTATTTTGCATTCCAAAACAGTGTACCGATAAATAAGAGTTAATGCAGTAAATAAGAACAATAAAGATAGCATAGAAAGCACTCCATAACACAAGATGTTTAACAAGGAAACCCTGTGTGGGAAAAACCTCGGTGGGATTTGTGACCCACAATATTCACTCACTAGCCAATGAATGGATATTACTTACAATGTGGTGCCTGCACATGCAGGAAGGCCAACTGCCTAGAGCTCACTGCTCAATCTACAAAATGGATTATGAGAATCCAATACAATGTACTGCTACAATTCAACATCTTCTATGTCAGGTTCAGTACCGGTTTAAGCTCATACTATAACCATAACCTTATACAAAATTTGCCTTAATATTTGCTCATTCCTTCTACCTATCTTCTCTCTTCTTCTTCCATAACAAAATGATTTACAAGATCTCATACATATATGAGTCTATTACAATATCCCATGTTGGCTTTACAAAAGATATTTACAATTAAATGCAATCAAATAAAAGTTTGTTTCTGTCGGCTAGGGTGCCGGTATATATTGTTGCCACTATCGGTGAAGTTCCTATCGGTGTCGGTGCCTACCGGTGGTTTACTTGATGAATGCCACAAGGTTGCCTTAAGGTTTTTACAAGGTTGTCATCAATGACAACACCTTTAATTCTCATTAGAGTGTGCAATGCCAACAAATATATCGGCAACTAGGTTAGAAATTTTCAAATTATGGTAGGGTCAAAGGAAATTAAATTCCCCATTATCTAGTCCTTGGCATAATGATTTGGGTCTTTTTACTACCAGAGTGGGATATACCCGATGCAATGGCATTTGATGCCATTAGGAAATCAGAGGAGGAAGAAGCAGGGTTAGCATTAAGAGGATCAAACTTTGCGGATGATTATGCAACCTTGGCTATATGGGCATTAGAAGAAGGACCTAGGAAGTGTGACATCAGTGATTTAAACCCCAACTTGAGGGGAAGTTTGATTATAAAGAGGGCAATTGACACATCAAGTGTAGAGGGTACAAAATGGAATGTTGTTGTGGCTAAGATGGTGATGAATAATGATGACCAACAAATACCCTAACTGGTACTGAGAGGGGGGGTGAATCAGTACATACAAAAAATTCTCAATAACTTATGAAGTTAAAAGAATGATAACCAGTTGTCTTCATTACTGAACTGAACCATGGCAATACTGGTTAAACACAGTAAGACTTCAGACAACTTAAACTAGTAAAATTGAATACTTCAAATATCACTCAATACTTGATCACTACTTCACCCATATGCATATGCAAGTGTTGTATCAGTAATACCATAACCATTAGCTCTACATGCATAATCACCTAAACAAAGAATACTCAATCATCACATAAAAAATGCACAACTCATGACACACAAATTTTTCACATGGAAACCCAAATGGGAAAAACCACGGTGGGGATGAATACCCACAAGCTTGTTTTGAACTCTTTTGAAGTCCACTATGTTAGAAGCCTAGTTCAGTTAAAGACTTTACAATAAGGTTCTGTTAGGAACCGATCCTGTTGAAGATCACCCCATTAAGGGATGGCTATATACCCTATTAAAGGTTACTTTGCTAGAGGATTTGAAGAACTCAATGAACTTGACTCACCTGGTTAGAGGATTTACAATAAGCCTGTTAAAGCTACCTGGCAAAGGGATTTTCCTTCTGTTGAAATGGTTAGAAGAAAATAGGTAAAACTTTGATCTAATAACAACACTATATGCTAAGGCAGATCATTTTCAGTTCCTCTACTCTACAATCACACTCTGCAGTTTTCACTCACTCTATTTTGCAATCGCACTTTGCAGTTTTCCACTCACTGGTTTGGCAAGTATATCATCACTTGGATATACACACAACTTTTGCCAACAACTTACAATAACAAACATCATCGACCTTATAGACAACAATTAGGTCAGTAACACAAACCCTAAACCCTAATCAACTTAGGTTTACAATTACAAGTGGTCCAATCTTGACCATCCAAACACATTACATAGAATGAAAAAATCTCAAACAGATTACAAGTCATTTTGCATTGTCCATTCTTTACCACACATAGAAATTAGTAACCCATCACACTTTCTTCTCATATTGCTAAGAAGAATGTTCATTCCTGAGGTAGACATTAAATGCAGTCGATCTTCACATGCAAGATCCTCAAGGAAATCCTCCACGTGCACAAAACTGACGTGGCATCTTGATCTCATCCTTATTTCTTATCTAACTCATCACAAAATATCACTGGTTGCATCGCACAAGCTAGATTGCCAAACCAAAAACCCTAGAGCTGAGACTACCAACCAGTAGTCACACTTAGTGAAACCCTGACACCGGTTCACTATATCTCTTCATACCGGTTCTCCAACTTGATCATCAATAAAAATTGTCATACATTTAAAATTCATCTTAAAAACAATTAATCAATTAGAAGCAAAAGGGAAATCATGAATCCCTCCTAACCAAAGAATTTAACAAATAAGACAATGGAATAACGCAATCAAGAAAATAGGAATTAAAATAATCAAATGAAATCAAAACTCCCTATCCCAAGATCGCATATTGCTTCCATTGCTCTTCTCCTCTTCGTGGTATGATGGCTCTTAGATATTGCGCTGGTAACCTCCAAGTGACACAAAGATTCAAAGTTTGTGATTGTTGAAAATGGAGATTGGATGCTCAATTTATAGAAAATTGGAGAAGATTGATTGAAAGGTGGAACTCAGGTGAGCTCAAATGAAAATTGATAGTTGAACTGCTGATTGTAGGAGTGAAACTCAATAGATTGAATAGATTAATTGAGTTAACTGATTGAAAAAAATCTGACTAAAGGAAGAAAAAGAATGATTGGAGGAAATAAAGAGGATGACAAAGAAAGCTTAATTTAGAAAAAGCTAACTGAAAGATGGAAATAGAAGTTGAAGAGATAAATGATTTAATTAATTGATTGATTGAATTAATTAATTTAGCATGTGCTTGCATTTAGATTTAGATTTTCAATTTAATCTTTGCATGAGATTTTAATTCAAATAATTGAATTTATTAATTCAATTTAGTATTTGAATATATTTAGAACTTGACTTTGATTTTCAATTTGGTTTTTGAAATCATGCACATGTGATTGAATTTGGAAGAAATAAGAAATTAGAATTTGGGGATTTGGAAATGAAAGAATTAATTAGTTAATTAAATAATTTTAAGAAACTATTTAATTGTGTAGAAATGGAATTTAATTAAATAATAAAGATTATTTAAATTAAAGGAATTAAATCACAATTAATTAAATAATAAATATTTAATTAATATTTAGAAGAGAGTTGAATGATTAGATGATTGGAGATAGAAATTAAGAATAATTAGTTTATTTATTTAGATAATGAAGATTATTTAAATTGAGGAATTAACCATAATTAATTAATATTTAGGAAATGATTAAAATGATCGAATGATGATAGAATTGGAAAATAGAATAATTAATAAGATGATGAGCAAATATGAGATTAGAAGAAATAGTTGGTTAAATTAATTAAATAATAAAGAATTATTTAATCAATTAGAGGAATAATTAGTACATGATCAATGAGACATTTTTATGTGTCTATATTTGCCCCTCTTTGAGACAAAGTCAGAACGATATTGTTTCAAAGAAAATGAAAAATTCTGCCCCAGTATGCCTTGGTGACTATTGTATAGTGTAAATATGCCCCCTCGGAAAAGGTGGTCGAAAAATTCCAAAACTTGAGACCATGTTTTTGATATCAGTGTAATGAGAAAGCGTGTGAAATTTCATGTGATTTCGAAACCATTTGAGTAAGCTATGAGGTGTTTGAAGCTAGTGGGGACCACGGGTATCAAGGTGTCAAAAAACCCTAATTTTGAGCTATAAATAGAGATTTTAGGTTTTCATTTGCTCATTTGCACTTTGGTAATTCCTTGGTTTTCTCTGCAATTTGTGTGCTTTTTTTTGAGTATTTGATCATCATGGCTAGTTATAGAGCTCGATTGCACCTGTCTAACCGAGTACATTCATATTAGAGACCTCCTGGGACTGGCGGCATGGTATTTTTCCAATTTTTTTCCTGATTTATGCCTGTTTCCAAAAAAAATTCTAGGATCCATTTTTGCATTGTGTCATGCAATCGCTTGTCAATTTTTACGCATTAGTGTTAATTGTACCACAAACTCTCTAAATGCTACGCATGCATCGTAAGTGTTATGCATTAGTGTTATCATGCCACATTCACTCATTTCTTTATGCATAAGTGTTTATTGTTACGCATGCACCCATTTCATTACGTGTTAGCTTTAAACATCACGCAAGAGTCATAACTATTCCGCATTAGCCATAACTATCATGCATTCGTTGTATGTATAATTTTATGTCATGCGTTTGAAAATATTTTTTGTTTTTTAGGATCCGATATCTGATATTTTGAACATTTTCTCATTGCAGGAGAACATTGGAGTGTTATACTGGTGACAGAGCAGACCTAGTGGACTGGATCTTCGAGCTGACTTACTAGATGAGGAGATCAAGCATATCCGACAGCTTGGTCTATATCATGTTTTACATTTGCCAGAGGTTACGACCAACAGGGCCATGATTACAACTTTGATAGAGCGGTGGCATTCCAAGACCTATTCTTTTCATCTTCCAACTGGTGAGGCATCAATTACTTTAGAGGATGTATGGCGTATACTGTGGATTCCCATTCATGGTGAGAGAGTTTTATATGACCATGATGATGATTGCTGGACTATGTGCACTTTTCGAGTGTGAGATTCAAGACTTGCAAATCAGTGGTCATTATGACATCCCTTGGGCCTGATTAGATTATGATGACCTGACTATTGTTTTATGTGGTGTTGTCGGTGGTTTATAGCTACCTAACAAATGAGGGCATGGGTTTCCAATTGGATGGGGTAGAGTGCTCCATGATATGATTATTCATCGTCGACTATATGCTTGGGGTCCTTGTCTACTAGCCATGTTGTACTATCAGATGCATGGTATTGTGTATCTTGGATACTGTTCTATTAGTTGTGGTGTTACTTTGCTCCAGACATGGGCATGGGAACACATTTCTATTTCGAGGCTTGTTATTCATGTAGATTTATAGCCTGGTGAGCCTTATGCTTTCAGGTATATAGCAGGTATCAGACATTGAGTTTCGGGGAACACCTTGTACTAGAGACATAAGTTTGACATATTGCAACATTTTATTTGTAGACCATACTTAGATTTCCCTAGTTGGCCTGATGATGTAGTGCACTTGTCTTTCTATCGACAATAGTGATATCTTATTGGTAGGACCTTTGAGACCCAGTGAATTATCAAGATGTATCTTCCAAGGAGGGTTCTGAGATAGTTTGGTGAGGTACATGTGACACCTGTGGTTATTGTGTATTTTACTCGTGTATCACGGGAGGTATCTGATTGGGGTGTGTGCATATAGCCACATGTTGCTTCTGCTGAGTTTGATTCTCTCTAACCATTACTCTGGGGTTGGGGTAGAGGTGCAGCAGATCTAGGGATGACGACGGAGTATGATGCGTGGTTTGCTAGGCACAGGCTAGTGCCTTTGACTAATCTTGTTGTTCTGATTACAGCATAGCAGATTCGCCATTCTGGACAGTAGTTGAGGATAGATGCAGAGGATAGAGTCGAAGGAGGAGGAGAGGGTAGAGTTGAGGGAGGAGGTGGTGGAGATGAGGGAGGAGATGAGGGAGATGAGGATGTAGACATTGGTGGAGGCACTGAGTCTATTAGCAGTGAGGATAGCGATGATTCTTCTGAGTCATCGAGCAGTGAGGATGGAGGTGATGACAAGGATATGCTAGAGCTAGAGGATGTGTCTGGCACTAAGGGTGAGATAGGACAGGTTGGTGAGGAGGATGAGTTGCAGACTCTTAGAGCGCAAGTCCAGAGTTTGGAGGATGAGGTTGCTAGATGAGATATCGAGCGAGATACTTATCATGCAAATTATGGTGGCCTTGAGGCTGAGAGAGATCATCTTCAGAGGGAGAGAGATGAGGCAGTGCAAAGATGTCAGATTACCATGGATGCCTTTGATCAACTTTTTAGAGCAGGTACAAATGTGCATGACTAGGCATATAGGTATTTCAATACTGCGTAGGAGTCTATTTATTATTGGCAAGTATATGAGAGAGCCATTCCTGAGGGTCAGAGAGAGCCTAGCTTTAGTGCATTTATGGGGAGGAGATCGATATATCTACTTCATGACAGACTAGCAGTGGCATTATGGGACCACCTCGACATCTTGGGGTAGGATCTATTGGACAGGATCCACCTACAAACAGAGGCAGTGTTGGTTGATCATGTTATCTGATCCTTCGGGCTTATTTATTGTATTCACACACATTATCATTTTTGAGTTATATATATATGAGATGTGGGTTTTGATAGTGATCTATGTATGTTTTTCTTCTCATGTATACTTATATGATGCTATGAGTTTTATGATGCATATCTATTCAATTCTATATGATTACGAATGCAATGATAGTACATGTATGTATTAATGATGGTAATGGAAATCTAAATGAATGCAAATGGAATTTATATGAAATATAATGAATTTGGATGAAATGCAAATGAATCTATAATGAATGCAATAATGAATCCATAATGAATGTTTTTTGTATGATAATGGTTGAACCAATTTTAACTCAGATACATCTTGAAGAAATGTTACTTAGATGATAGAAAGAAAAATGGATGGTAGAAATAATGTTAGAAAGAATGCGAGTTAGACAAAAGATGAGAAATCAACAAACTATCAATAAGCAAATGAGATGAGAATGAGAATGAAATTGAATGAATCATGAACCTCTGTCACATATTTTATTGTGTCAATATATATTCATCACTGAGCCTTATTATTGAACAATGAAGCTTAGCACATTAGTGTATAAGGAACCAAGATGCAAAGATATCTTATTGTAGAAACAAACACGTAGAAAACAAGGAGTGAACCCTCCATTCTGGGAATTACGCTAGGGGTCGAGGTATGTGTGGTGATTTCACCTTGATGTGAAGGCTCTTATCACAGACACCTACTAGAGAAATTTCCCTAGAATTTCATCGATTCACACCACAAACAACAAGCAAAGAAAAAGATAATGCCCATCATAGTTCCTCTAGTCACTTGTAGACATCCTTGAGTAGCATAGGAACAATATATGTCGTCAAATGATAAAAAGATAAAGACTGACCCAGAAAAAATTACCAGCTATACTGACCTTGTGCCTTCGTTCTCAGTTGTTTGATGTGATGGTTAATAATGTCTGATCTCATAAAGTTGCGGACCCTGTTTAAGACTGACCTATCTGATTTCAAGTGTATCCTCTTTTGTTTAGGACAAGATAATGATCACTTTGATATGGATATGATACGATTGATAAGACAGTTTGATTAGTTGATTGTAGATGTTTGACTGGATAGTTGTATCCTTTGTTGACTTCGTGTGAAGTGTTTGTTGGATATCTGCTACGGTATTTCTTTCTCACAAGACATTTTATTGCAAGTTTTTTGATTGATTGATTTACAATTTTAAGTTCTTTTCCAAGAGCTTTTTTGATGTTTTTGGATTTATTTTTTCAGGAGCATATTTGAATGTTTTTGGTTGATTTTTTTTTTCAGGATCGTTATATGGATGTTTTGGATTTTTCGAAGGACGTTATATGAATGTTTTTGGTATTTCAAGTTTGTCAGTATTTTTGGATTTTGAGTTTTTCATTGTTTTTGAATTTTCTCGAGGACTTTTTATGAATGTTTTTGTTATTTCAAGTTTTTTAGTGTTTTATGGATTTTGTGTTTTTCAATGTTTTTGGATTTTTTCAGGACTTTATATGGTTTTTTGGATTTTTTTAAGACTTTATCTGATTTTTTGGATTTTTTCAGGACTTTATCTGATTTTTTCTTCTTTTTTTTTTTCCAGTTATGCCCCCAGTGTGTAGACCTGTACGACATGATGATCTGCAGAATGTATGTGGAGACAAATGAATTTTTGACATGACCTATGTGAATGCAATATGAAAGATGAAGATACATTTCCTATTTGAACAAGGTTGATTGTGTTTGTTTTTGCATTTGTAATACACCAGTTGAAATGGAGGTGCAAAACCTTTCATAGATAAGCGGTCAATCGATCTCTAAGGTCCCTGGGAACGTTCAACTCAACACATTTAGTGACTAGGATTTACAAATGGAGATGCAGAAAACTTCCCCATTGGTTCTTGAAACTTTGATCTTCTTTTGAACATGTGTGTGCAGATGAGTTAATTCCTACTCTTGTGTTCACTAAAGATCCTTAGCATCCTATATGACTAGCTACATGGATTATTCTAACTTCAAAAGCATCATGAATAGAGCTTCACTGCTAGCAAGCGTTGAGAGCTCCAACGAGGTTATAAATTGTAATTGCTCAAATATTGCTCCATTGCCAGTAGGTGTTCATAGCCCTAATGGAGTTACTTGCATGTTCCCATAGTCAAGCTTTGTATTGCATTTGTATGCGTGATATTTCAGTTATCTATCATTGTTCTTTTGCCTTGAGATGGATATTTGGCATAGCTCTTTTTCTTTTTATTTTCTTGCCTTGACTTGTAAGTAATGAAACTTACTTGGGTGTGATAATTACAAGGGCGTTGAAGAAAATTTTTAGATTTTTCACTTAGTCATATGATCAACTAGGTGTCTAGAATGAATTAGAGATCTTCTCAATGTGTGAGATATAGCAATTGACAAGTTGTGGCTTAACAAGTCTCGAATAGTGAAATAACTACCCAACCATAAGTAAAGCGTCGTCATAGGGTAGTGTTGAGAATGAATGACCTTAGAACCTCAAAGACTTCATGTCCAAATATCTAAGAAAGGAGATGACCTTTGCTTCTCTTGGATGCAAACATATGATAAACTTGGACAGTTGCCTTGTTTTATTGATGCTGCTATATGTAATTGCCAAAACTTTTGAGAATGCAATGTATTTAAAAAAGAAACTATATGTAATGCAGATGTTTTTTAATGATATAATGTAAAAACCTAAACTACACAACCCTTAGGTATAATATCGCTTGACATGCATGTTGTTCATAGGGTCAGAGAGTGGATCTCCCTCCATGGTAGCCAAATTATATGCTCCATTGCCTATGACCCTTGTTATAATGAAAGGACCTAGCCAGTTAGGTTCAAATTTCCTTGGCCTTTCTCGTTGTGCTAGGTTCCTTTGATTCTCTTTAAGTACTAGACCTCCCACTTGAAAAGTTCATGGGTAGACCCGTTTATTATAACTTTGTCTCAGTCTATTTTGATATCCTTGTAGATGGTTAAACGTTGTTTGTCTTTTTTCATCAAGGGTTTCAAGTTCTTGTAACCTTGCTACCCTATAGTCTTCCTCTAATATGATGTTCTGTAAGGAGACTCTTAGAGACGGTATTTCTATTTCAATGGGGAGTATCACTTCTATCCCATAGACCAAGGAATATGGTGTTGCTCCTGTAGGTGTGCGTACTCCTGTTCTGTAGGCTCAAAGAGTAGGATTTAACTGGAGATGCCAGTCCCATCCTGTGTCAATGACTAATTTCTTAATAATTTTTAATATTGTTTTATTTGTAGCCTCTGCTTTCCCATTACTTTGTGGATAGTATGGCATGGCAAATCTCTGTTGTATGTGGAATTTTTCACACAACTATTTCACTTCTTGGTTTTTAAATGGATGTTGATTATCTATAACAAAGCACATTGGAACTCTGTATCTACATATAATGTAGTTGAGCATGAATTTTGCTATCTGTTTTCTAGTGGTGTATGTTAGAGGAATTGCCTCAACCCATTTGGTAAAGTATTCAGTGGCTATCAAGGTGAACTTGTGCCCATTGGAAGAAGTAGGGTTGATTTTACCCACTAGATCTAATCCCCATTATGAAAATGGCCATGGTGATGTAATGGGTTGAAGATCTTGTGCTGGTGCATGAATAAGGTCTCCATGCATTTGGCATTGTTTACACTTCTATACATACTTGTAAGTGTCCTTTTCCATGGTTGACCAGTAATAACCTGTTCTCAACAATTTCATTGACAATGGCGGACCGCTTTGGTGAGCCCCACAAATTCCATCATGGACTTCTTTTAAAGAAAGGTGTGCTTCATTCTCATCCATGCATCAGAGAAGAGTTCCATCGAAACCCTTTCTATACAAAGTATCTGCTATAATGGTGTACCTAGATGCCTGACGAATAAATGTCTTCTTTTGATTCCTGGATAGATCTAGTGACATGTATTGAGTATGTAAATATGTATATATTTCATTGTACCAAGGTGATTCTAGACCCATGATTGTACATACATAGTCTGATAGGGGAGTCTCATATGCAGGTAACATCAACTATTCTATGATGAACTCAAACTGAGTTTTGTTAGCAGACATATTCAGAAGAGATCCTATGGTTGCCATTGCATCTGCTGCCTTGTTTTGTATCCTTGGGATTTGTTCGAAGGTAATTTTGCTCAAGTGCTACTTGTAATCTTCGACCAACTTCTTATAAGGCATGAGTTTCTCATCCTTCGTGTTGTAATCATCATTGACTTGGTTTAAAATTAACTGTGAATCACCATAGACCTGTAACTCTTGTCTTTTCCATTGTATAGCTATACGAAGCCCTATGAGGAGAGCTTCATATTCAGCCATATTGTTGGTGCATTGGAAATTGATCCTAAATGACTTAGGTATAACGTCCCCTTGAGGAGTAATGAAGAGAATCCCTACTCCAGATATGTGACTTGTATATGACCCATCAGAGTATAACTTCCACATTACTGAGGGAGTTAATGTAAACACGAATTCATCTAGAAAGTCTATCAGCAACGGGTGATTGTCCTGTATAGGAGCCTCTGCTATATAATCTGCTATAATTTTTTCTTTGATGGATTTTTTGTCTATGTATTCTATATCAAACTCGCTCAAGATCATAACCCACTTAGCCAATCACGCGGTCAATGTTGCTCTGCTCATTAGGTACTTGACTGGGTCAAAGCGTGCAATGAGTTGTACCTTATGAATCAACATGTAATTTCTAAGCTTTTGGGATGCAAATATTACTGCTAAGCATGCTCTCTCTATGGCTTATAATTAAGTTCATAACCAATCAGAGTCCTACTTATATAGTAAATGGCTCTTTCTTTTCCATTTTTGTCATGATGTGCCAATAGAGATCCTAGAGCTGAGTTCATTGCTGATATGTATAACAATAGAGGTTATCCTGGAATAGGAGATATTAACACTGGTGTTCAAAAGATAATCTTTTAGAGCTTCAAAAACTTCCTAGCATTGTTCTATCCATTTAAAAGTAACTCCTTTCCTGAGTAAATGCTGGAATGGGTGACACTTATCTGCCAACTGTGCTATGAATCTCCTTATGGATTGCAGTCTTCCTTGTAACCCTCTGAGTTGTTTAAGTGTTGATGGAGGTTGCATATCAATTATTGCCTTGACCTTAGCAGGGTCTATTTCAATTCCTCTGTTTGACACTATAAACCCTAGCAATTTACCTACTGTTATGCCAAACAGACACTTCTTCAGATTTAATTTGACATTATACTATTCTAACCGATCAAATATCTATGCAAGAACTGCAAGGTGACTTTCTCTTGTTTGTGATTTAGCCAATATATCATCCACATAATCTTCCATTATGTTATGGATCATGTCATGAAACAATGTTGTCATGGCTCTTTGGTATGTTGCTCCGGCATTTTTGAGACCAAATGGCATCACATTCTAGCAGTATGTTCCCCATGGGCATGTAAAGGTCATTTTATGTTGATCTTCTGGTGCAATTTTAATCTAGTTGTATCCTGAAAAACCATCCATTAAGGATAGCATCTCATTTCCAGCTGTTAGGTCAACTATCATGTCGATATTAGGTAGAGGGAAGTCATCTTTAGGACAAGCTTTATTTAGATCCCGAAAATCAATACAAATTCTTATGCCTCTTGTGGGTTTAGTCACAGGTACCAGGTTGGATATCCATTCTGCGTAGTCAATAGGTCTAATAAAACCTACATCCAACAACTTTTGTAGTTCTATTTTAACCAGTAATGTGATACTTGGATGCATTTTTCTCAATTTTTGCTTGTAAGGTTTAACTCCTAGTATCAAAGGTAAGTGATGCAACACTAATTCAGAGTCTAAACCTGGCATGTCTGAATAGGACCAAGCAAAGTTGATAGGTCTTTGTTTGAAAAAATGGATGAATCTATCTTTTTCTTCCTTGCTTAGTGATTTTGCCAGCTGGATGTTATGTACAACTTCCCCTTCTGCTATGTTTACTTCTTCTATTTCCTTTGTAAGTAACCTTTCTCTTTTCATAGGAAGATTACCCAAGTCACTCTTGTCATTATGGGTAGTTGATCCTTATCTTCTGTTGCAGAAGTACTTTCTTCTCCAAAGTATGGCATTCTATTCAAGTCTATAACAAATCCTACTTTATGATCACCTTGTGGAAATCCCTGTCTGACTCCTAGAAATTCTAAAATTGCTTCGTCATTTTCAAACCAATCCAGCGTTGGTTTTCTTTCTTGCACCCAATCAATCAAGTGTGAATGTACTAGGGGTAAATCATTACTCCCTTCTTTAGTAGACTTTGATAACATGAAGACTTGATTGTTTGACTGACTTTGAGTATCTTTATCTTGTATAAGCCTTATTTGATTCCTTAATATTACACTTTCTAATGGGCTAGAATCATGGAGTGATAAGAATTTGTAGTCATGAGAGTTTGTCTCACTTTCAATATATGTTTCATCATATGAGCGATCATCACTTATTTCTTCTTGTTCTTGTCTCTAATTCTATTGTAGATTGATTGGTCTTCTTTGGATATTAGTTACCCTTCTTAAGCCTGGTATAAGCCTTTGCAATCTTTCTTTATCTATTTCATTAGGTTGAGCTTGAGTTGCTTCTCGTGGTAGAAGTAGTGACAATAACCATGGGTGGGATTCGGGTGGTGGTGGTAAACTTGCATCTGTTGCCACATTAGCCTGTACTGTTGTGTCAATAATTGCATCATTTTGTAACTCAGTGGTAGGTTCTTGCAAGAGTTGTCTCATGTCTTCTTTATCTGATTCTGCACTAGGTGATGTAGGTACCTGATTACTTGCTTGAGATGAAGATGGAAGCGCATGTGTGGACAAATTCCTTTGTGATATGTAATCTGATGGTTTTCTTGGTCAATTTAGAATATCAAGGGTATGCTATCTTTCTTCTGTGATATGCTGTACATGCTTGTATCCCAATCCTTGATTCCCTGGATTATCATTAGGAACAACATGTTCTAGCCTTCCTTGTTTCTGTAACCCAAGGCCTGTGGTACCATCATATCCATGTCTTTGGAGTATTTTGAATCCATTTCCATACTGATCTATGTGTATTATAGGTATTGTCATATGATCTTCTTCTCTATATATCCAATGGCTAACATCTTCATTCAGGGATTCTTCTTGTAAGTCACCCCATCTAATGAAAGAGCATGAGTCTATGTATCTGACAATTTCTTTTCCTTTGTCTTATTTGTGTATTGTAGTGTGAGGTTTCCCAAAGGACTTAGGAGAAAGAGACAACTGTTTCCCACTTAAAGTATTTGCAATAGAATACTCTCCACAACCCATATCTTTGATTTGTAAGGAGGATGTTGTAGGCATTTCCTTTTTTGTTTATGTGATCTTTAATGTTTCCAGCTATGTAGTGAGAGGTGTGGCCTCATTGATAGGTACCTGATTATCCACACTATCTTTTAGATAATTGCAATGTTGAAATGGATTTGGATCACCCTTTATGGTGATTTCAATACCATTGTATGGTAATTTGACACATTGATGGAACGTGGATGGTACTGCTTGCATGGTGTGGATCCATGGGCGGCCCAATAACATGTTATATCCCAGCTCTTTGTCCAAGACTTGAAAAGTGACCTCTATCATTATTGGTCATGCTTGTATAGGTAAGGTTACAATGCCTTTAGATGGACGTTCTTCATCATCATAAGCCTTGATATTTATCCTCTTAGAAGAATCAATGTGAAGTTCAGAATACCCTAGTGCTTTGACCAACTTTAAAGTACAAATGTTGAGACCGGCTCCCCCATCTATGAGTACTCTTTTGATTCTTCTCTTATGAATGTAAGATTCCAGATGTAGAGGGTTATTATGAAGTAGTCTATCACTAGGAATATCTTGTTTTGTGAATGCAATACGTGTGCCTTGTGTCAGATTTACCACCATAGATTGGAAGGCATTTTAATCTATATCTTTGTTCACTATCGAATC
This sequence comes from Cryptomeria japonica, assembly GCF_030272615.1. NCBI lineage: Eukaryota > Viridiplantae > Streptophyta > Pinopsida > Cupressales > Cupressaceae > Cryptomeria > Cryptomeria japonica. The sequence goes on along the minus strand of NC_081415.1, from coordinate 190,483,531 downwards.
TTGAAGTGCTTTGTCCAATATAGCTCTATGATTGGGTTAAATTCACAATAGTTCGAATAATGATATCTATGCAGGAGTTTTCTTAAGTTGGTCAACAACATTGTAAGTTCCTACTACTGGTGGTTGATTTTGTGGTATTCTTTGTAAAGTCACCTTTGATCTGCGAGTAACTACTGCACAGTCTCTATCTCTGGGAGTTATGGTGATCATAGCAATTGTATCATTTGTATCATAGGCTGTTTTATCAAGATTTATGTTAAATCCCTCTTCATAGTCTTTATGGGTATGTTTGACATCCATGATATGTTCTATGAGTTCATCTTCAAACCAATCTGAGTGAGATGGTTGATCATGCCCCCAGTCTCTCAGACAAAGATTTCTATCATTATCGTACTTTGGTGCCTTTGATATCATGCAAATTTGGTTTTCCTCTGTGTGAGTGTCTTGATATTGGTTATCTTGATCAAGTGTTTCATGTGAATCATTGTTTGCTACATCTCCTAAGCTAATTGCATGAATAGTGTAGTTGTATGAGACCTTTGTGTAGTTAGCTATATTGTCTTGGGTACCTAATGTGTTAGCTTTCCCCTTGTCATGCTTAACAAAAGGATCCTTAAAAATTATATGATTCGTGTTTGCTAAGGTTTTTTTGATATCAATTGTGATGTCCCCTTGTTCTATCATATCTTGGACCAAGTTTTTCAATTTGTAGCAACTTGCCTTTTTGTGACCTTTAGTCTTATGATAATCATAGAAATCATTATCATTCCATGATGTGGGTTTGAAAGGACTTGGTTCATACACTCTTACCTCAGGTAAAGTGATCATGTTTGTCTGTATTAACTTTTTGAGCGCTGACTCAATAGGTTCTCCTAGAGGTGTCTAATTTCTTCTTGGAGCATTTACCCTGGGGTATCTTGTGTTCATGTTTTGTGTAGCATTTAAATTTGTTGAGGTTGTCTTATTCCCTATATGTGGATTAGATGACATACTTGTTCCCAAAGATAAAACGGGTTGAGTTATGTTTATTGTTCTGGCGTTTACAATACCATCATTGGTCACATTTTTGTTTTTCAACCAAAACTTAGATTTGTCGTTATTGTTGGTATTGCCATACCTAATAAGACCTTGTTCTACTAGTCCCTTCTCACATTTGAGATATTTTTTCGTGATTTGTTTGAATGTGGTTAAACATTGCATTTGTATCGGATATTTAATCTTAGGAATCATATTTTTTGAAAACATATCCACTTGCTCTGTTTCTGGGATAACTGTCTTGCACCTCCTATAGAGAGTCCTCCATCATTGTATGAAGGATGCAAATGTTTGATTCTCATATTGTTTAGAGGCACAAAAATCTATCAAAGTAATCGAGGTATCAATGTTGTGTAAGAAGTTCGCAATAAATTGTTCAACTAATTCTCCCCATGATGTGATGGTTGGTGGTAAATGTGGAAACCACTCTAAAGCCGGTCCTCCCAGACTTTTAGAAAGTAGTCTCATTAGTTAAGTATCTTCTGAGGAAACTTCTATACATGCCGTAAAAAATTCTCAGATATGATCTCTAGGATCACCCTTCCCTCGATATCTATCAAATTTGGGCATTTCAAAATATTGTGGGAAAGGCAGCATGTATAATGTGTGATTGAATGGATAAGGACGCAAGTCCTGCATTGTGTAGCTTTTCTTGTCATTACCAGTTTGCATGGTCGTCATTTGTTGTGTCAAAATATCTGTTTGTGTCAAAGGTGTACCTTGTGTTTGTGAATGTCCCACAAAAGGATTTGTGGTTGCACAACTAGGAGGTTGTTGGAAAGTACCAAGATTATAACCTTGTGTGTTGTGTGTTCCACTAGGTACTGTGAAATAGTTGGCATGCAAACCCACGTTTCATTGAGTTGTACTTGTTGTATTGGCATGACCTAGATTTGCATTTTTATAACTATATGTGGATCCCATAGAATAGGAAACTGGAGGTTGGGTTGCACTTGTTGCTTGCATTTGAATAGGTGTCAAGACACTTGATATTATTGGTATGCTCTGTGATGGTATACTAGAATTGATCGCTGAGGATGACACACTTGTTTGAAAGTTTGCATTTGTGTTGAAATTTGTTTGGATAGGTACGTTTTGAGGAAAACTGGAGGTCGTTGCTTGTATTTGTGTCAAGGGTGATGTTTGACTATTATCTTGACCTAAAGTTTTTCCTGGGTGTAAAATCTTTGTGACATCAAAATCCTCAGGTAGTTTTGCCCCATTTTGTATTAAAAATGAAAGATACTTGTCCCTATTGCTATGTATAAGTGTATCTAGGATCATGAGGACATGTGGGTCTTGCTGAGTGGACTCAATTTCTTCCTTTGTCAAATGTTGTTGTAATTCGTTTATGGTGGACATTGTTTGTGTACCTGAGTGTTGACCTATTGACATGTCTAAATTCCATGTAGGGTTTACAGACTGTGTGTGTTGTTGGGGTCCATTATTCCTTTCACTTTCTGCAACCTTGTGACGGGCATCTAAAATTTGCTTATATGAGGGTATTTCTATACAAGATGATGACTTAATCCTAGACTATAGACATAAATGCAAGGTATGCAAGAGTATAATAGACTCTCTATTGAGGATTTTGATGTGAGACCTTTTGAGCATTCCTAGATTTCTCTAATGGAAGTCTTTCCATTTGTTGATGAAGTTGTTCAGCCTCAATCTCTCTATCAATTATATGGGAAATCCTAAACTCAATGTTTATCTCATGTATGACTCCTATATATTGAGGTGCGCTTCTTCTTAAATCCCAAGATAAGTTAGCAAGACCATCAATTATTTCTCATTGACTGCCATTTGGAACTAAATTAGGTTGCTTGAAGGGGAGCAAACCATCACTAGGAGACCCATGAAGGCACATGCTATGAACCTAAAACTGACTATGGACGTAGACATATATGAGGTCTAGATGAAGACGTATATGATAATGTAGGACTATATAACTAATATGGATGATAATGTAACAAACTTAGGACGATAATGAGGACGTGATTGGCTATGCAAAAGACGTAGGATGAAAATGAGGATATAAGTGGGACTATGTAAAAGACGTAGGATGATATTGAGGACGTAAGTGGGACAATGTAAAAGACATAGGACAACAATGAGGACATAAGAGGGACTATGTAAAAGACGTAGGATGATAATGATGACGTAAGTGGGACTATGTAAAAGACGTAGGACAATAATGAGGACGTAAGTGGGACTATGTAAAAAACTACCTAGGGTCACAAGTATGTAAGGACTATTGAGTTTTGGTTTCAAAATGGACTTTGTTTTCTGTAGCTTTGTATGTAGGACAATGTTTTGTAGTTTTCCAAATCTGAGAACAATTGCTGGTAGGTATGTATAGCTGACTGACTCAATTTTCATACAACCTCAGAAAATTCAAAGATACGTGGGATAGGGCCTAAAATAGCCCAAGGGACTGACTCAATACTAGTCTAGCACATCGATACATAAAAAACCATAGAATACAATCTTAGGCTAGATAGTGGAAACCATTCAGTGAGGCCCTTATGAAATATCAAGACAAAATGAATAGATAGAAAGTCTGGAAGCACTGGCTCCACTCCATGGCACACACTTCTCGAGCATGCTAGTCTCTCTTACCCCAAAGATATGAGGATCTTATAACCGAGGGATTCCTGTATCATAGTGTAAGGTACATGAAGGGTATCTATGGGGTACAATCCGCACTCCCGGAACCACTGAATGTAAGATTTTTGGCAACTAAATTGGTTCTTAGTATTAGGTTTTGAGGGGTCCCGATCCAATGACGGATTCTCAGAGCAAGCCACTTAAGACTTTAGTTGAGCTTATCAGTGTAGGGAAGGCCCCCACATACGTCGACTTCACTCAACACTCTAGCCACCTGACCAGTATATTTATATAGCGGCTCAAAAAACCCGCTCAAGAGTATGCTGGGAGAGATGATATCCCCAACGCATCCCAATTTGAAGTACTTCTATGGGGTGATGAAATCCCCAGTCAAAGATACCCCTCACTACGTAGAATAAAAGAAAATTTGGATGTCATTGTCACCTTCCTTCTTTCTCCCAAGAGCCCGATGGCAGGTAGAAAGTCAGTTAGTGCAACAGTAGGTCCACCCTAGACACAATAAAAAGTTTTTTACCTTAAGAAAATGAAAAAATGATTTAATCTAATGCGACCTGATTCACGTTCATTTTATAACCCAAATTTAGGTGTTAGATACGCATGTGCATGTCCATTTTAAACACCAAATCTAGGTATGAAGGCATACATGTCAATTTTAACCATTTGTTGATTTTAAGCACCAAAAACCAAGTGTGAGATGCATACATGTCAATTTTAGCCCATGTTCATTAGAAGCACCAACAATGAAATGTGAGATTATCCATGCATGTCCATTTTAACTATTGTTTATTTTAAGCACTAAAAATGAAGTGTGAAGCATGCATGCAAAAATACTAATCTAATCCTCTCTAAAAAATCTGCCACAAGCTGTAAACAGAAGATTAGTAGTACAATCAAACTAACAGAAAACAGAAACTCAAAACTTGACAGAGGCAAATGCATAATTTTACCTGTGTGTTTGAGTGATAATTACAGAGCGAATGCATGAATTTGACAGAGTGAATGCGTAAATATGACAGACCGAATGCATGACGATATTTGGTCGATTGCGTAACATAAACAGGTCGATTGCGTGACAGAAGGTAGACAACAACAAAAGTTAAAAACTAAAAAAAAATAAAACTAAACCCGATCAGGAACCTGCGAAACCAATTGTGAAGCCCTAGCCAAATCCCTCATCATCCATTCAATATTGATTAGATCATATTGCGTGACAGAAAAATATTTTCTCAAAATTCGTGCAACTTGCAAAAAAATTAAAAATCTGCACAATCTGCAAAAATCACACAGAAAAATAAAGAAGGTTAAATTGTTGTTAGTTCATGTCGGGCTCACCAAAATGTCATACATGTAAAATTCATCTTAAAAACAAGTAATCAATTAGAAGCAAAAGGGAAATCATGAATCCCTCCTAACCAAAGAATTTAACAAATAAGACAATGGAATAATGCAATCAAGCAAATAGGAATTAAAATAATCAAATGAAATCAAAACTCCCTATCCCAAGATCGCATATTGCTTCCATTGCTCTTCTCCTCTTCGTGGTATGATGGCTCTCAGATATTGTGTTGGTAATGTGCAAGTGACACAAAGATTCAAAGTTCGTGATTGTTGAAAATGGAGATTGGATGCTCAATTTATAAAAAATTGGAGGAGATTGATTGAAAGGTGGAATTTGGGTGAGCTCAAATGAAAATTGATAGTTGAACTGCTGATTGTAGAAGTGAAACTCAATAGATTGAATAGATTAATTGAGTTAACTGATTGAGAAAAATTTGACGGAAGGAAGAAAAAGAATGATTGGAGGAAATAAAGAGGATGACAAAGAAAGCTTAGTTTAGAAAAAGCTAACTGAAAGATGGAAATAGAAGTTGAAGAGATAAATGATTTAATTAATTAATTGATTGAATTAATTAATTTAGCATGTGCTTGCATTTAGATTTAGATTTTTAATTTAATCTTTGCATGAGATTTTAATTCAAATAATTGAATTTATTAATTCAATTTAGTATTTGAATATATTTAGAACTTGACTTTGATTTTCAATTTGGTTTTTGAAATCATGCACATGTGATTGAACTTGGAAGAAATAAGAAATTAGAATTTGGGGATTTGGAAATGGAAGAATTAATTAGTTAATTAAATAATTTAAAGAAGTATTTAATTATGTAGAAATGGAATTTAATTAAATAATAAAGATTATTTAAATTAAAGGAATTAAATCACAATTAATTAAATAATAAATATTTAATTAATATTTAGGAAATGATTAAAATGATTAAGTGATGATAGAAGAGGAAAATAGAATAATTAATAAGATGATGAGGAAATATGAAATTAGAAGAAATAGTTAATTAAATTAATTAAATAATAAAGAATTATTTAATCAATTAGAGGAATAATTAGTACATGATAAATGAGACATTTTTAGGTGTCTACAAAAACTTCTTCCAATATTCATACCGGTTGACCTGTACTTATTGACATCAATGACAACATATATTATCATCATATTATCATATCATCATATGCCAACAATCTCCCCCTTTGGCATTGATGGCAATACTCAATGTAGCATTGCAATTATAAACATCATAGACCAGTGCAACTAAAATATCTTCATCAAATATCTTCTCCCCTATCATATATCTTCTCCCCCTTTAACAACAATGCCAAAGTGGAGGCACAAGCTTCCATGCTCCACTATGTTGCTCCCCCTATGGAGTAGCATCCTTCAACACATCAACCTTGAAATATTTGTCACTGTAATACCTAACTGATGTGGAGCACACATTTTTAATTCACTTCATGAAGGGGTAAAACCCCTAATTCACCTCTCAAATAGGTAAATATAGTCTTTGGTAAGGGCTTAGTGAATATGTCTGCTAACTGCTCCTTACTGGAAACATGTTGTAATACAGCCTCTTTGTTTTGAACCTTCTCTCTCAAGAAATGATACCTGAGCTCAATGTGCTTAGTTCTAGCATGCAATACCGGATTATTGGAAACATTGATTACACTAGTATTGTCACAAAATATACTCACCGGTTCAGATATAGGTACTTTGAAACCATCCAATACATGTTTCATCCAGATTGCCTGAGTGTGGTTCATAAATGCTACCACATATTCTACTTCAGCTATAGACTGAGAAGTAGAGCTCTGCTTCTTACTCGTCCATGAGACTAGTCTTCCACAAAGAAAGAATGTTCCACCGGTTGTGCTTTTCCGGTCATCCACATTACCTCCCCAATCTGCATCGGTAAATACCTTGAGATTAAAATCAACATTGTATGGATACCACAATCTATAATCATCTGTGCCTTTTAGATATCTAAGAATCCTCTTGACTACTACCAATTGGGATTCTCTTGGACTTTTCTGAAAATGAGCTACTATGCCCACTACATGAGCAATATCTGGTCTACTGTGCACCATGTTGGAATATGTGCAGAGCTTGATGACATGATGATATTGTATGTTGCCATTGATGTCAATATGGTAAAGTATGAATTGATGTAAGTAAACTGGCAAGAGAACCGGTATGATGTTGTGAACCAGTTTTTGTGAAAAAGTGAAGCAGTATGTTGGAATGAGAACCAGTATATGGGATGTTTTGTATCGGATTTTCATTTGGCATGACTATCGGTTGGTGGTCTCAGCTTCAAGGTTTCTGGTTGATGCATTCCAAGCTTGTGTGATTCAACTGATGACATCTTGTGATGAGTTGGCATTGTAATAAAGATTAGATCATGTTGCCACATCAGCCTTGTGCGCATGAAGGATTTCCTTGAGGATCTTGCATGAAGAAGATTGATCCTATCTACCTCAGAAATATACAAAGTCTCTGTAAACGGTGGAGAGCGTGTGATGGGTTATTAGCTTCCAAAAGCAGCAAAGAATGAATGTTGGAGAACATCTTGAGATCTATTCAAGACTATTGTATTCAATGCAGTGTGATTAACGGTCAGGATTGAATCGACTGAATTGTTAAACCTAAATGTTTAGGGTTTAGGGTTTATGCTACCGACCTATCTGTTTCCTATAAGGTCAATGATTTTTTTCATTTTGAAGTTGTTGGCAAATGTTATGTGTGTATCCAAGTGAAGAGATACTTGATTCTTGCCAAACTGGAGAAGTGTGTGGATACTTGCAAAGTGTGATTGCAGAAGCAAAGGAGCTAAAGAGGATCTGCGTTGGCATTGTGTGTTGTTATCAGATTAGTGTATTACCTATTGACTTCTAACCATTTTAGTAGTTGGGAAATCCCTTAACTGGGTAGCTTTAATAGGATTTTGTGTAAATCCTTTAACAGGGTGACTCAATTCAATGAGTTCTTCAAATCCTCTTGTGAGGTGACCTTTAACAGGGTTCTAACCTTTAACCGAGTATTTAGCCATCCCTTAATTGAGTGATCCCTAGCAGGATCGGTTCCTAGTAGAACCTATTGTAAAATTCTTTAACCGAACTAGGCTCCTAACAGAGTGAACTTTAGAAGAGCTCAAAGAACATCTTGTGGGTATTCATCTCCACCATGGTTTTTCCCAGTTGGGTTTCCACGTGAAAAATTAGTGTGTCATGTGTGATGCTTTTCATGTGATGCTTCAATATTTTCTATCAAGTGGTAAAGCATGTTGAACCAGCAGTCATTATATTTCTGATGATATATTACTTGTTTATGCATACGGGTGAAGTGGAAATGAGATATTAGATTGTGTGGAGATCTAAGCATTACCAATTTATGTCTTTCACATTCTCATTGTGTTTTACTGGTAGTGCCTTGATTCAAAATAGTGATACTATTTACTAGTTAAGTGTAGTCTTTGCAGTCAAATTGGTTCAGGGAAAGTTTTTTTGTCTCTACTGATTCACTCCCCCTCACAGTACCAGTTTGGTACTAACTGTTTATCATTATTTGTCAATTGGTATCAGAGCATCCTCTAGGTCCTCTATGTTGTAAGCTTAACCGCTTGAGGAAAAGATCCTATTCTAATGATGAAGAGGGAAGGTCCAAAGTTTAATAGAGATAACTTTAAGATATGGAAGGACAAAATGAAGATCTACATTAGAAGCATGGGTGCTCAGTACTAGAGCTATGTTGAGAATTCTTATGTTATTCCTACTGGTACTCTCACTGACGATCAAAGAAGAGAGGTTCAAGAGAATGGGCAAGTCATGGAAACCCTAATCAATGGTCTATTTGACATTAAGTTTATTGATGTTCAGGATAAAGACAATCCCAAAGAAGTATGGGATGCTCTGGAGAACATCTATGGCAGTAATGAGCAGGTGAAACAAGCTAAGGAAGAGAGACTTAGGGGAATGTTTGAAGACATGTGGATGGTTGAAGGAGAGACCATTAAACAATATGGAATAAGAATCAAAACTATTGTTGGAGACATCAAGAGTGCAGGAGGTAAAGTAGATGATTCCACTGTTGTTAGCAAAGTCTTGAGATCGTTGTTACCAGTCTATGCAATAAGGGTTGTTGCTATTCAGGAGTTGAGGTCTATAGACAAGACAAAGGTATCCCTAGACTCCATCATTGCTAAGTTGACTGCATATGAGCTAAATAATTATGATGGTAGTATTCAAAAGACTGAATTAGCCTTTAGAGCATCTGTTGCACCATCTAGAAAGGGACAAGAAGCTAGTACCCATTGTGAACCAAGACAAAGTAGAGAAATGGATGATGAGGAGATCCTGATGGAATTTGAAGCTCTTCAAGAGAATTCCTAAGGGAACTAGTACATACAAAGGTAAGCTCCCTTTGAAATTCTTTTCTTGTAATAGGATAGGACACATTATTGTAAATTGTCCTAATGGTGAAAATAAGGACAAACCAGAGAAGTTCAAGAAGTTCAAAGGAGGAAACAAGAGAAACTATTTTGTAGTAGTTGATGAAGGTGTCATTTATGAGGAATTAGAAGATGAAGAAAGTGAAGACATTGTGTTTGTAGCAGTTAAGGAAGATGTGTCAGACAAGAAGACTCTTGTCTCCCACTTTGATAATTCCAATGAGTGGATTATTGACAGTGGTTGTTCTCACCACATGACTGGTGACCGGAGTAAGTTTTTGTCTCTGGAAGAGTATGATGGTGGTGTGGTCCGATTTGGTAATGATGCACCATGTATGGTAAAAGGCAGAGGGTCCATCTCTCTAAATAGAAAAAGCAGTGCTGATAATGTGTATTGGGTAGAAGGTCTCAGGCACAACCTTTTGAGTGTTGCCCAACTAAATGATAATGGACTCACTCTAGAATTCAAAGATGGAGTGTGCAAAATAAAAGGAAAGAGTGATGAACTGATGGCCACCGATATGCAGACTAGAGGTAACTTATTTCAGTTGAATGCAAATATAAGTACATATTTAATGGCTAAGTTTGATGATAGCTGGATATGGCATAGGAGACTCTGCCATGTAAACTTTGATAATATTGTGAAGGCCAGTAGGATCAAGGTAGTTAAAGGATTGTCTATGATTTGCAAACCAGAGAATCCTTTGTGTAGAGAGTATCAACTAGGGAAAATGTCTTCCTCAACCTTCAAAGGTAAATCTTTCACTGCAGACAATTTACTTGGTCTTGTGCATACTGATTTGTGTGGTCCTATAAAAACTAGGAGTGTGTAGGGAGATAGGTACTTTATGATTCTCACTGATGATTTCTCAAGAATGATGTGGGTCACATTCTTGAAAGATAAGTCTGAAGATTTTGGAAAGTTCAAAGCTTTCAGAGCACTAGTCAAAAAGGAAAGTGGTAAGAGGATTAAGTGCCTAAGAACTGCACAACGAGGAGAATTCACTTCTGGTGAATTCAACAAGTATTGTGAAGAGAACGACATCAAGAGGCAACTGTCTAGCCCCCAGACTCCACAACAAAATGGCCTAGTAGAGAGGAACAACCAGACTATAGTTGAAGCAGCCAGAATGATGTTGATTCAAGGGAAGGTTGCTCACACCTTCTGGAGAGAAGCGGTGAGCACTGCAGTCTACATTATCAACTGGGTACTCATCAAGAAAGGTAAGGATAAAACACGTTATGAGTATTGGACCAATAAGACCCCTATAGTAAGCTACTTTAGAGTGTTTGGTCGCAAGTGTTATATCAAGAAGAGTGAACATCAGAGCAAGTTTGATGCAAAATGAGATGAGGGAACATTCCTAGGGTATTGTACCAAGAGCAAAGATCTCAAATGTTTCAACAATAGGACTTGGAGAACTGTTGAAAGTATCAATGTTAGAGTTGATGAAACTTCTGAGAAACCTAAGGAAATCGATAGTGAGCAAGTGGTAGATGAACCGGTTGTAACCTTCTAGGAACCGGTTGCAAAATAGCCTAGTACCAGTAATAGTGCTTCTACACCAGTAGATGTTGATGTTGATGAACATGGGGATGAAGAATAAAAGCAAGAGGAATCTTTTAAGATCATTCCTAGGTATGTAAAGTTGAGTCATGATCCAATGCAGATCATAGGAGATAAGGATGCGGGAATTCTTACAAGAAGAAAGGTTAGAGAAAAATCTTGCATGATCTCTGAATTTGAGCCTCAAAAATTTAAAGAGGCACATAAAGATGAAGACTGGATCAAGGCAATGGAAGAGGAACTTGACCAGATAGAAAATAATGGCACATGGTCTTTGGTACCTAGCCCCAAGCATAAAAATGTCATTGGAATCAAATGGGTTTTCAGAAATAAGTTGAATGAAGATGGCATAGTGGTAAGAAACAAAGTCAGACTGGTGTGTAAGGGATATGGTCAAGAAGAAGGAGAAGACTATGGAGAAACCTTTGCTCCAGTAGCTATATTGGAATGAGTTCGTATGCTTCTTGCATATGCAGCCTTCAAGGCATTCAAATTATATCAAATGGATGTAAAATCTGCATTCCTAAATGAAATAATTGAAGAGGAGGTGTATATAGAGAAACCAAATGGGTTTTCCCTATCTGAAGATAGTGACATGGTGTGCAGGCTACATAAAGTCTTGTATGGATTGAAGCAGGAACCTAGAGCATGGTATGAATGCTTACACCCCCATCTTGTGAAGATTGGATTTGAAAGAACAAGTGAAGATAGCAATATCTATTTGAAGTCAAAAGGAGATCAGATTTTGATCTATGAAGTATTTGTTGATGACATAATTTTTGGTGGAGATGACAAGATGAGTCATGATTTTGCAGATGAGATGAAGAAGGAATTTGAGATGTCACTTATAGAGGAGATTAAGTTCTTCATTGGACTAGATATTCAACAAATGAAAGATGGTATCTTTATCATTCAGTCCAAGTATGTCATAGAGGTGTTGAAGACCTTTGGCATGGAAGACAGCAAACTAGTTGGTACACCGATGGTGACCGGTTGTAAATTATCAAAAGAGGATAACTCAGTGTTGGTGAATGAGAAGGAATACCGATCAATGATTGGTAAGTTGCACTATGTAGTACATAGCAGACTGGACATTGCACATACAATGGGTATTACTGCACGGTTCTAGAAAAGTCCAAGAGAATCCCACTTGGTAGCAGTTAAGTGGATTCTTAGATATCTGAAGGGAACTATTGACTATGGATTGTGGTATCCATACAGTAATGATTTCAACCTCAAAGTGTCTACAAATGTTGATTGGGCTGGTAATGTGGATGATCGGAAGAGCACAACCAGTGGTGCATTCTTTTTTGGTGCTAGACTAGTCTCATGGATGAGTAAGAAGCGGAGTTGTATATCTTAGTCTACAGCAAAAGTGGAATATGTTGCAGCATTCATGAACTGCACTCAAACAATTTGGATGAAGCATGTATTAAGTGGTTTCAAAGTTCCTGTATTTGAATTGATGAGTATATTTTGTGACAACAAAAGTGCAATTAATATTTCCAAGAATCCGATTTTGCATGCTAGAACCAAGCACTTCGAGCTCAAGTATCATTTCTTGAGGGAGAAGGTTCAGAACAAAGAGGTTGTATTGGAACATGTTTCCAATAAGGAGCAGTTAGCATACATATTCACCAAGCCTCTACCGAAGGCTACATTTACCTATTTAAGAGGTGAATTAGGGGTGTTGCCCCTTTAAAAGGTGAACTAAAGATGTGTGCTCCACATCAGTCAGGTATTGCATTGATAAATCTTTTTCAAGATTGGTGTGTTGAAGGATGCTGCTCCTTAGGGGGAGTAGCACAGTGGGACATAGCCGTTTGTGCCTCCACTTTGGCATTGTTGTCAAAGGGGGAGAAGATGTGAAGTGGAGAAAATATCTATAGTATTGGGGAGAAGATGTGAAGCAAAGAGATATTTTTGTATATTGCCATTAATGCCAAAGGGGGAGATTGTTGGCATATGTGCAGAGCTTGATGACATGATGATATTGTATGTTGTCATTGATGTCAATATACTAAAGTATGAATTGATATAAGCAAAATGGCAAGATAACTGGTATGATGTTGTGAACCGGTTTTTGTGAAAAAGTGAAGCGGTATGTTGGAATGAGAACTGGAATATGGTAAGTTTTGTATCGGGGTTTCATTTGGCATGACTACCGGTTGGTAGTCTCAGCTTCAGGGTTTTTGGTTGATGCATTCCAAGCCTGTGTGATTCAACTGATGACATCTTGTGATGAGTTAGCATTGTAATAAAGATCAGATCATGTTGCCACATCAGCCTTGTGCATGTGAAGGATTTCCTTGAGGATCTTGCATGAAGAAGATTGATCCTATCTACCTTGGGAATGTGTGAAGTCTTTGTAAATGGTGGAGAGCACGTGATGGGCTATCAGCTTCCAGAAGCGACAAAGAATGAACATTGGAGAATGTCTTGAGATCTGTTCAAGACTATTGTATTCAATGCAGTGTGTTTAACGGTCAGGATTGAACTGATTGAATTGTTAAACCTAAATGTTTAGGGTTAAGGTTTTATGCTACTGACCTATCTATTTCCTATAAGATCGATGATGTTTTTCATTTTGAATTTGATGGAAAATGTTATGTGTGTATCCAAGTGAAGAGATACTTGATTCTTTCTAGACTGGAGAAGTGCATGGATACTTGCAGAGTGTGATTGCAGAAGCAAAGGAGCTAAAGAGGATCTGCCTTGGCATTGTGTGCTATTATCAGATCAGTGTATTACCTATTGACTTCTAACCATTTTAGTAGTTGGTAAATCCCTTAACTGGGTAGCTTTAACAAACTTTTGTGTAAATCCTTTAACAAGGTGACTCAATTCAATGAGTTCTTCAAATCCTCTTGTGAGGTAACCTTTAACAGGGTTCTAACCTTTAACCGGGTATTTAGCCATCCCTTAACCAGGTGATCCCTAGCAGGATCAGTTCCTAGCAGAACCTATTGTAAAAGTCTTTAACCAAACTAGGCTCCTAACATAGCGAACTTCAGAAGAGTTCAAAGAACAGCTTGTGGGTATTCATCCCCACTGTGGTTTTTCCTAGTTGGGTTTCCACGTGAAAAATCAGTGTGTCATGTGTGATGTTTTTCATGTTATGCTTCAATATTTTCTGTCAAGTGGTAAAGCATGTTGAACCAATAGTCATTATATTTATGATGATATATTACTTGTTTATGCATACGGGTGAAGTAGAAATGAGATATTAGATTGTGTGGAGATCTAAGTGTTACTGGTTTATGTCTTTCACATTCGCACTGTGTTTTACTGGTAGTGCCCTGATTCAGACTGGTGATATTGTTTACCAATAAAGTGCAGTCTTTGCAGTCAAACTGGTGCAGGGAAATTTTTTTTATCTGTACCAATTCACCCCCCCCTCTCAGTACCAGTTTGGTACTAATTGTTCATCATTATTCATCACACCATATAGTGTAGCTTATCGATCATTGACCAATACTCCTTCTCATTCACTAACGTTGAATCATCTTCCTTAGTCAATTTACATCCAGTCACCATCAGTGTACAAACTAGTTTTCTCTCCTCCATGCCAAAGGTCTTCAATACCTCTTTGACATACTTAGACTGGGTAATAAAGATACCCTCTTTCATTTGCTGAATCTGTAAACCAATAAAGAACTTTATCTCTCCAATCAGAGACATCTCAAACTCTTTCTTCATTTCATCTGCAAATGCATTGCTCATTTCATCATCTCCTCCAAAGATTATGTCATCTACAAATACTTAACTAATCAGAATCTGGTCACCTTCAAATTTCAGGTAGATGTTGCTATCCTCACTTGTTCTCTGAAATCCTATCTTCACAATATGAGAGTGTAACCATTCATACCATGCCCTTGGTCCTTATTTCAATCCATACAGGGCCTTGTGTAATCTACACACCATGTTACTATCTTTTGATATGACAAACCCATCTAGTTGCTCAATATACACTTCCTCTTCTAGGATTCCATTCAAGAACGTAGACTTTACATCCATCTGGTATACCTTAAATCCCTTGAATGCTGCAAAAGAAAGTAGCATTCAAGGGAAATGATGACCCAAAATAGAAGAAGCGGATGATGAAGTTGGGATAGTGGATTTTGAGACATAAGGACCCAAAATGGATTTTGAAGATGGAGGAGCGTTAGATGGAGGATTGGAGGACTTATGAATGGATGGAGCTTTTGGAATAACAAGTTTCAATTCCAATTTTGATTTTTCTTTGGGATGCATTGCTTCTTTGGGAATCCACATAGTTTGTGATTTTTTCTTTTGGGGCCTTTGTGGCCTATTTGATTTTTCTTTCTTTCAGATCATATTTTTGTTTTGAGCATGTCATTTTGAGGGGACATGTTGATCCTTTGATTTTTGTGGATTTTGAGCTTTATTCTTTTTAGATTGGGCATCCAAATTGCTTCCAATGGAAATGGGATGGGTCCATGAGGATGAATGACTTAAGGATTTTATGGATGGTGGGATGATGGAAGAAGCATGTTGGGAGGTATTCAATTATCTGTGCCTTTGTTGATCTTGCTTAGGGATAGTGGATGGAGGGATATAAGAACCCAAAATGGATGGAAGGAATGGAGGATTTAGCTTTGGAATATAGGATCCCAAAATGGATGTGGCTGACGGGGGATAATGGGGTTCTCATTTGTATGAAGGAAATTTGGATTTAAGAGGAATAGAGGATGTACCAACATCTTGAGAATTAGCTTGAGGACCCTTATTATTTTAGAAATGAGATGCGAGTCTATTTTGAGGGGGATGAAATGTGGAAGGAAGATCTAGATCTTTAGATGGATTAGGATCATGAGATGGATATGAAGGGATACTTTGATCTTGACTAGGGAGGGTATCATGAGATGGAGTGGGAGGGGTGATTGGATCATGAGATGAAAGTGGATCATGCAATGGAGGGAGAGGGTTGGATCAAGGAACCATATGATCATGAGAGGAAGTGGAGGGAATTCCATCATTAGATGGAGTAGAGGGAGATGCATCATGAGATGGATAGTATTCTATGATAGCATGCTTTGGAATGAGCTTTTGGTATGTTTGGAGTTGGGGGGATTGTGTGATGGAGGAAGATATGGAACCTTTGATGTAAGTAGATGGGGAAATGGGGGTATCATGAAGTGTGAAGGATTGGTATTTGTTTTGAGGTGGAGGTGATTTGGGTGGATGGAGGACTTGAGGAGACTTGGCCACTTTTCTTTGAGGTGAGGATTTTGTCTCCTTTGATAGCATGTCTTGGATAAGATTATGGATGATGGATTTGGAGGATGTGGACAATATGGATTTGGGAGGATTAGGATTAGATGGAGAATTAGGATTAGATGGAGGATTGGGATTGGATGGAGGATTAGGATAATGGATTGTGGAATTAGGATTAATGATTGGAAGACTATGGAGTAAAGGATTTGGATGGGGAGTAGAGGTAATGAATGCGTTGTAGAGGGATGGGGATTGGGATGTAGATGGGGGGGGAGATGGAGGTATACATATCGGATTAGAGGAGTATGTGGATGAGGGATAATATGGTGATATGGATGGGGAATAAGATGGAGATATGGTATAGATTGGGATTGGGTGTAATGTGTTGAGATGGGATGGATGAAGGTATGATAGGCGAGTGGGAGATTATGGGATTAACTTGGTAGGTAGATTCATGAACTTCCATGAGCATCTTCTCAATCCAAGCTTTGAAATTATGGGTAGTCATGTTGAGAGTGAAGGATTAGATTGGAATTGGATGAATATGTTCTAGAGGGGAAAAACTGTGAAGATGATGTTAAATGAAGATTAGGATTAGGACTTGGCTTGGAATGATGATGGATTAGATTTGATTAGATTTGGATTGGATTTGATTTGGATTGGAATTGGATTGGATTGGATTGGATTACTCCCTTGATTAGGACTTGATTTTATTGGATTTGGATTGGATTTGATTTGGTTTGGTTTGATTTGATTTGATTGGATTAGGACTTGATTTGATTGGATTTGGATTGGATTTGATTGGATTCGTCCTTGGATTAGGACTTGGTTTGATTGGATTTGGATTGGATTGAATTGGATTGGTCCTTGGATTAGGACTTGATTTGATTGGATGATTGATTGATTGGATTGGATTGGATTGAATTGGATTAGATTGGATTTGATTTGATTGATTTGATTTGATTTGATTGGATTGGATTGGATTGGATTGAATTGGATGAGTCCTTGGATTAGGACCTGATTTGATTGGATGATTGATTGATTGGATTGGATTGAGATGGATTAGATTGGATTTGATTTGATTTGATTTGATTTGATTTGATTGGATTGGATTGGATTGGATTGAATTGGATTGAATTGGATTGGACAATTGATTGATTGGACTAGATAACCAGATTAGGAAGATGGATAGATTTGATTGATTGGAATTTTTGAGATTTGATTGGATTAGAGGGAGAATGATTATGGGAGAATGGATAGATAGAAGGAATAATAAAGGGGGAGGCTACACAAAGTCAGATGAATGATTTGGACCAAAATATTGGTTGAGGAAGGATGATTGTTTGAATGGATGAAAGTGGATTGGTGATTGATGAATTTCTTGGATAGATAGAAATGGATTAAGGATTTGATGATGAAAAGATGTAATTTGGAGAGAGCGAGGATTGATTGGTTGTTGGGGATGGAATTGGAAAGATATGTCAAGTAAAGAAAACACAATGGTTAAAAGAAGTTAGACTCAAAAGACACTCATGCTCCTTCACAACATATCCTATGGTGAGAAAAGACAATAATCAATGGATCCCAATTGGTTTCCCAACTACACTTACCCAGAGTGGAAACTTAGATGCTTGAACCCACTAACTCCCCTCCATGGTACTCACTTCTCTGGGGAAGCCAAGCATCAATTCCCATGAAAAATCCTCATGGTGAACTTTGTGTCTCTACTAAGGGTCGTAAAAATATGGGCGGCTTTGGAGGTCCGACCTCCTCCACCAATGACTAGAAGGTTTTTGGCCACTATGCACAAGGTGTTTAGTATGTCTTCCCATTAGGAACTACCCTTTAGAGTTACACAAGCACAATTGAGGCCTATAGCCTAATGAAGCACCAAGAATCTAGTAGTCATGCAAGTGTGATTGAGATCTCTAGCATCCTACTAAGCACCCAATGTGAGAGTGAACTCTCAAATAACCCTAAGCATTTATTATTTTGATCTCAATGGCCTATTTATAATAGTGATTTGGGAACCCCAGGTCTGGGTGTACTCACTTGGGTCATTCCCCTCTCACCATCTCTAAGAGCAACTCAAGAGGGCAGACCCGCTAAGGGTAACACAAACAAACTAGAAAAGTGCCAAAGGTCTAGATTTCTAATTGTCTAGATAGAAAAGAGAATACTCTCCTACTTTCACACTTTCAACAAAAATGAAATAAAATGATTCATTTACCCCCTAATTAAGCCTAAGTGCCTAAAAATCGAAAACAAATGGTTTAATTGGATCTCCAAGGCAACCTGCAAAACCACTTGGTTAGTAGTTTCAAAATGAAGTCTTTGACAAGCGTAGGTTTGATTGATGAATCCTTTTACAAATGAGATCTACAAACACTTGTTAGACTGTCAAAACATCCAAAAACTCCTGATCCTAAAAAGCCCTGAAATTTGACTAAGTCTAAAATTTGGAAAAACCTTCAAAAACTAGATTTTGCATTATAACTCCTAGAAATCTGAAACCCCTCTCAAACATCCTGACAATATATATATATAGAATATAACTTAAATTATAAGAAAGAGAATAGTAACTAATACAAGTTTTCTCATAGGCCCATACGAGTATTCTCATGATTACATATGAGTAAACATAAACTCGTAAGGTTTAGTATAGAAACTCGTACAATTGGGAATAGAAACTCATACGGCTGGGAACAAAAACTTGTATGGGTTTCTGTGATAGAGAAGAAGAAAAATAGAATTAGAAAGAGGAGAGATGGAATGTAGGATCAATCAGAAACTCGTACAAGTTTCTTCATAGAGTAGTATGACAATTCCCTAATCCCAGGACGACAAAACACAAAAACTCATCCTACGATATGCAAAATGTCGTATGAACTTTCAAGCTGAAGTGTTGCCTACAACCAAAAAATTACAAAACTTGCAAGGAAGGTTAGATTAGGGATGTGGGTCCCACTAGGCATGCCATAATGAAGAGGGGAAAATGGAATGAAAGGTCAAATGATCAAAAACACAATGAAATAAGCATAAAAAACATGAAAACATCAAGAAATCATTTTTACCTTGCTATTTTACCTTCTCCTTCAGATTGAGCTTGATGAAGTGGATGATGAGGATGCCCCCTTGATGCTCCACTTGATGTGATGCTTGCTTGATTTGGATATGGATTGATCTCCTTTGTGCTCAACAAGATAGATTGATGGATTGGATTTGGATTGAAAGATTAAGGATGGATGGATTTGATAGAGGATTATGAAGAGGATGAGAGAAGAAATAAGAAGCATGACAATGCATGAGAAGTGGACTATTTGTGAGGAGAATAGGCTCCAATTTATAGATTGGAGAAGGCCAATGGAGGGCCAAGATATTTGATCATGAAGGGTTGAGATTGATTTTAGATAGAAGGAATGGATCAAGGGTGCCTTGGGAAAATAAACAAGAATATAAAATTCCTTGGGAAAAGGGGGGAGAAATTTGAATTTCAAATATGAGGAATTAAAAATTCCAAAATAAGGATGCATTGAGGGATTCAAAGAAATTTGAATTTCTTTGAGAGACTCAATGTTGATGTGACATGAGTGGGAATTAAAAATTGAGGGATAATGATAATCATGATTATGAGATATTCTAGAAGGATTAATTAGGCTAAGTGGGATTAGGAAAAGTGATTTGTAGGAATCACATGACTAGGTTAATTAATTAGAATTAATTAACTAAGTGGGTTTAGAGGAAATAATTATTGGAGGGGACTTTAGAAGAATAAGGGAATAATTAATTTATTTGATAAATTAATTATTGGACAATATTGATAGAATTAATAAAATTAGATTAAATTAACACTAAGAAGAATAAGGATAACACAATTAAGTCAATCAATTATGTTGACAGGCTTAAATTAATTAAATATTGATTTAATTAATATTAGGTGTCTACAACATAAAAACATTCACCATATGAACACCATGTTTTTCATATGGAAACCCAAATAGGGAAAAACCATGGTGGGAATTGGGACCCACAAAAATTGTGCATTCTTTTGAAATGCACCCTGTTAGGAGCCTAGCTTGGTTAGGAGCTTACAAAGATGCTCTATTAGGAGTCACCTAGTTAAGGGATTTAGATGATGAGCCCTGTTAGGAGCTTTGACCTATTAGGATCAACCTCAAAAGAGTATTTAACACTCAGAGGTTGAGCTATCTGGTTAAGAGATTTACAATGTAAGGTCAGTTAGGACCCACCCAGTTAAGGGATTTTACTACTGCAACTATTAGGGAACAATAGTGAATGATCTAGGTATAGCACTTAACTGCTTGTTTGATCAAATCCAATTCTACTCCAAATCTGCTACTTTGGTTTGGCTTCACAATCTTCTCAAAACCACCAACACAATAAACATCAACTAAACTGACATAAATAACCTTTACATCTTAGTCGGTTACAAAACCCTAAGACTTACAACATAGATAATCATAGATCTTTACAACTCATTATAGATCATCAAATGGATCATAACAATTAATTACAAATCAATTATAATTATTGAATGATCACCGCACCTTGATCTAATACAAATTCAAACCCTTAGCTCATTCTGCTAAGCACTTTGCACATTCCCAAGAAATTCACTCTTGATTGCACCAAAACAACATTCAAACACTTCACGCGGTTCCAGCCACATCATCACCAACATTTGAACTTGATTTAGATCACTACCAAACCAAACATTATTACTGGTTATAAGAATTCTTTACCGATCCTTAAACCCTTCTTAAACCCTATAGAAAATATAACATAAAGCATAAACATGAATTCTGGTAACTAAAACATGATGCAGTTCTAATCAGATACATATTACAATGATACAAAATCACATTCCAAACCGCAATACTTCAATCATCACCAATCGCCAGATCTAATCAAAACATTTCTTCGTTTACCGATTAAGGTCCAAATTCCTAGTTTCCTATTTCTTTACCGGTAGGGTCTTTCTAGTAGACTAAAAAGACTAAGATGATAAAATAGAACATAGTAAACATCATTTTCCATCAATGGCAACATAAATAACTGATCAAATTCATCCAATCATGCAGTCTCAATCTCTTCATCACACTATCATCACAAACAGTCCTTTACCAGTTCAGTCATCATTCTTCATCTACATCAATTATGCCAATCATGCCAACATTCTCCCCCTTTGGCATTGATGGAAATACCAACATAAACACCAACATATTCAACTAAAATCATGTTGCTTAGTTCTGGAACTCCTCTATTGCACTTCACTCTTCAGTCCCTTTCTGTTACACATCTTCTTCTCCTGAGGCTAATAAATTTCTTCTCCCCAATCATATTTCTTATTCTCCCCCTTTGACAACAATGCCAAAGGTGCATATGCATCGACGGTCATCAAATTTGTTGTCGTTGTCTTCAACATCTCTACAAATCTCATCTAAGTTGCTCCCCCATAGAGTAGCCATCATTTCATCAATCCA
The DNA here is from genome assembly GCF_030272615.1 of Cryptomeria japonica. NCBI lineage: Eukaryota > Viridiplantae > Streptophyta > Pinopsida > Cupressales > Cupressaceae > Cryptomeria > Cryptomeria japonica. Next base: position 190,461,761 of record NC_081415.1, on the reverse strand, counting down.
TAGTGAAAAGTGTTCAATAAGCATACTGGATTGATGCATCTCTTGCAACCTATTTTTTCTTGTGTAGGGCTCTAACCCCTAATTTACCTCTGAGTTACTCAAAGGTAGTCTTTGGCAATGGTTTTGTGAAAATGTTTGCTAGCTACTCTTAGCTTGTCACATACTCCATTATGACTTGTCTTTCTTGTACTCTCTCACTTAGAAAGTGATATTTCAATTCTATGTGTTTAGTTCTTGCATGTAATACATAATTTTTTGAAATATTAATTGCACTTGTATTGTCATAATAAATAGTTACCGATTCAGACATATCAAGTTTAAAACCTTTAAACACATGTCTCATCCAGATTGCCTACGTGCAATTCATTTGTGCTACAACATACTCTACCTCTGTTGTTAACTATGATACACATGTTTTCTTTTTACTTGTCCAAGCAACCAATCTACCTCCAAGAAGAAAAGCTCCACTGGTAGTTCTTTCCGAGTCATCAACATTACCTGCCCAATCTGCATCAATAAACAATTCCAAAGAAAAATCATTTTTATAAGGATACCATAAGCCATAACCAATTGTACCTTTTAGATATCTAAATATCCTTTTCACCACTACCAAGTGAGTCTCCTTGGGATCCTTCTAAAATCTAGCAACCAAACCAACAACATGTGCAATATCAGACCTACTTTGAACAACATAATGCCACTTACCAATCATGGACCTATATTCTTTTTCATCAATAAAGGGTGAATCATCCTGTTTAGACAATTTACAACCTGTCACCATCAAAGTACCAACCAATTTACAATCCTCCATGCCAAAAAATTTCAAAACTTCCTTTACATACTTACTCTCACAAACAAACATTCCACCATCCAATTGCTGGACCTACAACCCAATGAAAAACTTAATCTCACCAATAAGAGACATCTCAAATTATTTCTTCATCTCCTTAGTAAAATCCATACATAAATCATCATCACCTCCAAAAATTATATCATCTACAAATACATCAGCTATCAACACTATGTCTCCATTAGTCTCAAGATATGTGTTATTGTCTTCACTGGTATGCTAGAATTCTATCTTGATCAGGTGTGCATGCAATCTTTCATACCATTCTCTTGGTACCTGCTTCAATCCATACAGTGCCTTATGTAACTTGTAAACCACATTTTTATCCCCAGACAAAACAAATCCATCAATTTGTTCTATGTACACTTATTCCTCAAGGGTGACATTAAGAAAAGAAAATTTAACATCCATTTGGTAGACCTTAAATACTTTAAATGCAACATAAGCAAGTAACATTATTACTCCTTCCAATCTTGCCATGGGTCAAAGGTTTCTCGTAATCTTCTCCTTCTTCTTGTGCATATCCTTTGCATACCAACCTTGATTTATTCCTCACAACCTTGCCTTCTTCATTCAAGTTGTTTCTAAAGACCCATTTAGTGCCAATCACATTCTTGTCTTTTGGTCTGGGAACAAGTATCTATGTCATGTTATTCTCTATCTAATCCAATTCCTCATTCATATAATTAATCTAATCATCATCCTTCAATGCCTCTCTTATTGTTTTAGTGTCAATAGTAGAAATCAGACAAGAATTTTCTTTGATTTTCCTTCTTGTTTGTACACCAACATTTTTATCTCCAATAATTTGTTCTTCTCAATAATTTAGTCTAACATATCTTGGTATTACTGGTTCAATTTTTGTGCCTTCTACTTCATGTTCTTCATCTCTTTCTTCATTTACCGATTGAGCACCTATTTCTAAATTTGCCTGCTCATCATTCTTTTGTACTTCCGGTTCAATAAACACAAGTTTTTCTTCATCTTTCTCAGGTTCAGATCTACTAGTCTCATCAAATTTCTTAGAGAGTTCATCTACCTTCACATTTTCACTCTCACTGATCCTTTTTGATCTCTTGTTATAACATTTGAAAACCTTACTCTTTGTAGAGTAACCAATAAAAATACCTTCATCACACTTTGCATCAATTCTCCATTACTTCCAAGAATCCTACACACTCCACTTTTAGATTCTAGAAGATATCCCTTATTATTTAATTGACCAACACTCAAAAGGTTATGTTTTAATCCATCAAACCAAAAGACATCATCTGCATTACTTTTTTCATTCAATGAAATAGTTCCTTTACCTTTAACCATGCAGGGTGAGTTGTTACCAAAACTTACCACACCGCCATAAAATTCTTCAAGAGATAAGAACTTGTTTCTATCATCAATCATGTGGTGTCAACAACCACTATCTATTATCCATTCATCATCACTATTCATGTGAGACACCAATGGCTTTTTGTCAGTTTGATCTTCCTTCACAACAGCAAACACTATCTCCTCATTGTCATCTTCTTCTGATTCTTCATCAGTTACTCCTTCATCAACTGCAACATAGCAATGTTTTTGTCATTTTCCTTTAAATTTCCTGAACTTTTCCTTTTTATCACCATTAGGACAATTTGCAGCAATGTGCCCAATATTATTGCAGGAAAAACACTTCAAGGGTAATTTACCATTATACTTACTAGTGCCTCTCGGAAACTTTTAGCCAATAGTGCCTCAAGTTCCATCAAATGATCTTCATTATCATCCTCACCTCTGCTACTTCCATGACTAGACCTACAATCATGATTATGACAAATATCATTTCCTTTCTTCATAGATGTACTGATTACAAAAGCTTTAAAAGTAGATTTAGATGATTTTGAAACACTATTATCAAAGTTGTTTAACTCAAATGTAGTCAACTTTCTAATAAGAGAATCAACAGTGACTTTACCTTTAGAAATAGATCTTATTTCTTGAATTGCTGAAACTCTAATAGCATATTATGGTAGGAGAGTTCTAAGCATTTTACTAACAACAACATCATCATCAATCTTACGTCCAACACTCTTAATGCCACCTACAACTTCTTTAATCCTTTGACCATATTGTGCAATGTTCTCACCATCAACCATTTTCATTTCATCAAATTTGCCTCTTAAAATTTCTTCTTTTCCTCTTTGTACATGTTCATCTCCTCCATAAATCAAGTCTAATTTATCTCATACCTCAAATATAGTTTCTAATCTATGAACATCTATATACTCAGAATTAGATAAAGTACTTACAATTGCTTCCAAGGCTTTAATGTTTTCTTGTTGTTCTTTAAGCTCATTCGGTATCAAGGGGTTGGTAGTAGGAGAAACATACTTGTTTACCACATGATTCCAATACTGAGCACCCAATCCTTTGATGTATATCTTCACCCGATCTTTCCATATCTAGTAGTTGTCCTTGTTGAACTTGGGACCCTCCTTTTTCATCATCTTTCTTCATGATCTTTCCCTCAAGCTGTTAAGCTTTCTACACATAGAGGACCAATTCTTTGATACCAATTGTTAATCTTAGAGGATCCAATTAATACTGAGAGGGGGGTTGAATTAGTATTAACAACAAATTTAAATTTGAAACTCAACCTTATAAAACTTTCACCAAATCAAACAATATCCAACAACAAAACCATTTACCAGTACTGGTATCTACTGATAATCATCTGCTAATCTGATTTATCAAGTCTGCACATTAAGTGTTCATTAACCATGCATTAACTAAAATAAAACATAACAGCGTATTAAACATTCACCATATGAGCACCATGTTTTTCATGTGGAAACCCAAATAGGGAAAAACCACGGTGGGAATTGGTACCCAAAAAAATTATGCACTCTTTCGGAATGCACCCTATTAGGAGCCTAGCCTGGTTAGGAGATTACAAAGATGCCCTATTAGGAGAAGACCCTTTTGGGAGTCACCCAGTTAAGGGATTTAGATGATGAGCCTTGTTAGGAGCTTTGACCTATCAGGATCAACCTCACAAGAGGATTTAACAATCAGATATTGAGCTACCTGATTAAGGGATTTACAATGTAAGGTCTGTTAGGACCTACCCGGTTAAGGGATTTTGACTGCTACAACTATTAGGGAACAATAGTGAATGATCTAGGTATAGCACTTAACTGCTTGATCATATCTAATTCTACTCCAAATCTGCTACACTCTGGCAGATCTCTCACACTCTTGTTCAGCTTCACACTCTTCTCAAAACCACCGACATAACAAACATCAACTAAACCAACATAAATAACCTTTACATCTTAGTTGGTTACAAAACCCTAAGACTTACAACATAGATCATCAAAGATCTTTACAACTTATTATAGATCATCAAATGGATCATAATAATCAATTACAAATCAATTACACTCATTGGATGATCAGCGCACCTCAATCTAATACAAAGTCAAACCCTTAGATCATTCTACTAAGTACTTTGCACATTCCCAATAAATTTGCTCTTGATCGCGCCAAAATATCATTCAAATACTTCACATGTTTCTAGCCACATCATCACCAACATTTGAACTTGATGTAAATCACCACCAAAACAAAAATCATTACCGGTTATAAGAATTCTTTACCACTCCTTAAAACCTTCTTAAACCCTACATAATATAACAAAAATCATAAACATGACTTCTGGTAACCAAAACATGATGTGGTTTTGGTCAGATACATATTAAAATGATACAAACTCCCATTCAAAACTGTAATACTTCAATCATCATGAATCACTAGATCTAACCAAAATATTTTCTTCGTTTACCGGTTAAGGTCATAATTCCTATTTTCCTATTTCTTTGCTGGTAAGGTCTTTCCAGTAGACCAAAAAGACTAAGATGATAAAGTACAACCTAATAAACACTAGTTGTCATAAATGACAACACACATAACTTATCAAAGTTATCCAATTATGCAATCTCAATCTCTTCATCACAATGTCATCACAAATAGTCCTTCACCAGTTCAGTCATCATTTTTCATTTGCATCAGTTATGCCAATCATGCCAACACAACCTCAAAGAAGGTTCACTATCTTACAACAATATTTAGACTACAATCTAGTTAAGATGAACTAAAAGAATAACATCTCCTAATGCCTGATGATAGTTCCGGTTAAGCTCATTTTTCTGCTCTGCAACAATCTCTACTCAATACACCACACCAATTGATGAATTTTCTTATTTGCACATACACCACTCTCTGATAATGCAGACACAATACCAATACTTTAATTACATGAATATAACACCTATTTATATAGATCATTAGCCTTGACTACAACGTCAACCAACCCCTAAATACCTAATTACAAAATTACATTACAATACATAAATCAACCACCAAACCAATACAATGATATAGACAACATAGAATGAACCCAATTCAAATCCTTGAACATGCAACACCATCAGAAATCTCCCCAAGATCAACCACAACATGTTACACCACTGAATATACTGCATAACACGAAGAATATCACCAAACCCATAAGATCTTCAATAACACACACAAGGATCAATGCAGACCACCATAAAAAATAGGACATGATTAGGAAACAACAACAAGCACATTAGAACCATCCGCAATAGCTGCACCAACACCAGTTATTCAAATCTTTATCAATCAATACGCTAACACTCAAGAGCACTTAACAACAACAATTCCATCTAGAAAGATAATTTGTGGGGCACCAAATAACAAACCATCTAAAATAAAGATACACATGAACATCCCAAACACTCTGCCAAATCCACAACTCAAGATTAGATCAAATACCAGAGTTTTCTAACCACTAAATAAATAAAGCAAACCTCAGTCCGGATCAAATGATATGATCAAGTAAACTTCTGGATCACTGAAACTAATAAAGAGTGAAGTATCTTTAGTTGATTCAACATCCCAAATAGATAAACCAACTAGATCAATTCTTTGTAATCACCAGATCACCAAACAGCTCTTTGCAACACCAAAACATAGTAATATGTTGACATCGATGACAACAACATATCCTAGAAACAACAATATCCAATATAAATACATGTCACCCTCCAAGCTTCTCACTCTAGAAGGACCACATAAATCAATATGTACAAGATCCAACAATCTATTAGTATTATATTGTTTTCTCTTATAGGTAACTCTTGTTTGCTTCCCTAATTGACATTCCTTGCATACCCAATTAGTAGGCTTTATTAACTTCAGTAGATCTCTCACTGCTTGAGTAGAACTTATCTTAACCATGCAATCAAAATTTACATGGCACATTCTTCTATGCCATAACCAACTTTTATCAATCTGAGCAATCAAACAACTTTTACCACCAACATTCAAGTGAAAGATATTACCTTTAGTCTTTGTACTTGATGCAATCTTAGTTCTAGAGCTACTCAAGATCTCACATTTGTCATTCTTGAATTGCAAGTTATATTATTTATCAACCATCTGACTAACACTCAAAATATTATCTTTAATCCTTTAGCATACAAAACATCATCGATATTATGTTTATCATCAAGAGAAATAGAACCTCTACCACTTATTACACAAGCTTTGTTATCACCAATTCTTACTATACCACCATCATACTTTTCCAAATTTATTCTTATCACCCATCATATGATGAGAACAACCACTGACAATTACCCTTTCATCTTTCTCCTCAATTTTAGCAGTCAAAGCTTTCTCCACATTATTGCATCTTGTAGAATCTATAGTTACATGATCATCTTCCTTGATAGCAATGAACACAAATTCATCTCTCTAATTTCCTTTATTCGAGTCATCATTTGTCACACCTTCATCAACAACATAATAACACTTCTTCTGATATTTAGGCTTATATGACTTAAATGGCTTCTTTGGATTTCTATCTCTTTCTTGACACCTTGATGTAAAATATCCTATCTTATTACATGAAAAACATTTAAGAGGTCCAATAAGTATGAAGAAAAGTTACCTCTTAATTATTTTTGATGCAAAATGTCCTATCTTATTTCATGAAAAACATGTAATTTCCTCAAGGTCTCTTTCTCATACCTATATATTCTTGTATAACTTTCCCTCAGATTATATCTCTGCTTCCCAAAAATAGTAGCTTTGAATGCAAATTCAGTCTTAATAACAAAGTCTCCAAACTCACTCAGCTCAAAAGGAGGAAGTTTACCAATCAATAGGTCTCTTGTCACATTTGTCATAATTTGGACGTCATCAATAGAAGCATCTTTATGTTTATAAGAAGGAGGCAAGGATCTCAACACTTTAGCAACAATCTCATATTCTTCTAATACTCCCTCGAAAGATCTGATTCCATACACAAGCTCATTCACTTTCTGCATAAAATAAGTGATTTTCTCATCTTCACTCATCTTCAAGTTCTCATATTTGTCCTTCAAGGTTTGAAACTTAGCAATCTTCACATGACTATCACCTTCATGCAAGGTCTCCAATTTTATCTAGATTTCATGAGCAATCTCTAAGTCCATCACATTAGTCATTTTAGAATCTGTCAAGGAACTCAACAGTGCTTCCTTAGTTCTAATAATGAATTATGCTTCCTTTATCTCATCTATAGTAGTAGGACCATTATGAGGAACATTATATATATTATTAGTAATCTTCTAGTACTCTTCTCCAATGCATCTCAAATCACATTGCATTTAGATTTTCCAAAGAGTGTTGTTTATTCCATCAAATCTTAGACTATCCTTCTCAAAAGTAAAGATTGTCATCCCATATATCCTCGAGCAATCAAGCTTCTTTCAAAGAATATAGCTATGATACTAATTATTGGCAACAATTCAACAAACTAAGAGGGGGGGGTGAATAAGTTTGCCCAAAAACTTACTGTAACTTAAACCACAAATCATAAATGATAGTTAACAATTTAAAGCATGAAACTACACCACATCAATAACACACATAACATCAAGATTTTTGACATGAAAAACTTGGTTAAGGCAAAAACTATAGTGGGAACCTACCCACAATGAGATAATACCTTATTAGGAGTAAGTGAAATCTTGCAATGGGGAATGCACATGCATTCAGGCACACTACCTAAAGCTCACTACTGAAATTACAAGAAACCTAGATAGGCTACAACCCTTAGGGAAGGCTCATTGCCTTACAAGAAGTCTCACTAGCTTACAAAATAATTTAGACAACAATCCATTTTACATGAACTATGAAAATATCATCTCCATATGCCTGAGTACACTTCCAATTAAGCTCACTGTCAAATCTTCTCTACAACGCACTTCTTCGAATAACTTAACAGAACTTCCCTACTACTAAATGATTGATACAATATTCGCACACAACATTATCACTCTCAAGGATTATTAAATTTATTTAAACAATTCATCAACCCATAAAATATAGGTTAGCCAAATCCTTAATACAAATTACAAAATAATAACCTCACATGCTACAACAATACATGTAGACCAAAACAATGTTGGCTAAGATATAGTCTGGACCTAAACAACAACCACAAGTATGTAACACCTCCAATAATTATGCCTTGAACATCTGCAACACACTACCACATCATAAATATTGCATAACACAAAGAAAATCATCGAACAAGGAAAACCTTCAATAGCGTGCACAATAATCAATGCTGAGCACCAATACACATAGAACAAGATCTAGAAACATTCACATGCAACATGAATTGCACCACAACAACCACAACAACTCAGATTACTAGAATCATCATCATCTCTCTATTAGAGATCAAGGACACCAAGATAACTGATTTTCAACCTGAAAGATTCGCTTGTAGATTTCCAAATCATGAACCAATCAAAATGAGGACACACATAAATATACATAATATATCCCACACATCTGTAACTAAAGATAGTACAATTTTTGAGCAATACGAAGCACAAACCAGAATATTGAATAACATGAATAATTGAATAACATCCTTAATACCGGACCTCATAAATTGATCAAATCAACATGAGAACCACTAAAACTTATGTTGAATCAACTAGAGATAAGTATCTCAAAACCCATTAAACTGCATCAACTCATCTACAACATTTAGGCTAAACCAACTCATTCAATTTGACTGCAACACTGGAATACACAAAAGAATATGTTGACATCAATGACAACACTATTCCAACAAACTTCCCAATAGCAACAACTAACTCTACCATATGATCAACAAAGGACTTGAAAACTTGGTAGTGCAACATACACAAATCATAACTATTATATCTATAATTGAACTCTATAATCTTCACATACTGGAGGAATGCAAAGCATTCTTCCACTGGGACATTAAAAATGCTTTCCTGCATAAATATTGTTTCCTACATATTTAAACTTCCACTACACCAACCTTTTGAAAACACCTTAATAATATTTTTAGGCCACTCAACAAAATCAATACTCTCTTTTGGACCATCTACACAGCACAACAACTCAAGTTTCCAACAACATGTACCAAGAAGGAAAAATTTAATACACTAGCATAATCACATAACTTGTGATGCAGAGGTAAGGCAGAGGGATTCAAACTAGCTCAAACCAACCAAACTTTGAAACTTCCAACCCTAATTTGATGGGTTTCTCTTGCAATCTCACCATTCTCCTAGTAGTACTCCAAACCTTGTTTTTCCCTCATAACTTTCAAGCCAGATCTACAAACCAAAATAATAAATCTGTTTTGAGTACCCTTTTTAAATTTATTAAACATTTGTCTGAATGAGAATAGTTTTTTTTAGAAAATGGGTGTCAAATAACGACTGGTAATTCTGATCATAGGCCTCATTAGTACAACAATTTGAGTTTATTGGGCATAGATTTTGATGTAGACCCGACCTATAGGATCCAAGACCACTTTTGGATACCCATTTGGGATTTATACAACATATATAAAAATAAGGGTAGGTTGTTTTGTAACACAAAGGCCTAAAATTGACTGGTAATCTACATTAAGCTTATTCACCAAGGGTTTCCGACCCTATCTCAGTAAAACACCTCTAAAATAATCAAAACTCAATGAAAATGGATGAGACCAATCAAAATGGAAAGGATATTCAATAATATATCTAAAAATACCACTTTATGATCATAGAACATCTGTACCAATTCATACTATTCACTGCAACATGAGTGTTGCCTAAAAATCTAGAAGTTGCAGTCATTAAAATGTTCATAACTTTCATAATAATTAACAAATATCAATGAAAAAAAATTAAAATGAAAGAGGATTCATATACTCATCAATCCCAATGTCATACAAGTCCATAAAATGGTATGGAGTAAAGCATAATGTTATAAAATGTAGGAAGCTTAATGTATTTTATTCAATAACTTCTCAAAAATTTGCATTCCACTTCTACCATTCTCCTCTCCAACCTTTCATGGGGAGTTTGAAGATATTTAAACATAGTCCAAACCTTTGGTAACTATCCAACCAACTTCCACATGAATTTTCAAATGATGACCTTTCATATTCCCAATTTTTGCATTTTTACAACTTCATTTTTTTGACAATATTTAACAAAACTACTTCCTAGCAACTTAAAACAACTTTAAAACATTTGACATGGCCAAAAATACCTTGTTACATGACTCAAACATCATGTAAAGAAAATATTTACAAAATGGCCTCATGAAGCCATAAAGTCCACTAGGTGCTCCTGTACCAAACTCCCAAAGAAAAGAAAATTCAAGTCCTCTTGAATATAAATCTGATCCTTCGTCCTAGTATTCCAATTCGTTTGCAACTTTTCCTTTATCCGTGCAACTCTTCCTGGGTCCTTCTTCCTCTTCTTCCTCTTCTTCTTCTTACACCATCTCATATCCATTATTTTCTTAGCTTCCAAATTCCAAAACTCTATTCTTGTCTAAATGCCTCAATATCATTATCTATGTCTTCATCCTCATACAAGGTATGCACTTCTCCTTTTCCTTTATAACCTACACATATATAATGCAATGAAAAAGAAATAAAATATTGAGATCTTGAGGTCTCCCCCTTGTCTCCTTGCACCATACACTCAACTTCAACCTTTTCCTCTAAGGGCCTCCTTTTATGAACAAAATCTTCCAACTCTTCCATCATAGCAGATAATTGTTTAGGACTTTCATAAAAAAAGTGGTATTCCTCTTCTTCCAAATCTGCCATCCTGTTCCAAAGGATTAGATCAATCTCTTCCTATTACACTTTAGGGCCACATTCAATTTGTTCTACTACTACAACTTCCTCTTCCACAACTATTTTTTTATTTCTTCTCTACTGAACAATCTTCTTAATAGGCCATGATACCTTCTTCTTGATTGGTAAATGTCATATTTGCATTACAAGTTCTATTCATTTTTCCAACTCCTCCATATCATTTCTTGTTTTTTCCATGGCTTGTATCAATTCTTTAATCTCTTTCTCAATATCCATTTTAATTGCCTTATCTTTTTCCTTCTTTCTCTCTTTTTCATCAATCCCAATGCATGAAAGATAACCCACATTCCATACAAGGCCATGCAATGGTCTCGAGCAGAGCATAACGTTGCAAAATGTAGGAAACACAATGTATTTTATTCAATAACTTGTCAAAACTTTACATTCCACTTCTACCCATCTCCTCTCCAACCTTTCATGAGGATTTTGAACATATTTAAACTCATTCCAAACCATTGGTAACTATTCAACCAAATTCCACATGGATTTTCAAATGATGACCTTTCATATTCCCAATTTTTGCATTTTTACAACTTGACAAGTTTTTGACAATAATTGACAATATTCAACAGAACTACTTCCTAGCAACCTAAACTAACTTTAAAACATTTAACATGGTCCAAAAAGACCTTATGACATGACTCAAACACCATGTAAAGAAAATATTTACAAAATGGCCTCATGGAGGCATACAGTCCACTAGGTCCTCCTGCACCAGCTTGTAAATTTAAATATAAACCTTTTCAATTAGAATTTTTGAGACCCTTGTAATTTATGGCATTTGATAAGAGCATGGGAAATGAGGGAGAACAATTTATGTGCAAAATTTGACCAATGGAGACCCACTAGTAAATATATTAGAATTGTTATCTATGTTGGGAATAATACCAAAAAAATGCATAAAGGGGTTTTATAATTCAAGCATAATTTGGAGATTAGAAAATTGGGGACCAATACATGAAATTATAAATATAATATTATATCTAAAACACCTATAAAAAAAAGATAAAATATTCACATTATGAATGATAGAATATCATAAATTTACAACCTACAAGTCAAATTATTATGAATATACAACATACAAGTATATAAATCCAAAAAGGACTAAGGGATGTCTAAGATCTATAGGTAACTAAATGAAAAACTCCATATCCTCCACCAAGTGCATGCATCCATGAAATATGTATCAAATACTATACATGATATACTCATCTATAATGCATAAACAACCATAAGAACCAACAGGTTACTCTAGGAGCTACTAGGTTAAAGTCAACACATGATCAAATCCACAACCTCTACATTAACAAGTATTTAGAGGTTTGTCTAGGATATTTTTGGTCACCAAATAACCAAATCCAAAGATTGCATATAACTAAAGAATTATTCAATCCAACAAATAGATGTTCAAGCCACCACATCACAAAATCTAGTAGTATTGGGATGAACTCTAAAGAAACATGAAACATGAACTATAATATAATTTTATGGTCAAATTATGTTATATTAATCATTGGTGTTATATAATTTCTCACTATACCTTCCTTAAAAGATATCCACATCAGTTAAATCCCACTCAAGAAAGGATTAATACCATAAGGAAGGTCTCCCCACCTTTACCCATAAAGTGATACCAAATATAAGAAATCATAGATGGATTTTTTTAAACCCTATGAGAAGTGATAACACAAGTTATCAATATTCAAATTCCAATGTCATTCTAGCATAGACTACTTATAGAGAGAATGAAAGAAAGAAAAATTGTGCAATAAATAATGACATGAATATACCTTGAGAAAAATAGTTTAGAAAAGAGTAACCTCCATAACACTAAAACCAATATACTTCTAGAAAATAAATATATATTATATTAGATGAAGATCCAAACCTTAACATGCATATCAACACTCTCAATCGAAGAAGAAATCATCTAACATGCAACCTTTATTTGTGATACTGAGAAACTATTATTGCTATCTCCATGAGACTAACCTAAGAACACATGAGAACCTTCTAAAGATCTCCTCACTAGAAAAATCAAGCCAAGCTTTGAGCTTCAATCATAATGAACAATTGTATATCCTTGATTTAGAAAATAAAAACTAAATCAAATCTAAGAATCCCTATCTCGATTTGAAAATAAAATTAGTAAACTATTACCAAATGTAAGCCTCAAATGTATTTAATATGCTCTTGGATAAAATCTGGAGTTTATTTTATTTTTGAATTAGCTACATGTATTTATAAATTTATCATTTATGCATCATGAAAAGATGAAGGATGAGGATTTATTTATAGATATCAGGATTATGATGTGAGTAGTGAGGCTTCAATCTACAAGAGATAGTTTAGGTTGAATGAGAGGAGTAGAGAATCCTCATTGACATAGAATAGGCAAGAAGAGTTATGGAGGATCATTATTGGCTTCTAGAATGAGTGAGAATAAATATCCTTCTTTATTTATTTTGGTTGATGATTTGTTCATGGATTAAAATAATAGTGAATAATTGGATTCTAATTATATATGGAGGATAAATAGAAGTAAATTTATTTTTTGTTTTGCGATAAGAAGAAATGGATTTATTTATTTAACATGACTTATTTAATTAACTAGTAATGGAAAGGGAATTAGAATGGTATGAATAATTTCTATTAAGATGTAACATGGTACTTAAATATAATTTTGTGTATGATTAGAAAATGGTGAGGAATAAGTGTCTACAAAAAGTACAAGATGATCAAATAATTAACAAGTGATGACAAACACCACACAATGTCTCCTGATAACTCAATGATGAATCAGATAGTACCAAACCGGTACTGAGAGGGGGGGTGAATCAGTATAGACAAATACACAATCCTAAACTAGTGTGTCAGCAGACACTATGCTTTGATAGACAAATAGTAACACCGGTCTTAAACAGAGTACAACCGGCAGAACCCAGAATAACTGAGACAAGCATAAACCGGTTGACACTTATCTTTTCATACATTCTAATACTTCATTTCCATTTCACCCTAGTGCATGAATAGGTAATCTATCATCAAAAGATATATAAGCAACTAGATCAACTTGATTTACCTTCAGACACAAATCACTCAAACCATCACAAGAATATCACCACACATGACACACATATTTTTCACGTGGAAACCCAACTGGGAAAAACCATGGTGGGGATGATTACCCACAAGCTATTTTTTAACTCTTTAGAAGTCCACTCTATTAGAAGCCTTGTCCGGTTAAAGACTGATACAATAGGTTTTGTTAAGAATCGATCCTGTTAGGGATCACCCAGTTAAGGGATGGCTAGAATACCCGGTTAAGGGTTAAACCCTGTTAGAGGATTTCAAGAACTCAATGTTTTGAGTCACCTTGTTAAAGGATTTACAACAAGTCGGTTAAAGCTACCCTGTTAAGGGATTTCCCAACTGTTGAAGTGGTTAGAGATCAACAGGTATTACAATGATCTGGTAGTAGCACTCAATGCCAATGCAGATCCGCTTTAGCTCCTCTTCACCTTCTGCACTTACACTCTGTAGGTATCGCTTCTCTCTTCTGGTCTAGCAAGAATCACGTATCTCTTCTCTTGGATACACACACACAACTTTTGCCAACAACCTCAGAAAGAAACACAACATCAACCTTATAGGAAATAGGTAGGTCGGTAGCTTAAACCCTAAACCCTAAACCTGTTAGGTTAAGCAATTCAAATGGTTCAATCCTGACCATTGAGCATATTGCATTAAATGCAACAGTCTTGAACCAATATCAAGACGTTCTCCATCATTTGTTTTCCACTAATTTCATGGTGGCTAACAACCCATCACACATTATCACCATTTACAGACTTCGCACATTCCTGAGGTAGATAGGGACAATCTCCTTCATGCAAGATCCTTCATGTGCACAAAGCTGACGTGGCAACACAATCTGTTCTTCGTTACAATGCTAACTCATCACACAAAGTCACCGATTGAGTCACACAAGCTTGAGGCACTTCAACCGGAAACCCTGAAGTTGAGACTACCAACTGGTACTCAT